>NC_049248.1:40183971-40546543 GCF_011100685.1 Canis lupus familiaris | reverse complement strand
TGGCGCCGGGACAGTGCCCAGGATCCCGCCGCCCCGGGACAGGCAGAGGCCGGGAGGGCCCAGGACAGCGAGGACGCTCCTGCCCCAGCTGGGCAATCAGCGTTCCCCGCCCCGGAGCCTCCAGGCCCCTCGAGACGGAGTCCTCGGAGTCTGAATCCAGGTGTCCAGAGCTGGCCCCCCACTGGGGCTGTTCCTCCTGGGCCTCACGGGGTAAACAACCCCCCACCTGAGCCCTGCACCAGGCAGGGCACAGCAGCTCCCCCACTGCTAACACCTGAAATCAGCACAACAGGCCCCTCCCCCAGAAGACCAGCTAGACGGACAACTTCCAAGAAGCCAAGGGACTTAAAGTACACAGAATCAGAAGATACTACTCCCCGTGTGTTCTTTTTTTTTTTCTTTTTTTTTGTTTTTGTTTTTGTTTTGTTTTGCTTTTTGATTTGTTTCCTTCCCCACCCCCTTTTTTTCTTCCTTTCTTTCTTTTTCTTTCTCTTTTCTTTCTCTTCTTTTTTGTTTTTTTTTTTCGTTCCCTGTGCTCCGGAGCCTGCGCTGGTGGATTCGCGCTCCCGGGCCGCGCAGCCCCCTCCGCGGAGCCGCCGCCCGAGCCCCTCCGAGCTGCTCCTGGAACCGCGCAGCCCCCTCCGCACGGAGCCTCTTCCTCTGCCCGAGCCCCTCCGAGCTGCTCCCGGGGCCCGCGCAGCCCCCTCCGCGGAGCCGCCGCCCGAGCCCCTTCAGCTGCTCCGGGTCCCCGCCGGGTCCCGCCGTGCGCGCTGCAGCCCTTAGGGAGCTCGGCGCACTCTCCTGGGCGCGCAGTTGCTGTTACTGTCCCCGGGAGCCCGAGGGCATCCCCGCCCTCCTGGTTCCTGCTCCAACTCCCCGCGAGCCCCTTTCCTCCCGGGAAGGTCGGTGCAGCTCCTGCTCCTCCGGGACGGGGCTCTCCTGTCCTGGGGACACTCGCCCCGGCCTCAGCCCGGCTCCTCGCGGGGCCCCTCCCCCTCGGAGGCCTTTGTTCCTTTATTTCTTTTTCCCCGTCTTCCTACCTTGATAGATGCGCGAACTCTTCTCACTGTTGCATTCCAGCTGGTCTCTCTTTAAATCTCAGGCCGAATTCATAGATTTTCAGGATAATTTGAAGGTTTTCTAGGTAGTTTGGTGGAGACAGGTGATTTGGAGACCCTACTCTTCCGCCATCTTGCTCTCCTCCTGATTCTTTCTTTTGAGGTGAGGTTTTCCTTCTAGTCATTTTGCTCAGTGCAGAGTGGCCAAAAGCAAGTTGTATTTGGAAAAGGAGAAAAAGAGAGGAGAGAAACAAGGAAAGAAAAGAGAAAGAGGAAAAGAAAAGGAAGAAAAAACTAAAAAAAAAAGAAGAAAAAGAGAAAGAAAAAGAAAGAAAGGAAAAAAAAGGGGTTGGGGAAGGAAACAAATCAAAAGGCAAAACAAAACAAAACAGAACAACAACAACAAAAAAAGATAAGAAAAAAAGAACCACGGGGGAGTATCTTCTGATTCTGTGTACTTTAAGTCCCTTGGCTTCCCTTGGAAATTGTCCGTCTAGCTGGTCTTCTGGGGGAGGGGCCTGTTGTGCTGATTTTCAGGTGTTAGCAGTTGGGGGAGCTGCTGTGCCCCTGCCTGGTGCAGGGCTCAGTGGGGGTTGTTTACCCCGTGAGGCCCCAGGAACAACAGCCCCAGTGGCGGGGCCAGCTCTGGAGCCCTGGATTCAGCTCCCACAGTAACCCCAGAGCTCTTGGTCTGCAGGGCCTGGAGGCTCCGGGGCGGGGCCGCTGATCTGCCCAGCTCGGGGCAGGAGCGTCCTCGCTGTCCTGGGCCCTCCAGGCCTCTGCCTGTCCCGGGGGAGGCCGGATCCTGGGTTGTGTCCCCGCGCCTTGTGCTCCGGGGCCTGCGCTGTTGGATTTGCGCTCCCGGGCCGCGCAGCCCCCTCCGCGGAGCCGCCCGCCTGAGCCCCTGCGAGCTGCTCCTGGAACCGCGCAGCCCCCTCCGCACGGAGCCTCTTCCTCCGCCTGAGCCCCTCCGAGCTGGTCCTGGAACCGCGCAGCCGCCTCCGCGGAGCCTCTTCCTCTGCCCGAGCCCCCCCGAGCTGCTCCTGAGGCCCCGCAGCCCCCTCCGCGGAGCCGCCCCCGAGCCCCCCCGAGCTGCTCCGGGTCCCGCCGTGCGCGCTGCAGCCCTTAGGGAGCTCGGCTCACTCTCCTGGGTGTGCAGTTGCTCTGTTACTGTCCCAGGGAACCCGAGGGCATCCTCGCCCTCCTGGGTCCTGCTCCAACTCCCTGCGAGCTCCTTTCCGCCTGGGAAGGTTGGTGCAGCTCCTGCTTCTCCTGGACGGGGCTCTCCTGTCCTGGGGACACTCGCCCCGGCCTCAGCCCGGCTCCTTGCGGGGCCCCTTCCCCTTGGAGGCCTTTGTTTCTTTATTTCTTTTTTCCCGTCTTCCTACCTTGATAGAAGCGCGAACTCTTCTCACTGTAGCATTCCAGGTGTTCTCTCTTTAATTCGCAGGCCGAATTCATAGATTTTCAGGATAATTTGAAGGTTTTCTAGGTAATTTGGTGGAGACAGGTGATTTGGAGACCCTAGTCTTCCGCCATCTTGCCCCTCCTCCTGTATACATAATTACATACAGTTTTTTATAATAAAAATAAGTGGAGGAAAGAGATGTAATAGCTAATAATTTTCCAATACTGATTTAAAAAATTAAAAAGCAGCCAGAATATGGTAGTTATGCTTGTGATGAGCAGCACAGCATAATATATAAACTTGTTGAATCATTGGAGAAGAAGGGGAAGACAGTGGTGGAGTAGGAGGACCCTAGGCTTGCTTCATCCCACAGATACAACTAGATAACTATCAAATCATCCTGAATGCCCCAGAAGTCAACGTTGAAGACTGGCAGAACAAGCTTCACAACTAAAGGTAGAGAAGAGGCCACATTTAAGAAGGTAGGAAGTGTGGACATGCACTTTGGGAGAAAAATGGATCATGGTCTCTGTGGTGGGGGGGAGCCACAGTTGTAGAGAAGGGCAAGACACAGACTAACAGGGGATCCCACAGGGGGAAGATGAATCCTTATAGCAATAGACTTGGAAAGCAAAAGAAGCTAAATTTTGTGCATTCTCACAACCAGTGGGTCTTAAAGCCTGGAGTTTTAAAGGTTAGTGGGCTTGGCTTGGGGAGAGCCTGGAGGGCATTGGGGCTGCTCAAGGAGAGAAGGCAGGACAAACAGCCCACGATATATGGTGTGGAAACAGTTATCTAAAGAGTGTCTGAGCGACACAGTGGGGAGGCTATTTGCTCACCTCAGAGCATGTTCCAGAGAGGCAGTGTTCATGGAGAGACCCCTACAGGAACAAGGGAATTGGTAGGGAGATATAAGTAACATGCCTGATTGAGAATTTAAAGTAATGACCATTAAGATATTCACCAGACTTGAGAAAAGAGTGGAAGACATCAGTGAGACCCTTAACACAGAGATAAAGAATAACAGCAGACATAAAATGTTTAATAAACACAATGAGAAGCACACTTGATGGAATGAATAGCAGGCTGGAAGAAGCTGAGGATGAACCAATAACCTAGAAGACAGAGTAATGGAAAGTGATCAAGCTGAACAAAAGAGAGAAAAAAAGAATAAAGCAAAATGATAACAGATTTAGGAAACCCAACGATTCAATCAAATGTAATAACATTCGTATTATAAGGATCCCAGAAGAAGAGAGAGAATGAGGGACAGAAAATTTATTTGAAGAAATAATAGCTGAAAACTTCCTTAATCTGGGGGAAGAAACAGATATCTAAATCCAGGAGGCACAGAGAACCCCCCCCCCCCCAAAAAAAAGCAGAGACACACCAAGGCATTGGTATAATTGTAATTAAATGGAAGAAAAAATTTTAGAGCAGAAAACCAAAGAAGACAATTACATACAAGGGAAACATCATAAGACTATCAGCTGATTTTTCTGCAGAAACTTTACAACCCAGAAGAGAGAGGCATGATATATATATTCAAAGTGCTGATTAGAAAAATCTGCATCCAATACTCTATCTCCATCCATACTATATCCAGCAAGGCTATAATTCAGAATAGAAGGAGAGATAAAGAGTTTCCAAGACAAATAAAAACTAAAGGAATTCATGACCATTAAGCTGCTAGTCCTGCAAGAAATATTAAAGGGGACTCCTTGGGTGGAAAGGAAAAACAAGTGACAGTATGAAAGTAGGAAGTAGAAAAGCAGTAAAAATGATTATTTCTCTAAAAAATCAGTCAAGTAACCCACAAAATAAAAGGTTGTAAAATATGACTCAATATACCTAAAACATGGAGGGGAAAGAAATAAAGAATGGGTTCAAACTTAAACAACCATCAACTTAATATAGATTGCAATATGCAGAAGTTGTTATATACAAACCCAGCGGTAACAACAAATTAAAAACCACTAATATATATGCAAAGGATAAAACTGAAAGGCAATCTATAGAATTGGAGAAGATATTTTCAAATGACATATCTGATAAAGAGTTCGTATCCAAAATATATGAAGAACTTTACAACTCAACACCCCAAAACCAAATAATCCAATTAAAAAATGGGCAGAAAACATGAACAGACATTTCTCCAAAGAAAGAATCCACGTGCAACAGGCACATGAAATGATGCTTAATATCACTCTTCATCATCAGGGAAATGCAAATCAAAACTATAATGAGATTTCACCTCACAATTCTCAGCATGGCTAAAATCAATAACACGAGAAACAACAAATGTTGGCGAGAATATGGAGAAAGGGGGACCCTTGCACTGTTGGTGGGAATGCAAATGTAGCCTTTGTGGAATACAGTATGGAAATTCCTCAAACAGTTAAAAATAGAATTACCCTATGATCCAGGAATTGCACTGCTGGGTATTTACCCAAAGAATACAAGAACACTAATTCAAAGTGATACATACCCCTATGTTTACAGCAGCGTTACTTCTAATAGCCAAATTATGGAAATAGCCCAAGGATCCATTGGTGGATGAATGGATAAAGAAGATGTGGCATATATGTATATATATACACACACACACATACACACACACACAATGGAATGTTACTCAGCCATAAAAGAGAATGAGATCTTGCCATTTGCAAGGTTGTGGATGGATCTAGAGGGTATTACAGTAAGTGCAATAAGTCAGTCAGAGAACGACAAATACAATATGATTTCACTCACGTGTGGAATTTAAGAAAACAAAAAAAGCAAAAGGAAGATAGAGAGAGAGAAAGTGAAAAAAAGATTTTTAATTATAGAGAACAAACTGATGGTTACTAGAGGGGAGGTGGCTGGGGGATGGGTTAAATAGGCAATGGCAATTAAGGAGTACACTTACAGTGATGAACTCAGGGTGATGTATGAAACTATTGAGTTACTGTATTGTATACCTGAAACTAATATTACATTGTATGTTAACTAACTGGAATTAAAATAAAAAAAGAAGAAAAACATGAATATTATAGCTCTACAGTCAGTAAATTTATTATATTTCTGGTAATACTATTAAGAAATTTTTGTTAAATCCTAAAAAAGAAGTCTTTTTTTTGTTTGTCTCTTAAAAATCCACATATGAGTGCAATCATATGATACGGTGTTTGTCTTTCTCTGACTGACTTACTTCACATAGCATTACAGCTTCTAGATCCATTCATACTGTTGGAAATGGCAGAATTCATTCTTTTTTATGGCTGAGTAATTTTTATCCATTCATCTGTCAATGGACACTTGGATTACTTCCATATCTTTGCTATTATAAATAATGGTGCAAAAAACAGGTGTGCCTGTAGTTTTTCAAAATAGTGTTTTTGTTTTCTCTAGGTAAATACCCAATAGTGGAATTACTGGGTCATATTAGAAATCTATTTTTAATTTTTGAAGAACCTCCATACTGTTTTCCACAGTGGCTACACTACTTTGCATTCCCACTAATGGCGCATGAGGGTTTCCTTTTCTCCACATCCTTATTAACACTTGTTGTTTCTTGTATATTTGATTTTAGCCATTCTGATAGATGTGAGGTGATATCTCATTGCAGTTTTGCTTTCCATTTCCCTGATGATGAGTGATGTTGCACATCTTTTCATGTGTTTGTTGGCTATCTGTATGTTTTCTTTGGAAAAATGTCTTCCATTCATTTTTAATTAGATTATTATTTGTGTATGTGTGTGTTGCAATATGTTTTGGATATTAACCTCTTATTGGACATATGCAAATCATTAATAAAAAGTAGGATATCAATACATATACTATAGATATTGAAAAGATAATAAAGTGAATATTATGAACCAGTTTAATTGCTAATAGATCTAAGAATTTATGTGAGTGGACCAATTTCTCTAAAAACACAATTTTTTCAAGTCCTACAGAAAAAGTAGAAGGTCTGAATTATCTAATAGGTACTAAATAACTTGAATTCATTATTTTAAAAAAGCCCTTGGGGGAAAAACCCCAAATCATATCAATTTAATAATGAATTCTTATGAATATATGAAGAAATACCAATTTTACACAATTCCTCCACAGAATAGAAAAGAGAGAATGAATCTCAAGTCTTTTTATAAGTCTACTAAATCCTAATAATAAAACCTGATGGGAGGGATCCCTGGGTGGCGCAGCGTTTCGGCGCCTGCCTTTGGCCCAGGGCATGATCCTGGAGACCCGGGATCGAATCCCACATCAGGCTCCCAGTGCATGGAGCCTGCTTCTCCCTCTGCCTATGTCTTTGCCTCCCTCTCTCTCTCTCTCTGTGACTATCATAAATAAACAAAAAAATAAATAAAAAAAATAAAAATCAATTAATATAATTTACCTTTAACTACTAAAATCAGAAAAACTATATGATAACTCAATAGGTATAGGAACACCAGTTGATGAAATTTGCCATAATTTATGCATGAAACACTTAGCAAACTAGGAAAAGGAAAGAAACTTTATTAATATGAAAAAGTTAATTTACAAAAACCCCTTAAAATGATGAAATGAAGCTAAGAAGTTCTCTGATACATAAAAAATCAATTGTAATTCTATATCCCAATAAAAATACACATATTATAACATTTATAAATAATACTACTTAAATGGAGTTAAAAACATGAAATGCATAATAATACATTTCACAAAATGTACACAAAAACTCTATAATAAAAGCTGTAAAATATTTTTTAGAGAAATTAAAAATACCTAGTTAAATGGAAGGATATAACTTGGTTAATTGGGTCACTCAGTATTGTAAAGATGCCACAGCTTTTCAATTTGATCTATAGACTCAGACACGATAAAAATCCTAGACAGTTTTGTAATTGATAAGCTGATTCTAAAAATTTATATGAAAATACAAAGAACCAAGTTCTTCATCCTGAAGAACTGAGCTAGAAGGAACACTTATACTTCCAACCTTAGAAATATATTATAAGGTTTACAGTAAAACACAGATTGTTATCGGTACAAAAGCAGAGAAATTAATCATGGAACAAAATGGAGATTTTAGAAACAGATCCACACATATACCTGGCTTATGATGAAAGTAATATGATAGTGCAGTGGGAACACAAACGGTTATGGGCCAATGCATTTCCATATTGAAAAATGAATCTTGACCTTTATCACACATTATGCACAGAAAGCAATTCCAGATGGATTATCATAAAGTGCTAAAGCTTAAAAAAAACCCAGATTATTTTCATAAGCTCAGAGTAAAGGAAAATTTCTTAACCTAGCACAAAAATGGCAAGTTATACAGGAAAAAATGATTACTTGGATTTTTATTAAAATTAAGAATTTCTCTTCATCAAACCAACATTAAAAGAATGAAAGTCAATCCACAAAGCAGAAGAAGAAAAGGTGCTTAACTTTATTAGCTATCAGAGGAGTGCAAAGAAAACCTTAAATGCAATCACAACTCACCCACTAGAGTTATAAAATGAAAGAAACATAAAATATCATGTGTAGTCACCACAGGGAGCAACTGGAATTCTCATAAGCTACTATGGGAATATACAGTTTTACAACCACTTTGGGAAAGTGCTTGGAAGCATGATGCACACCCTACAATCAAACAAAACCACCTGTAAGTATATAATAAAACAAAGCAAAATAAAATTATTTGTGGTCACTAAGAGATGTGTACAAGAATACTGATAGCTACACTATTCAGAATAGTCATAAACCAAAATTACACAAGTATCCTTCAAACGTAAAACAGATCAATAAGTTATGTATTCATACAATGGAAAAGGATGCAACACAGGAAAAACAACATACAAATAAATTATACTTAGAGAGCTAACTCTCCAAGTATAATATTGAGTGTATTAAGTCAAGTACAGAAGAAATAGATGGTAGATTCCACTTACAAGAACAAGAGAAGGCAAAAGTAATGTATGGCATTAGATTACTTGTGAGTCTGGGATAGTGTTGCAAAGTGGACTTGATCTGGTTGCTGTATCCTTGCATGCTGTGTACTTTTCTATATGTATGTTACATTTTAATAGAAATAAGCCAAAATGCTAAAAAATCTGCTTTAAATTTCTTTAGAAAATAAGTAAGGGTCATTTTATAGTACCCATCTATATTCAATGACAAAAACTAAAAATGATTCATGCTTTCACATTGAGAATGCTCAATAATTTGTTCAATTAAAATCTCTATGTACAGAAAAAATTAGAAGAAAATATACTGAATTTGGGTAGTAAAATTATTTACTAAGGCATCTGTCAGCATTTAACAAGATGCACATTCAAGCATTTTACTTGACATCAACTCAACAGATATTTGCATGCATGTAGTTTGAGCCTAATCCTAATCATCTCTACCCATAGTTTGCTACCTGTACTGTTGCAAAAACTTCCCCAAGGTTCTTCTCAGTGCATTTTTAATCTCCCTGTTTTTCAGGCTGTAGATGAAGGGGTTTACTAGGGGAGTTACCACACTATACTGTATGGAGAAGATCAGCTCCAGAGGTGAGCCTGAGGTTGGCATGAGATGACGCAGGAAAGCTGAGCCATAGAAGAAGCTCACTGCAGTGAGGTGGGAGGAGCAGGTGGAGAAGGCCTTGCTTCTGCCTGAGGAGGAGCTGATGCTCAGGATGGTGGAGACAATGCGTGCATAGGAGAAGAATATCAGGAAGAATGTACCAAAGCCATGCAGGAGTGTGGAACAGAGCAGGACAGTGAGGTTGGTAGAGACATCAGAGCAGGACAAAGGGAAAAGGGAGGGCAGCTCACAGCTATAGTGGGGGATGGTATGGGCCTTACAGAAATCCAGGTTTGTTACTAAGGTGATGTTAATGAGTGCATCTAGAAACCCCAGGCTCCATGAACCCCATACAAGCTGCATATACAGCTGATTATTCATCACCTGGCCATAGAGGAGTGGATGACAGATAGCAGCATAACGATCATAGGCCATTGCTGACAGTAGGCAGACTTCTGTTCCTCCAAAGTCAAACAGAAAGAAGACTTGAGCCAGGCAGCCCTCCACTGAGATGGTTTTCCTCTGGGACAGGAGGTTCTCCAGCAACCTGGGCACTATGGCAGTAGAGAAACAAAAGTCCGTGAGAGAGAGGTGACTCAGGAAGAAGTACATAGGTGTGTGGAGGTGGGAATCAGCCTTGATGACCAACAGCATCAATAAATTTCCCAAAATAGTCAAGAGGTAAATCCCAAGGAAAAGCACAAAGAGCAGAACCTGGATGTGAGAGTCAACAGACAGCCCAAGGAGGATGAACTCTGTGATGGTGCTGTGGTTCTTCAAAGCCATTTACAGAGGATATAACCTAGAAATAAAAATAGGCATAAATCTCAAACCTCTGTTGACTGCACTCAATTACCAGAAGAGGAAGGCTTGAGCCCAACTAGCTTATATTTCGTATTTTTCCATATTGATTTTTTTAGAACATTTCTTCCCATACTGATGCTCTGCTTCAATTCTGAATGGGTCAATTTCAGTATGATATTACCCTATAGTTGATATTCTATCTCAGAGATTGCTGAAGGAATTCACAAATTTGTTCAAACATGGACTAGACTAATTTAGTCAATTTCCTTCAGTTAAAACTGCTTAAAAATGTTATCTGTAATTTGCATATTTTAATGGGATGTCTATAGTGGATGTTGCAAAACTTCTAATTTCTTCTCCATCTCTGTTTCTTACTCCCATTTAAAACCTAGCTAAGTTACTCAATGATGTTATTTTACCTTCCTTTAGCTTTTTACAATCACTTTCACATATATTGTCAATATCATCTTTGGGGCAAGACTAAAACATGTAATCGTGAATCTTAGTGCATGTGTGCCTGTGTGTGAGCATGTGTCTTTCTTTGCCTTTGTATGTTGGAGGATGGAGTAGAATGAATAAGGGCAGAGCTTGATGAATCCATTTTACAGAAGGGAAAATTTAGTATCAGAGGTTATGTTACTTGTCCAAATTTTCAATTTGAATAGTTGGTATTTGTTTGTACTATGTAGGACTCAAAGACAAGAGGTATCTCTATCATACCATGTCTTGCAACCAAGGGTTGGCAATGAATGTCCTCCATCATTTGGCATCTATGTACCTATATAATTGTCATATATACTACCTCTTAGCCCTAATTCAGAGGGCAAGCTAGTATATTTTTCTCCAATACCTTATGGACATCCCTTCTTTCCACCTTTGCTTAAGCATTGACTTTATCTGGAATGCCCTCTTTGTAGATCTACATTTTATTTATTTTTTGACACTTAGCTTAATTTCAACTTTCTAAAAAAATCTTCTGAATTCACCATATTTAATAATAGAACTATTATTCTTCTGAATTCACCATATTTAATAATAGAACTATTTTTTATTGAGCACCATTTAAGTTCTAGGTACTCCTACTAAACTCCAGGTGCAAGTTGAAGTAAATCACTTAGTAAAGATTTTTCAAATAAGGAAACAAAAAGTGTTTGAGTATCACCCAAATGATTCATACCATGATTCCAACTCTGAACTTTTTATTATAAAGCCTGTATTTTTTCTATACTGAGTCTCAACTTTTCTGAAGAGTTTCTTAAGAATTCTTCTGTTTCTCTACAGTATGATCTAACTCATCAGCTCATAATAAATAACTGTTCCCAGTAGGCTACCACATGAATCCCTGTTTTGCTATTGTAGTCAGTGTTAGTGTGTATGTGTAGTGCATTAAAGTTTTCCATTTCTTGATACTGTAATTTCATGGAGGCAGTGATTGTGCTTGACTGTATTTGGCATCCAGAACACTCAGCCTAGTGAAGGGAAGTACATAGGTGGAACCCCAGTGAGTATTTGTTGAATAAAGAAATAAAAAATAATGAAATGAAGAGTATAGGTTGTATAGGTAACATTTCTGGGAAAGGTTCCAGACCCATAATCTTGATAAAGATTCAACATTAAAGATAAGTGAAAGAGAAAAAAATGCTCTGTGTGTGTGTGTGTGTGTGTGTGTGTGTGTGTGTGTGTAGGAAGAGGAGGAGGAGGAAGAGAAGTTAAATTGTTGTAGCTATGGAGGGTCTGGTAGTGGACTTTACCCATTCTATTCACAATCCTTCTTTTCATTTGTTTATGCTTCTACCATATTTCCATAAGCCCGTTATTCAGACAGCAGATATTCATAGGTGGACTGTTATAAACCAGGCTATGCTAGGTAGGCAGAGAAGACAACCTTTTATATACAGCTGCTTAACTATTTTATAGATACTCAGCTTTTTTTTCTCTTTGATTTTATGTCACTTTTGTCTAGCATTCAGGGATTTATTCTAGTATTAGCCTTTGCCTTTGTGCCTAGTTTGAAAAATAATCTGGGGCTACATACTTAGGTTGTGCCTCTTGAAACCTCTTGCCTGGTTTTGTAATGCCACACAAACTCTGGCCTGTCCCCTTGTGCTCAGAATCTAGCCTGTATTCTTGAACTTTGTCCTGACACTGTAAGGTGTGACCTTGATGTTGCCCAAAGGGCTCATAATGAGTTTAATCCTGTAGAACAGCCACCTTCTCAGTGCTGTCCTTTCTGATTCTTCCCCCACGATAAATACTGAATCTTTACATACTTTCTCAGACTATGAGATTTTCTTAAATTCAGTTTCCATCTCAGTTATTTATTTTTTAATGGAGGTCATAAGAAGACCTACCTCTTTTATTTTTTTTTTAAGATTTTATTTATTTATTTGACAGAGAGAAAGAGAGCACAAGCAGCAGGAGCTGCAGGCAAAGGCAGAGGGAGGAGCAGGCTTCCCTGCTGAGAAAGGAGCCCGATGCTGGGTCAATCCCAGGATGCTGGGATCATGACCTGAGCCAAAGGCAGATTCTTAAATGACTGAGCCACCCAGGTGCCCTCATCTCAGTTCTGGCTACTAGACTTATATGCAGCATAGATGGCTGAAATCAACTTAAATTTAGCAGAGAAGGAAAACAAACTGTTGAAAAAAAATTTCAAGGACCTCTTTTATCTCTGCTTTTGTCAAGTTCTGTTAGAAGAAAACAATTTTCCTGTTTTCTACACTAGTAAATAAAACAAAATTGAAAAGTCAGTTGAGACCACTCTCTTAAAAAATATGAGCATTTCAGTGTTTAGAATTTTCTGTATGAATTAGGCATAGTATAGTTTCATTTCTTTCACATTTACTCTTTGTCTACATTGTGTGTACTTACTCATCCAGAAGGGTCACAGTGCCTTCAATTTACAATGAAATTTATAAGATACAGCCTAGATTCAGAGTAGGTAATGAAGGGATGTCCTAGATCCTTAAAGAGAGAAGAGAGAGAGATCAATGCAGAAATTAGAAGTTAGCTGGGGTTTGAATTTGTATAAGAGAGTCATATATGAGCACTTGTCAAACATGTCTGCAACCTTTAGTTCTGTCTTACCTGCTTTACAAATCAGCATGATGTTGATTCTTTAAAAATATCTATCTATCTATCTATCTATCTATCTATCTATCTATCTATCTATCTATGAGAGAGAGAGAGAGAGAGAGCAAAAAAGCATGGGTGTGCAAGCAGGGGGGTGCAGAAAGAGAGGGAAGAAAGAAGCAGACTCCCTGCTGAATGCAGGGAGCCCGATGTGGAGCTCGATCTCAGAAATCAGATTATGACCTGAACTGAAACCAAAAGTCAGATGCCCAACCAACTGAACCACCCAGGCCCCTGACTTTTGTTTGTTTTTTTTAAAGAGTCATCTCATTTTATCTCATTTTATCATTGGATATTTATTCCACTGGAATGACTGAGTTTAAATGTCAAATTAGTCACAGTATTAACCCCCTTAGATTAAGGAATCAGGATAATGATGATGATGGTGATGATTTGAAAAGACAATGCTTGATTCCAAGCACTTTATATATATTAACCTACTTTTTTCTCTAAAAAATCCCATGATGCAGCCATTTTTATCTTCTTATCCTTTTTCTTTCTTTTAAACAGACGAGGACCTGAGGCAACAGCCAGCATTTAAGAACCCTGTCTAATGACAAAAAGGCACCAATGGAGAACTTGGGATTTGAGCTCAGGCAGTTTGGTAATTTATCACATTCTTTCCAAGGGGACAAGTTGTTGGGAAACCTTCCTAGACAAAGAGAACAAACATAGGTTTCTTAACACTTTGTCAATCTCAAATGTATTTAATTTAAAAATGTTAATTTCACAAATGCTGGGATAGATGGATTAATAAGAAAAAGAAGAGAGAGAGTGTCAGTATTTCCTCTGTTTACTGACCAAAAGTGGGAAAGTTTGTATACTCAGAAACATTATAAATCCCCTGGGAATCTGGGAGTTCCCTGAACTGGAAGAAGGGCTGAAAGTAGGAGGGCATGGAAAAAGAACATCAGCAAAATTTTCTCCTAAATATTTCTTGACTTCTGCCCCTTTTCCTGTGTGCTTCAGCACCTGCATCAGTTTGAACCATTTGGGAGACTGGGGGAGTTATTAATAGCAAAAAATTTAACTTTCTGTGGCACATGTAAGTGGATTCTAGAAAAGGACAAAAACATATACTATCTGCTGTGATGATGTACTCTGTCTAATCCTCCTCTATTATACTCTGAGTTGCTTTACTCTGCTTTAATTATGCATTTAGGGCCTAGACAATACAGAGTTTGTACCCAGAATGCATGAAATCCCATTCCCATTGCCCAACATCAGTCATCAAGGCCAGAGAGTTTTCCCCAAGAAGCTGCTCAGATTTGGGGGCTCAGTCTCTAGCAAAAAATGTCTACAAGAAGACCCAGGGTAAAAAGACACATCTCAGAGAGCCAGAATGAATTTATCAGGGGAGAGAGACAGAGAGAGAGAGAGAGAGAGAGACATCAGAGGGTCACTGAGACATTACCAAGCTCTGGACTTTTTGTGGCTCAGAAGATTTCCTGCAACCCTGATTTGTACCTCAGTCCACGAGATCTCTATGTTCCTGAAGACCAATTACAGGAACTTCAGATTATTGATTTTTTTTCTAATGGGAAGTTACAGTAAAGCCATGAAAATCAATTACCTAAGAGCTAGATACTCTCAAAGCCTGAAGCTTCAAGGTACATATCCTCTGAGCTCTACCTTGGTCCTGGTTTTTTCTCCACTGGCTATATGAAGACTCTCAAATCCTCCACAAAAGGTATGGAGGGGTTCTTCTGGTAGTCTTAAGTTCAACCCCTCGGGCATCCCTGATTTTAGTCTTCTCTCTGACTTTAAATACTGTTGTACTAAGAGAATCCATGAGATGAGTGATTCCCAGATAAAACCCTTCAGAAGGGCAGGTGTAGATTAGATAATAATTGGCCAGCAGAGCCTGGCACCCCAGGAGACCAAAAGGCCAATGTCTTTTATTCTCTGGAGTCAGAGCATGAAGCCCAACTTTAGACTCACACAAAACAAACACATTTTTAAAAGCTCAAGGGATTCTATTTAGTGTGGGCTTTTGGAACTTCTATGTTGAAGCTTTAACTTTGATGAAAACTTTCAGGTGTTTAGTGTGTTCCAAAGGAAGCAAGGTAGGTGGCAACACCCTTTGTGTGCTTAGTCTTGGTATGTCACATTTGGGAAAGCAAAGGGAAGCTGTGTATTTATCTCAGGTTATGTTCCTTTGCCCTCATGATTTGAATTCATAAATACCTCTCAGATGAATATGTTGGTGATCAGTCGTGTCAACAATCAGGGAGGCTTTCAGGGAAATAGTTGAATGAAGGTTATGTAAGCCAAGGAGGAGATGGTGATAAATGCAGCAGTTTGGTTCTGAACAATTAGAAATACAAAATACCCACTGGATTTTAGATTTACAGTGTATTGCTGTCTATAAGGAAGAGTGGAAGCACTGGCCAGATGGAAGAATATTTAGATGTGCCTTAATGCTAAAAACTAGTTATGTTTTCAAAGTTTTAGAAGAGAATGAGACCAAAACAAAAACAATGATCAATGTTTATTAATTATTTTTTTAATGTTTATTAATTATGTACCAAATTCCAGGTATTGCCCTACACATTTTAGGCATGATAACTAATTCCCCACAGGAACTCTATGAGCTGGAACCTTTATTACCCTCATTTACCCCATGAGGAACTGAGGCACAGTGGAATATCTGGTCCAAATTTATAAAGTTAAGTGGTAGAGTCAGGGTTAAAATTTATATCATAAGACCTTAAAAACTGCTTTTTGTCATTATGCTAAATAGCCCCAAATGGAGAAATTGAGTTTAATGTTTGTGATATACGTAAGCTTGTAGACAGAAAAGGAGCTGTAGATACAGCTCTAGTGTTCTGTAAGAAGGCTGTGCCGCCTTCTCTGGAGAATGACATTAGGTAAACAGGTGGGGTGCATTCCACATCAAGATCTCATTCGTGAATTCAAAGGATAATAAACCACTAGATGGGTGTTCCGTTTTCTTTTCTGGTATGTAGATACCTGGATTTGGGCATACCTGGGATTTATACACTAAAACAATTGAATGATTTTCAAAGATATTTGAGAGCAATATTAATGTAAAGTTGTAAGTATAGCTTGTTTTTGATAACAAAATCAGACAATAATAAAATATGAAAGGAAGGTTTTTTAAAAAAAGATTTTATTTATTTATT
This sequence comes from Canis lupus familiaris, assembly GCF_011100685.1. NCBI lineage: Eukaryota > Metazoa > Chordata > Mammalia > Carnivora > Canidae > Canis > Canis lupus. The sequence goes on along the minus strand of NC_049248.1, from coordinate 40,530,449 downwards.
CATGAGAGACACACAGAGAGAGGCAGAGACATAGGCAGAGGGAGAAGCAGGCTCCCTGTGGGAAGCCTAATGTGGGACTCAATCCCAGGACCCCAGGATCACCACCTGAGTCAAAGGCAGATGCTTGACCACTGAGCCACCTAGGTATCCTGAAAGGAAGTTTATAAACTTATAAAAGAAATTTATAAACACAAAGTTTAAGGGGATGTACAATTTCTCAGATGACAGGATGAGGGAGGAAATCAAAAGTAAATTTAATTACAAATAAGTTTTAGTTATTAGATTAGGAGGTAGGGCATGGTTTGTAATACCTTTAGAAACAAAGGAACAACATAACAAAAAGAAAATAAATGAAATTAAAGTAGTATATGTGTATACTGATTTTATGACAGTGCCTTATAAGCAGGAATTAATAATTCAATCCTATGCTTCTGATTTCCTAAATCAGGAAAAATTAAAAAGGGAAGCAGGAAAGAAAGGAGAAGCCCATGGAAAAAAGGAGGGAGAAAAAGAGGAAAATTCTTTGGAACAATTGCTAGATAATGAAGTATTCAATAGTAGGGGAACTGTTAAAAAAGCTATGGCCTTTTTTGTTCTTTATTTTATTTTTTAAAAGATTTTATTTATTCACTCATGAGAGACACAGAGAGAAAGAGAGAGAGGCAGAGACACAGGCGGAGGCAGAAGCAGGCTCCATGTAAGGAGCCTGACGTGGGGCTCGATCCCTGGGATCACGCCCTGGGCCGAAGGTAGGCGCTAAACCGCTGAGCCACCCAGGGATCCCCTGTTCTTTTTTTATTTTTTATTTTTATTTATTTTTTATTGGAGTTCAATTTGCCAACAGATAGCATAACACCCAGTGCTCATCCCATCAAGTGCCCCCCTCAGTGCCCGAGTTCTTTTTTTTTTTAAGATTTTATTTATTCACTCATGAGAGAAAGAAAGAGAGAGAGAGAGAGAAAGAGAGAGAGAGAGAGAGAGAGACAGGCAGAGGGAGAAGCAGGCTCCATGCAGGGAGCCTGATGTGGTACTCGATATCGAGTCTCCAGGATCACGCCCTGGGCTGAAGGTGGCGCTAAACCTCTGAGCCACTCGGGCTGCCCAGTGCCCGTGTTCTTTATAAAATATAATAGAGACTAAAATATTTTTGGAAATGGAAAATGTTTAATTTAAGTAAAATGACAGAAACAAAATTGCTTATAAATTATAATCATGGCTGTGAATAAGAATGTACCCTAAAGACATTTCTCATAGAAAAATTGGACTGAGTTATACCTAAGTGTTAATAGTGGTCTTCACTGTGTAGTAGAACTATTTCTCTGTATTTTAATGATTTATATTTTAAAAAATTTTAAAGAAAAATGTTAGTGTTTTACATGAAGCAATAATTCTTTATGATTTCAACATAGTCAAAAGTAAAGTGAAAAATAATTTAAGCTGCACAGTGTCCATGGAATATTTTTAGTCTTGTTTTTAATATGAAGAAAAATAAATATATATTGACTTGCTTCAGAAATACATGTATTGTAAAAATATATGCAGTATGAGAAAAATACCTAAAAGAAATTGAGTCCTTACAAATTGTAACTTTAATCACTCAAATGCTAAGAACTTAATATTTGATAAATAGACCTTTTAAAATGCAATTAAATGAGAAAGGCAAGTTGACTGAAAACTTTTGAAATTTCCAAAGAAGAAAACAGATCTAAAACAGGGAAAAATACATTTGTATCTTTGGATTAAATACCTACTAGTGAATTGCTGGGTCATAGGGTAGCTATTTTTAACTTCTTGAGGAACCTCATACTATTTTCCAGAGGGGCTGTACCAGTTTGCGTTCCTACCAACAGCGTAAGAGGGTTCCCCTTTCTCTGTATCCTCACCAACATTTGTTGTTTCCTGTCTTGTTAATTTTAGTCATTCTGACTAGTGTAAGGTTGTATCTCATTGTGGTTTTGATTTGTATTTCCCTGGTGATGTGGAGCATTTTTTCATGTGTCTGTTGGCCATGTCTATGTCTTCTTTGGAGAAATGTCTGTTCATGTCTCCTGCCCATTTCTTGGTGAGAAGGGGCACCTGCACCCCAATGTTTATAGCAGCAATATCCATAATAGCCAAACTCTGGAAAGAGCCAAAATGTTCATGAACAGAGGAATGGATAAAGAAGATGTGAGATATCTATATCTATCTATATCTATCTATATCTATATCTATAGATATATATCTCCATATATATTCCATATATATATGATGGAATACTACTCAGTCATCAGAAAGGATGAAATCTTATCATTTACATCGATATGGATGGAACTGGAGTACCCAGTATTATGCTGAGTGAAATAAGTCAGAGAAAGACAATTATCATGTGGTTTCACTCACACATGGAATACAAGAAACAGTGCAGAGGATCATAGGGGAAGGGAAGAAAAACTGAATGGGAAGAAATCAGAGAGGGAGACAAGCCATGAGACACTTTTAACTACAGGAAACAAAATGAGGGTTTATGGAAGGGATGTGGGTGGGAGGATGGGGTAAATGAGTGATGGGCATTAAGGAGGGCACTTGATGTGATGAGCACTGGGTGTTATATGGAACTGATGAATAACTGAACTCTACATCTGAAACTAATGATATACTATATGTTGGCTAATTGAATTTAAATAAAAGAGAAAAAAACAAAATCTAAGATAAATTTAATGATAAAAAATAAAAATAAAATAGGGCAAAATATTGGAAAGAGCTGGAATAGGTCTATCCTGTGTGAAATTCTGAAATTATATGAGTAGATATTCAGTAAGTGTTTTGTTAGTGGAGGTGATTATTAGGCAAAATTGCTTTAGTTAGATTTACTTTAGTAAACAAATAAAAAATAAAGAACAAAATTTTAGGTGGATTTGCTGGAACAGTGGAAGAGGTAGGAGAGGCCTGCAGAGGGGACTGCCTAAGTGGCAACAGAGGCACTGTAAAGTGAGTAAGAGGGGTACAGAAAGTAAGAGAGCCTTAAATAGTCTCTTAAAACCCTCTCTTTTTGGAAGGCTGCTTGGGAATTTTCAAAGTTCCCAGGGTTTGGAAAAAAACTCACAAATTACAATATTAGAGCCCTAAATTATAATGTTTTGCCTTGGAGTAGAGTTACAGAAATCACATCTGTCCTTTGTCTACATTTCTATGCATTCACTGAGGGCTGTGAATGCCTGAGATCCATCCTTTAAGCTAAGCAACCAATTGCTTTATAGGGCAGGTACAGACCTAGGTTTCCAACGTCTGGAAGCCTTCTTTTCTGGAGCCAGGAGTGTCACATTTACAAGCTCTACATTCACCCTTATATTCTTGATTTTACAATACTTGGACTAGAAGCTCACATAGGACATTTCCCAGATTCTCTTGCTAATAGGCTTCTGGCTGCATTTAGCCAATTGGAGGCAGTGGTCTGTTTAAGTGTATGAATAAGAATAAAAAGGAGAAGGAGAAGGAGAAAAAGAGGAGGAGGGATAGGAGGAGGAGGCAGAGGAGGCAATGGTGGGGGCAGATTCTGATTCTGTAAGGAGTAGTGAGTGCAGTACTTTTTCAGCAGTCCTAGAACCACTGAGATTCCTCTCCTCAGTGGTCCTGCCCCTGGTGCCCCCAGCAGCATAGCAGCCAATGTAGAAATATCAGTGTCAGCCTAGGGTTGGAATAACTTCTTCGTTCTGTTTTGCTTCTCTAAGACCCCCTCCATCCTTCTCCCTTTTGGCCATCCAGTCATTTCAACAACTTAGTGTTAAATCTACTTTCAAGGTTAACGAGCATCCTACTAAAGAATGAATGAGTCAACCAGGAAATTAAAGAAGAATTTAAAAATTCATGGAAACAAATGAAAATGATATCACAACTGTTCAAAACATTTGGGATGCAGCAAAGGCAGTCCTAAGAGAGAAGTACATAGCAATACAGGTCTTTCTCAAGAAATAAGAAAAGTCGCAAATACACAACCAAACCTTAAACCTAAAAGAGCTAGAAAAAGAACAGCAAATAAAACCTAAATCCATCAGGGGAAGGGAAATAATAGAATAGAGTAGAAATCAATGATATAGAAATAGAAAAAAACAGTAGAACAGATGAATCAAACTGGAAGCTGACTCTTGAAAGAATTAACAAGATTGATAAACCTCCTAGCTAGACTTATCAAAAAGAAAAGAGAAAGGACCCAAATAAATAAAATCATGAATGAAAGAGGAGAGATCAGAACCAACACCAAAGAAATGCAAACAATTATAAGAACATATTATGAGCAACTATATGTCAACAAATTAGGCAATCTGGAAGAAATTGATGCATTCCTAGAAACATATAAACCACCAAAATGGAAACAGGAAGAAATAGAAAATCTGAACAGACCCATAACCCTCAAAGGAATTGAAGCAGTAATCAAAAATCTCTCAACAAACAGGAGTCCAGGGCCAGATGGTTTTCCAGGGGAATTCTACCAAACATTTAAAGAAGAACTAATACCTATTCTTCTGAAGCTGTTTCAAAAAATAGAAATGGGAGGAAAACTTCCAAACTCATTCCATGAGGCCAGCATTACTGTGATCCTAAAACCGAAGACCCCACTAAAATAGAGAATTGCAGACCAATATCCCTGATGAACATGGATGCAAAAATTCTCACCAAGATATTAGCCAATAGGATCCAACAGTACATTTTTTTTTTATTGGTGTACAATGGAATATTACTCAGCTATTAGAAATGACAAATACCCACCATTTGCTTTAACGTGGATGGAACTGGAGGGTATTATGCTGAGTGAAGTAAGTCAGTCGGAGAAGGACAAACATTATATGTTCTCATTCATTTGGGGAATATAAATAATAGTGAAAGGGAATATAAGGGAAGGGAGAAGAAATGTGTGGGATCCAACAGTACATTAAAAGGATTATTCACCACAACCAAGTGGAATTTATTCCCGGGTTTCAAGGGTGGTTCAATATCTGCAAATCAATCAATGTGATATATCACGTTAATAAAAGAAAGGATAAGAACCATACGATCCTTTCAATATATGCAAAAAAGCATTTGACAGAATGCAACATCATTTTTTGATAAAAACTCTGCAGTGTAGGGATAGAGGCAACATACCTCAATATAATAAAAGCCATATAGGAAAGACCCACAGATAATGTCATCCTCAATGGGGAAATACTGAGAGCTTTTTCCTGAGGTTAGGAACACAAGGATATCCACTCTCACCACTGTTGTTCAACATAGTACTGGAAGTCCTAAGAGCAATCAGACAACAAAAAGAATTAAAAGGCATCCAAGTCAGCAAAGCATTCAAACTTCCACTCTTCACAGATGACATGAACGTTACACAGGAATTCAGCAAAATAGCAGGATATAAAATCAATGTACAGGAGTCAGTTGCATTTCTATATACTAACAATGAGTCAGAAGAAAGAGAAATCAAGGAATTGATCCCATTTACAATTGCACCTAAAACCATGAGATACCTAGGAAAAACCTAACCAAAGAAGTAAAGGATCTGTACTCTGAAAACTATAGAATACTTATTAAAGTAATTAAGGAAGACACGAAGAAATGGAAAAAACATTCCATGCTCATGGATTGGAAGAACAAATATTGTTAAAATGTCTATGCTACCCAAAGCAATCCATACATTCCATGCAATCCCTATGAAAATACCATCAATATTTTTCGCAGAACTGGAACAAACAATCCTAAACCAGAAAATACTTTTTCTGGAAAAAAATTTGTATGGAACCAGAAAATACTCTAAGTAGCCAAAAAATTGTTGAAAAAGAAAACCAAAGCTGGAGGCATCACAATCCCAGACTTCAAGCTGTATTATAAAGCTGTAGTCATCAAGACAGTATGGTACTGGCACAAAAACAGACACATAGATCAATGGGACAGAATAGAGAACCCAGAAATGGACTCTTAACTCAATGGTCAACTGATCTTCAACACTACTAGGTATTTATCCAAAAGGCACAAACATAGTGATTTGAAGGGGCACATGCACCCCAATGTTTATTGCAGCAATGTCCACAATAGCCAAAATACAGAAAGAGCCCAAATGTCCATAGATTAATGGATAAAGAAGCCACACACACACACACACACACACACACACACACACACACAGGAATATTACTCAACCACTAAAAAAGAATGAAATCTTGCCATTTGCAAGGACATGCATGGAACTAGACGGTATTATACTAAGTGAACTAAATCATTCAGAGAAAGATAAATACCATATGGTTTCACTCATATGTGGAATTTAAGAAACAAAACAGATGAACATAGGGGAAGGGAAGGAAAAATAAAATAAGACAAAAACAGAGAGCGAGGCAAACCATAAGAGACTCTTAGCCCTAGGAAACAAACTGAGGGTTGCTAGAGGGGAGTTGGGTGGGGGGACTGGGTGACTGAATGATAAGCATTGAAGAGGGCACTTGAAGTCATGAGCACCGGGTGTTGTATGCAAGTGATGAATCACTGAATTCTACCTCTGAAACTAATAATAATGTTAATTATTATAAACTAATTAATAATGTTAATTAGTTACAATTTAAATAAAATTCTTTTAAAAACTAAATCTACCTTCATTTAAGATATTGTAGAGTAAATCACAGTGTCTGTGTAGCTTTGTATTTCTAAGATTCCTAGGATACTTTAGCAAGTGGTTTTATAGATGTGTCTAGGATGCTTTGGTAAATGATTTTATGCAGTTTTTCTGATTAGTCTTCTCCATGACCGTCCTTTTTTTCTCCCTCAGGAAATTTCTGTGTAAGATTCTCCCTACTTCATGCACTTCTTTTATAAATCCCATCACTTTCTACCAGACCCAAGTCTTCTGGGCCACCAGCCCTGCTATACTACCCTAGAGTGAATGAAATCTCTACCATTTGCCATTTGGCAGATAATGCTTCACAAGGCTTATGGAAGACTTTTAGCCCAACAACACACCTTCAGCTGCACCTATCTTGCCTTTGAGCCACTGTTCAATCAGACCTCATCTTAAACCCACTTTCCACAAGTCTCAAGCCTATATTTTTCTTCCTTTATAGACCCTGGCTTTTTACCTTGTAGCAAAACTTAATCCCCAGTTTAATACCCACAGAAATCCATGTAAGAATTCAGGACATAATTTCTGAATTATGTCCAAAGCGCTAAGCATTTTGTTAATGTCTTGCAAACAAAAGGAATAATCTATGTCTATAATCAAATTATTTGAATTGAAATAGTTATCTGATGCATGTTTTCTGCTTCTGAGAAAGATAAAATATGAACCAAAGCAAGAAAATACTTTGCTATTTTTCGTGCATTTCTAAACAAAGGAGGCTTTAAAAGATATTTTGTCATATCTGACATTGTGAGCAAACAAAAATTTTCCTTAATGCTTATTATTCAGGTATTTTCCTGTAATTCTGCCCTTCTTCCCAATCATCTTCTGGTTGTTCTCTGCTATCTAAGACGTTTTAAATGTTTCTGCAACATGTTTTTCAGAGCTGCTTTAACTTCCTTGTTTTTAAGGCTGTAGACAAGGGGATTCACTAGGGGAGTGACCACACTGTACTGCATGGAAAAAACCAACTCCCATGGAGAACCTGAGGTTGGCATGAGATAGCGAAGAAAACCTGAGCCATAAAATAAGCTCACTGTGGTGAGGTGGGAGGAGCAGGTGGAGAAGGCCTTGTGTCTGCCTGAGGTAGAGCTGATGCTTAGGATGGTGGCAACAATGCGTGTATAAGAGAAGAAGACCAGAATGAAGGTCCCAAAGGCATGCAGGAGGGCAGAGCAGAGCAGGACTACAAAGTTAACAGAGCTATTGGAACAGGATAGAGGGAACAGAGAAGGAATCTCACAAATGAAATTCGAGATGACTTGAGTCTCACAGAAGTCCAAATTCCAAGCTAGGAGGGTATTGATGAATGCATCCAAAAAGGCCAGACCCCAAGATCCCCATACCAGTCCCACACACAGCTCATTGTTCATCATCTGACCATAGAGTAGAGGGTAGCAAATGGCAGCATAGCGGTCATATGCCATCACTGCAAGGAGGCAGAGCTCTGTTCCCCCAGAGGCAAGCACAAAGAAGGCCTGCGTCAAACAGTCCTCCACTGAAATGGTTTTCTTCTCAGACAGGAGGTTCTCTAGCATCTTGGGAACAGTGACCGAAGAGTAACAGAGATCCAGGAAGGAGAGGTGATTCAAGAAGAAGTACATGGGTGTGTGAAAGTGTGAGTTGGCTCTGATAACCAAGATCATCAGCAGGTTCCCTGACAGAGTCAGGAGGTAAATTACCAGGAAAAGCACAAAGATTAGGGCCTGGGTATGATGATCAGCAGGCAGTCCAAGAAGGAGGAATTCAGTGATGGTGCTGTGGTTTCCCAAGGCCATTTAAAGATGATAATACTTTGGAAGAAAGCAGAAAGAGAAACAATGTATTAACCACCTCCTCTGGCAAGCCAAACTTTCTACTTATTCTATGTACACACACCTTTTTTCTTCATCTGCTTATTATTGCTATAGTTGTTTAATATCTCTCATGGAGTCCCTTTAAAGCATGTGTTTCATTTTTCTGATTGCTTGGTGTATAAGTCCTGAAACTTCTGTGCTCTTTAAATTTGTTGTCCTTTTCTTACAGACACCTCTAGAGAAATTTACATAATTTTCAGGTCTGACCCTTGAATAAATTTTATCCGTTTAAACTAGAAAATTGATTTTGTTCTATGATATTCTGGTCAAGAACCCATTTTCTGTGGAAGATACTATAATCCTTCCTATTCTCCTCAGTCTTTTTATTTTTTAAAGGTTTTATTTATTTATTCATGAGAGACAGAGAGACACACACAGAGAGAGGCAGAGGCACAGGCAGAGGGAGAAGCAGGCTCCATGCAGGGAGCCTGACGTGGGACTCAATCCTGGGTCTCCAGGATCACGCCCTGGGCTGAAGGCGGCAACAAACCGCTGAGCCACCGGGGCTGCCCCTCACTCTGTCTTTTACTTTCCATTCAAGACATTGCCATAGTTCATTACTAATTAATTATGTACATTTGTGTTATCTTTTTCATCTTCATTATCTTTCATATATTTGGAACTTTTGATCTTAGAGATAATTTTGAAAGCTGTGTGCATGTGTGATGGGGAGTTGAGGTAAGGGAGGAAACTATGAAATATTTTTTAAAGTTAAAAAAAATAAAGCTAAGAAATAATAAAGGTAAAACAGAACTGAGCTGTTCATCATAAGAAACCATTAAAAAAAAGAAGCCACAGCCACATTAATCAGGTAACAAAAAGAAATAAAAGGCATCCAAATCAGCAAGAAGTAAAACTTTGACTATTTGCAGATTACATGATATGCTATATAGAAAACTCTAAAGACTCCACCAAAAAACTTCTATAACTGATAAACAGATTCAGTAAAGTCATAGAACACAAAATCAACATACAACAATCTGTTGCATTTCTATACACCAATAATGAAGCAGCCCAAAGAGAAATTAAGAAAACAATTTCAATTACAATTGTACTCCAAATAATAAGATATCTAAGAATGAATCTAACCAAAGAGATAAAAAGACATACTCTGAAAACTATAAAACACAGATGAAAAAATTGAAGACAACACAAAGAAATGGAAAGATATTTCATGCTCATGGGTTGGAAGAACAAATTTTCTTAAAATATCTATACTACCCAAAGTGACCTAGAGATTTAATGCAGTCCCTATCGAAATACCAGCAGCGTTATTTATAGAACTAGAACAAACAATCCTAAAATTTGTATGAGACCACAAAAGACTCTGACTAGCCAAGGCAATCTTGAAAAAGCAAAGCAAAGCTGGAGGCATCAGAATCCCAAACTTCAAGTTATATTACAAAGCTGCAGTAATCAAACCAGTATGGTACTGGCACAAAAATAGACACATAAATCAATGGAATGGAACCCAGACATACACCCATAATGTATATTCAGTTAACCTTCAACAAAGCAGGAAAGAATATCCAACGGGAAAAGGATAGTCTCTTCAACAAATGGTGTTGGGATAATCTGTCAGGTACATTCAAAAGAAAGTAACTGGACCACTTTCTTACACCATACACAGAAATAAATTCAAAATGGATGAAAGACCTAAATGTGAGACAGGAAACAATCAGAATACTAGAAGAGAGCACAGGCAGTGATTTCTCTGATATCAGCCATAGCAACTTTTTCTAGGTAGATCCCCTGAGGAAAGGAAAATAAAAGCAAAAATAAACTATTGGGACTACATTAAAATAAAAAGTTTCTGCATAGCAAAGGAAACAATCAACAAAACTAAAAGGAAACCAATGGAATGGGAGAAGATATTTGCAAATGGCATATCTAATAAAGGGTTAGTATCCAAAATACATAAAAATTTATGCAACTCAAACCCAAGAACCAAATAATCCAATTAAAAAATGGGCAGAAGACATGAGCAGACATTTCTCTAAAGAAGGCATTTGGATGTCCAACAGGTATATGAAAAAGATGCTTAATATCACTCATTATTAGGGAAATGCAAATCAAGACTATAATGAGATTTTACCTCACATTTGTCAGCATGGCTAAGATCAATAACAAGAAACAAGTGTTGATGAGGATGTGGAGAAAGGGGAACCCTCTTGCGCTGTTGGTGGGAATGCAAACTGTTGTAGTCATTGTGGAAAACAATATGGAAATTCCTCAAAAAGTCAAAAATAGAATTACCCCATGATCCAGGAATTGCACTACTGGGTATTTACCCAAAGAACACAAAAACATTAATTAAAAGGGATACATGCACCCCTATGTTTATAGCAGCATTATTTATAATAGCCAAATTATGGGAGCAGCCCAAGCATCCATTGAATGATGAACAGATAAATAAAATGTTGTGTATATATATATATAAAATGGAATATTATTCAGGCACAAAAAGAATGAAATATTACCATTTGCAACAACATGGATGGAGCTAGAGAGTATTATGCTAAGTGCAATAAATCAGTCAGAGAAAGACAAATACCATATGATTTCACTCATGTGTGAAATTTAAGAAATAAAACAAATGAACAAAGGAAAAAGAAAGAAAGAGAGAGAGAGAGACAAACCAAGAATCAAACTCTTTACTATAGAAAACAAACTGATGGTTGCCAGAGGGAAGGTGGGTAGGGGGATGGGTTAAATAGGTGATAGGGGTTAAGGAGGGCACTGTGGTGATGACTATTGGGTGATGTATGGAATTGTTGAATATATATTTTGTATTGTTGAATATATATATATTGTACACCTGAAAACAATATAACCTTGTATAATAACTAACTGGAATTAAAATAAAAACTAAAAAAATCCCCTTTAATTTTGAAAAAGAAAAAAGAAAAGTGAAACTAGCACCTGGGAGAAATATTGAACAAAGTGCCCATATATGTGACAGATACTTATGAATAAAAAATATATATGTGAATTACAATAAATATTAAAATAATAGAAATGACAATCCCATACAAAAACGATCAAAAGAATAGAACAAGACTTTCACAAAGGAATGTATCTGAATGGCCAATAGGCTTATAAAAAGATTCTCAACATTATTAGTCATTAGGACAGTGAAAAATATAACCACAATGCGGATCCAATAAACATTAATCAGAATGACTACAATTGCCAAGTGTTGGCAGCAAGTGTAGAGCAACTGGAACTTTTCTTGTGGGAATGTAAGATAGTATAATCACTTTGGAAAACTAGGGAGTTTCTTATAAAACTAGATATATACCTACTCTATGACTCAGCAATTCTGCTCTCAAAAAAATGAATGCATATATTGATAAAAAAGACTTGTACAAAAATGTTCATAGCACTTCCCCACTAATTCCATAAGCTGGAAAAAAAATCCCAAAATGAACACCAACAGGAGAATGGACAATGGATAAAAATAAGTGGTATATTCATATAATGGAATTATATTTAATGAGAAATGAAGAAGCACTATTGATATATGCAACAACATGGATAAATAATAATAAAAACCATGACAAATGTACACTAATTAAAATGCACAACTTAAAAATGTATATATATTTTTAAATGTTGAAAATTTGAAAGATGTATATACCCTTTTAGCCATTATACTGATGAAGATACAGAGCACTTCCATCATGCCAGAAAGATCTCTTCCTGTTCCGTTTCAGTCATTTCCCCATCAGAGAAAAGTCACCATTCTGATTTTTATTGCTATACATAAGGGTTTTTTTTCTCCAAATCTTTCTTTAAATTCTAGTTAGGGAACATGCACAACACTCTATATAGTACAATCTATAAATATCTGTTGCTTATTGAATGAATGAATTAATGAATAGAGATATGGGTAGATAGATGGATAGATAGATGAATAGATGATTGGATTGAGCAGTAGCCTGGATGATGGAGTTAACAAATAAAATATTAGATTGATAATTAAGTAGTAGGTGTAAGGTTGAATGAGTGAATAGATGAATGAACATTATGGTTTTAAGCAACCTTCCTGATATGAACTAAAATGAGCCAGTATATGTGATCTGTTTCCAGATTAGGGATCTGTAGGCACTGATGAGTTACCAGATAAGTCTTTTTTTTAACCCTTTATGGACACAAAAAGAGCTCCATGCTCCCCTCAATTTATTTTCCTTCCCAGCCTCCTTCACAATTGGCTTGTTTTTGAAACTGAAATCCAAGCTGGGGATATTCCTTAAGGAGAGTCCTACATGTCTGTCTTATTTGCCTCATTCTTCCCGGTCTTTTTACATTGCACAAATCTCAATTAAGGACTTATCTTTTCTCACACTGCAATGTGTGTTGAGATTCCAAAGTAACATTGAGCTCAATCCCTATCCTCAAGGAACATTAGTTTAACTGAAGAAGAAAAGAAAAATACTTATCACTGAATGTCACAGTAAGATAGATATCCATGTGAAGACACAAAATAGTTTAGAGAATATATTGCTGAAATAAGACATACAGTGAGAAATAGGTGTACCTGAGCAAACAGGAGTCAGGTAGCCAAGATGTGTAAAAAAAAAAAAGAAAAAAAAATCACAGTTATTGTAGTTGTACATGGCTGTAAGGCTTATCTACTCATTTACTCTGTCAGTACCATCAAATGTTTATTTGATGTTTATTTATTTGAGGGAGAGAGTGAGTGAGTGAGAGCATGAGCAGAGGTGGGGCGGGGGCAGAGGGAGAAGCAGACTTCCTGTTGAGTAGGGAGCCTGAGTCAGGGCTCAATCCCAAAACCTTGGTATCATGATGAAGCTGAAGACAGATGCTTAACCAAGTCATCCACTCAGGTGCCCCCAGTAGAAAAATTTCTGAGTGCTTACTATTTGCTACCTAACTTTAAGCTGGTAATTGCTTCAATTGTATTACATTCAGATTCGGCATAGATCAAGGTCACACAACCTATCAGCAAGGTAGGTAGAACAACATACTGTGAAATTCCAAATTTTCTCATCCCTGTCCCCAAGATCCTTTGGTGACAAGTTAAGACAAGGTTTATTTTAACTGTAGAGTGAAGGATAAACACAAATTCCAAATTCTACTCACTTACCTTTGAAGAGGGAACACAGTGGATTCAACTCACATGAAGTCTGAACGACTTATTTTTGAAATTCAGAAAAGGGAGAACAAAGAATGGTTTCTTTGCTTATAAAGCCTAGGGCTTTCCTCTTAATATACTTGTTTTACCAGTTTGCCAGGGATAGCTTGGGTACTTCTCAGATGGCTACTTATTAGTATCTTGTCTATACTTTTTCACATTCTATCTTAAAGAGAAGTGGGGTAGGAGGTTGATTTTACTGAGTCACTTTAAGAAAAATATTCATTTTAAGAAAAAAATCAGGTGATTTAAAAAAATCAGGCGATTTATAACTGCAATTTCACTATTGGGAACTCACGTTTCTCAAAATAATTTGTGTCTAAATTTAAAACTCAATCGGCTCTGGGAGACATAGCATTTTTTTTTTTTTTTACTAACGATTAAATTCCTTAGATCTAGTAATTTTATTCTATTATTTCCAAAGATATGGGTAGTTGAGGACTACTCCACATCTAACACTTCATCTGCCCACTGCAATTACACAGAAACTGTTAATAATTGGAAGAAATGTCTAGGAAGATGCAGTAGTGATAGGAAGAAAAACAGCTTAGTGCTGAAAGGCAGAATTTGTCTGCCCCTGGTAACCTGGGAGGCACCTGGAATGGGGAGAAGCAGTGTGCATGCAAGTTAGACTTCAGCTATCTTACTATTTTCCCCTGAAATCCTTTTGTTCATTTTTCCTTTTCCTTTCACCACTTCCATCACTGGAGACTAGAATTGATAGGGAGGTAGATATGGCAACAAAACAAAACAAAAACAAAAACAAAAACAAAAACAACTCTCTTCTCTAGTATATGTGATTCAGCTTTTATAAGAGGAAGAGGATTCTAGGCCTCCAGGAATTCCCTGTCTACTATGATATATTTGCCCCACAGGTCTCTAGAATAGGAACCTGCTTGTTTCAGCTTTCCTCAAACCTGAAATTTCCAGATTAGTTGCAAAATGTGCAGAAAGAATGCAAGAAATCAATGAAAGCCATTTTCAACAATACTCTGAAAGTATAAACAAGCATTATTGAGAAGATAGTAAGACTAGCTGATGACAAAACCCTTGGTGGAGGACAAATTCTTTAGGCCTTGATGTAACTAACTGGTGCTTAGAGTTCAGAGCTCAGGTCAGCACAGGGAAATAGTGATGAGAGGGCACAGATGAGAAGGGTGGCCTCAAGAAGTCAAGAGTAGAAGGCCAGATGAGAAAAGACAAACAATGTGGAAGTCTCCAATGGGGTTGGGGAAGGGGCGGGCAAGGAAGACCATTACAGAAACCAGGGAGGACATTACCCAGCTCCTGGCACTTCCTGGTGCAGAAGACATCTGTTTGCTCTGGTTTTAGGGTAAGGGGTCATCCATTGTCAGGTGTTCTTTTTCACACACAAGAGCCAGTACTTGTAGACCCCAATTACTGAACTAATGGAAAATTTTTTTCTTAGTTAGAAGTCTCAATGATGGCAGGAAAATAGACTATCTCAGATGAAGGAACTTCAAATAACTTACATGTTTAAGTATTTCTTATTAACTATAGGAGAAAAAAACACTCAGATTCCTACTCCTTCCTACATTCCTACAAGTATCTAAGAAACTTCTCTTATGTGATCCAGATGAAATCACATGGGCATCTATTCCTTTAGTTGCCTTTGTGAATCTAAATACTGGGCTAAAGTATCAGTGAAGCAAGCAATTTCCAGATATAACACATTAGAAAGGGAATCAGTAAATTGGCCAATTGAGTTTGGTGGCTCTGGAGACATGAATTTCAGAATTCTCTGAGGTCACTACCAAATGCCAAACTTTAATTAACCAGAAGAGTTGAAACTTCTAAGAACCATAGGGCATTCTATGTTCAGACTTTTTGGGTCAAAGCAAAGACCTTGATCCTTAGGTAGATGTCTAGTGAGCTTTGAAAGGTGGAAGGCTGGGTAGCAGTTTCCTGTGGACCTGTAAGGTGATTCATTTAGGAAATCAAAGGGAAGCTATTCAGGGACACACAGCTTACTTCTGAATTATTTTCCTTCATCCAAATGAGTTGGGGAATATAAATACCAGGGTTACAAATTGTGGTAATCAAAGGACTCAATCAACAATGTATTTTTAGATGTCTAATCAATTTTGTGCATCCTAGATTGATAAATCTATAATGCTTCAGCTGACTTATGGTATGGCTAACTCAGGCCAATGAAGGTTATACCAGTTAACATACTCCCCACCACTGGCATAGGATTCTCATTATTATATAGTCTCAACAACACTTTGTAGTTTCAATTTTTAAATTTTTGCCAATATGTAAAAATATATGACTCTTAACTATAATTTTCACTTGCATTTCCCTGATTACTGAGGTTAAACATGCTTTATAGATTTTAACATTCTGTTTATCTGGTAAGAACACTTAACATGAAATCTGCCTTCTTAACGAATTTCTGGTGTATAACACATTATTGTTGACTGTAGGTACAATGCTGTGCAGCAGATCTCTGGTGTGTATTCATCTTGCTGAACTGAAACTTTATGCCTATTTATTAGTAACTACTTCTTTCCATCTCTTCTTATTCCTTAGAAACAACTATTCCACTTTTAGAGTCTATGAATTTTACTATTTTAGATCAACTCATGTAAGTGGAACCATGTGGTATTTGTCTTTCTGTGACTGGCTTACTTTACATAGCATAATGTCATTAGGATTAATCCATGTTATTGCATATTGAAGAATTTCCTTTTTTTAAAATAAGAATTTCCTTCTTTTTAAATGCTGAATAGTATTCCATTACGGATATATATCACATTTTCTTTATGTGTTCATCCTCTAATAAACATTGAGGTTATTTTCACAACTTGGCAATTGTAAAGAGTGCTACAATGAACATAAGGAGGCTAATATTCTTTGGGATACTGATATCAACACTTTTGGATAAATACCCAAATATGTGATTGCTGGATAGCATTATCATTGTACTTTTAACTTTTTGAGGATTCTCCACATTGTTAGCCATAGTGGTTGCACAATTTTGCATTTCTACCAGTAGTGTGTCGGGGTTAAACTTTCTCTACATCCTCACAATATTTGCCATCATGTTTTGATAGTAGCCACTCTGACAGGTGTGAGGTTATATCACATTGTGTTTTTTTTTAATTGGAAAATGTATTTATTTTTTTAAATAATAAATTTATTTTTTATTGGTGTTCAATTTGCCAACATACACAATAACACCCAGTGCTCATCCCGTCAAGTGCCCCCCTCAGTGCCCGTCACCCATTCACCCCCCCCCCCCGCCCCCCTCCCCTTCCACCACCACTAAACTAGTTCGTTTCCCAGAGTTAGGAGTCTTCATGTTCTGTCTCCCTTTCTGATATTTCCTACCCATTTCTTCTCCCTTCCCTTCTATTCCCTTTCACTATTATTTATATTCCCCAAATGAATGGGACCATATAATGTTTGTCCTTCTCCGATTGACTTATTTCACTCAGCATAATACCCTCCAGTTCCATTCACGTCGAAGCAAATGGTGGGTATTTTTCATTTCTAATGGCTGAGTAATATTCCATTGTATACATAAACCACATCTTCTTTATCCATTCATCTTTCGATGGACACTGAGGCTCCTTCCACAGTTTGGCTATGGTGGACATTGCTGCTAGAAACATCGGGGTGCAGGTGTCCCGGTGTTTCATTGCATCTGCATCTTTGGGGTAAATCCCCAGCAGTGCAATTGCTGGGTCGTAGGGCAGGTCTATTTTTAACTCTTTGAGGAACCTCCACACAGTTTCCCAGAGTGGTTGCACCATTTCACATTCCCACCAACAGTGTAAGAGGGTTCCCCTTTCTCCGCATCCTCTCCAACATTTGTGGTTTCCTGCCTTGTTAATTTTCCCCATTCTCACTGGTGTGAGGTGGTATCTCATTGTGGTTTTAATTTGTATTTCCCTGATGGCAAGTGATGCAGAGCATTTTCTCATGTGCATGTTGGCCATGTCTATGTCTTCCTCTGTGAGATTTCTCTTCATGTCTTTTGCCCATTTCATGATTGGATTGTTTGTTTCTTTGGTGTTGAGTTTAAGAAGTTCTTTATAGATCTTGGAAACTAGCCCTTTATCTGATACGTCATTTGCAAATATCTTCTTCCATTCTGTAGGTTGTCTTTTAGTTTTGTTGACTGTATCTTTTGCTGTTCAAAAGCTTCTTATCTTGATGAAGTCCCAATAGTTCATTTTTGCTTTTGTTTCTCTTGCATTCGTGGATGTATCTTGCAAGAAGTTACTGTGGCCGAGTTCAAAAAGGGTGTTGCCTGTGTTCTTCTCTAGGATTTTGATGGAATCTTGTCTCACATTTATATCTTTCATCCATTTTGAGTTTATCTTTGTGTATGGTGCAAGAGAGTGGTCTAGTTTCATTCTTCTGCATGTGGATGTCCAATTTTCCCAGCACCATTTATTGAAGAGACTGACTTTCTTCCAGTGGATAGTTTTTCCTCCTTTATTGAATATTAGTTGACCATAAAGTTGAGGGTCCACTTCTGGATTCTCTATTCTGTTCCATTGATCTATGTGTCTGTTTTTGTGCCAGTACCACACTGTCTTGATGACCACAGCTTTGTAGTACAACCTGAAATCTGGCATTATATTGCCCCCAGCTATGGTTACATTGTGGTTTTGATTTGCATTTCCCTGACGATATTAATATTGAGTGAGATAAATCAATTGGAGAAGGACAATCATCATATGGTTTCACTCATATGGGGAATATAAGAAATAGTGAAAGGGATTATAAGGGAGATAAAGGGAACTGAGTGGGAAAAGTTAGAGAGGGAGACAAACCATGAGAGACTCCTAACTCTGGGAAACAAACAAAGTGTTGCAGAAGGGCAGGTAAGTGGGGGGAGGTGGTGATGAGCATTAAGGAGGGCACTTGATAGGATGAGCACTGGGTGTTATACTATATGTTGGCAAATTGAATTTAAACAAAAATAAATAAATAAAAAAATAAAAGAAAAAATATTGAGCAACTATTGGCCATTTGTGAATAAACCATATGTTAGGCCACAAAACAAGTCTCAACAAATTTAAACATATTGAATAATATAAAGTATCTTCTGTTACTACAGTAGAATGAAGCTATAAATTAGCACAGAAGGAACTAAAAAAATTAATGAATATATGGAAATTAAACTACACACTCTTAATCAGCATGTTAAAGAAGAAACAGGGAAATTAGAAAATACTTTGAGAAGAATGAAAATGGGAACACAACATACCAAACTTATGGGATGCAGTAAAAACATTGCTAGAGGGAAATGTGTAGCTGAAATATCTGCATGGAAGGAAAAGAAATTTCTCAAATGAATAATATACATTTTCACTTTAAGGAATGAAATATAGAAGGGCAAGCTGAACCCAAGAAAAAATAAAATAATAAATATTAAGAGTAGAGATATATGAAATAGAAAATACAAAAACAATTGAGTAAATAAAAAAACAAATCTGTCTTTTTGAAAAGATTAACAAAATTGATAACATTTGAGCTATAATGAGCAAGAAAAAAAGACTCAACAAAATCAGATATGAAAGTATGGACATTTCTATCATATTATAGGAACTGAAAAATTTTGAGAGAATACTATGAACAACTGAATGTCAAATTAGATAGCTAACATGAAATGAAGAATTTTATGGATAGCACACAAACTACCAAAACTTACTCAAAAAGAAATAAAAAATCTAAACATACTTATGACAAGCAAAGAGATCATATCAGTATTCAAAAGTCCCAATCAAAAAAATCCCAGAACCAGATAGCTTCACTGGTGAATGCTACCAAATGTCAAAATAATTAATACCAACCATTCTCAAACTCTTCAAAAAGATAAAACAGGATGGAATGCTTCCTACTCATTCTATGAGGCCAGCATCCCCTTGATATCAAAGTCAGACAATGACCTCACAAGAAATGAAGTTTACAGAGCAATATCCCTATAAATGTGTGGAAAGATCCTTAACAAAATACTAGGAAATATGACAAATATAGCAGCTTATCAAAAGAGCCATACAACATGACCAACAGAGATTTATCCCAGGGAAGCAAGTTTTGTTCAAATGCAAAAATTAATCAATATAATTCAACACATCCTAGAATGATGGGGCTGGTGGAGGGAGGACGTGATTATTTCAGTTGATGCAATAAAAACATTCAGAAAGATTCAAGACTCTTTCATGATTAAAAAAAAAACCCAAACACTCAACACTCTAGGAATAGATGGAAACCACCTCAACATAATAAAGTTCCTATATGAAAAGTCCACAGCTAACATCATACTTACTGTTGAAAGACTGAAACTTTTCCTCTAAAATCAGGAAAATACAAGGACATCCACTTTTATTACTTCTATTCAGCATAGTGCTGGAAGTGAATAAATATTTTTGACTTTTCAATATGTATTCCTCTATTAAGTGACCAAAGTCACTGACTCCAGTCTTTTGTATTAATAAACGTGTGTCATCAATAAAATATGATAATTCTACCTGTCACAACAGAGGTAAATAGTATTGTCTATTTTTGGAATAATCTTTAAAATAAAAATTCCACATTGCCTGAATAGATGCTCATTTTGATTAAACAATTTGTTTCCAAAATTGAAGCTGCCTCCCTTTAGCAGGTTCATTAACCTGAGGCAAGAACCACCCATTGTGATTGTGCTGGTCTCTGTATTGCTCTTTGCAACACTTGTTTTTGAGGGTTCACAAATGTGTCAGAGAGAGCATGAGTGGGGGGAAGGGCAGAGAGAGAGAGAATCCTCAAGTGGACTCCCCATTGAGCACAGAGTCTGACCCAGGCTCCATCCCAAGACTCTGAGATCATGATTTGAATGGAAATCAAGAGCTGGCTGCTTAATCCACTGAGCCAACTGTTTCTGATTTTTAAAACTGATTTTATCATCAGGATGTTCAGAGAAAATGTGTTTAAAGAACACAGTTCATGTCAGTATGGGAAATAAAACTGTCTGGTGAACTCTATGTCACTACACATCTCCCTAGATAATTTCCAAATGGAGAAACCCTCCTATATGGACAACAGGGAAATCCTACACATCCTGCCCACTTTAAAGTCCATCAGGCCCTAGGGTTTACAATTAGAGCTTCGACCCTAAAATTGCAAAGCCTATATCTGTGAAAATGCCCTAAAACTCTTATAAACCTCAATTCTTGCAGTTAATGAGTTCAAGTTTGATTTCAGATGATGACCTCAGGGAATACCATTCTCTTCAAAGCTCCATAAACCAAATTACTGGCTTCCCTTCTGCTAGATTATATCTGAACCTCACCTACTTCACTGATATTCTTTATCAAGTACATGGAATTACAAAGGCAGCTAAACAAATAGAGGCCTCTGATCTGAGGTGACATGATAGAAGTCTCTCCTGTGTTCCTTTCAGAATCTGGATGTCTTCCTCTGTATTTAGTGAGTGACAGTGGCAGGACTAAGACAGATTTCAGGTGATAAGTGTTCTTAAGATTTTCTATCTGCAATGGTCTACTTTCTTTCCTTTTTTTTTTAATATTTATTTTTTTTAAATTTTTATTTATCTATGATAGTCACAGAGAGAGAAAGAGAGAGAGGCAGAGACATAGGCAGAGGGAGAGGCAGGCTCCATGCACTGGGAGCCCGACGTGGGATTCGATCCCGGGTCTCCAGGATCGCGCCCTGGGCCAAAGGCAGGCGCCAAACCGCTGCGCCACCCAGGGATCCCTACTTTCCTTCCTTTATTGTGACTTGCCAGCAAGATAAATTAATGTCTGTGCTTTCTGTAGAAAAATTGGTTTTCCTGTGCATAGAGATCCCCAGACCAAAGATGACATCTTATACCATGGTAAGACTGAATTATATAAGCCAGGAAAAGTCAGAGCTCCATGGTTTCTTTAAAGGTTCCTCTTCTTTCCACCTGGAGACTTCTAGGTCTTGATTTCTTCTTGTTATCTAGGCTTTTATGCCTGGCTCTTCTAGGGAACTCCTTTCACCCTGAGTTCCCAAATCATCTTTCCCTTGTGCTAGAGTTTGAGTTCTGGACCCTTAGGGTGTTATGATTTTTTATCTACTGTGAGGCTTTTATTTCTAGCTGCTCTTAGAATCTATTAATAAATCCTCTTTATGTTCTGAAAGAAGTGTTGAGTATACACTGACTATAAAATATGCATTGATTTAGGAAGCTGAGACCAAGAGCTAAGAGGTTCCCAGTCTAAAGAGGTATAGATAGTGAGATTTTGTGACTTAGGAGGGTCCTCGTCCTTTTCTAGACCCTAAATACATGAGCTAAAAATATTTTATTTTCTGCTTTTATTATTCACATCATTAGTTCTGGTCAACAAAATTATTGGTGGTAAGAGAGAAGGGAAGAGCACACATCAGGGAGGTGTCTAAGGAAACTATTGAGTTATATGGAGTTTGTTTCCCAGGCACATAGACTGCAAGCATTGTGACCCTTCTCTCCATCCATGTGTCGCTGGGATTCTGGAATCTTTAACTTCTGACTGACTTAATTTCCTCATATTAGTTCCCCAGACTATTTCTGTCTTTTAGCATTAGCCCTATCTTTCATTAATCTATCTATCTATTCATTTATGAAATTAACATTTTCCTACTGCATATAGAATAGGTAAATTGTGAGAGATTTCTCCTTGGAATGTCCTCAGTTACCTATTTCCAGGGAAATTATGTAAGGTTATTAGAGCTAAAGAAGTTAAAAATTTATAATATTATTAAATGTGCTTTGCCATCAGAATTGATTGATTTTGGGTGCATATTATGTTGAATGAATTCACGGTGTGAATTGATGAATTACACACCTTAGTAAGAGGATCTCACTGGATTCTACTTTCTTTTCATCTTTTTCTCAATGTAGGCTCCCAAATTTCCCTTCTCTCTTTACTGAATTTAGAAACAGACATTTGACTTCAATGTATATTGAAGCAGCAGTATGCCTTCTTGAGAGATAAGTGAGAGAATTTGAAATCTGATTGTCTTTGATTGCAAGTTTGAAATGAAGCCTCTCCCTTGTCTCCAGTCAGAGGATCTGTGCTGAGGGCCTGGCTTAGCAGAGCATGGAATTTCACCTCCTGAGCTTCCAGCTACCTTGCTGATTGGTTGTGCAGGCATTAGCATGGGAAAGAGGTGTTTTTTTCTTTTCTTTTCCTTCAGGAAAGAGGTGTACAAATATTGGATCTTGAATTCACAGCTTCCTCAACATTCTTTGGATATGCTGGAGTTTACTCAGGCTGGGTGTTCAGGAACAAAAATAGGATAATATCCAGGTCTCTACTGAAAGTTAAATATGGAAAAACTGGAGCAACTATCTAGCCCAAACTAAACAGTGTCAGACATTTAAATACAGAGAACAAACTGATGGTTTTGAGAGGGGAATGGGCAAAATGGGTGAAGGGAAGTGGGAGGTACAGACTTCTAGTTATAGAGTGACTAAGTCACGGGGATGAAAGGCACATTACGAGGAATATGTTTAATGATATTGCCATAGTGATGTATTGGGACAGATGGTAGCTACACTTGTGGTGAACATGGCATAATATGTAAACTTGATCAATCAGTATGTTGTATACCTGAAATGAATGTAACATTGTCCACTTAAAAAAAAAAAGATCACTGAGGCTTAATATATAACAGTTTTTTTTTAAACTGAGGCTCATATTAATAAATCTTGTTCAGGTCTCCAATTTGAACAGCCAGAATTTATATCATCTCTACCTGACCCTATGTCCAGAGCTTATTCTATTATTCTACAGTACTGTTTACAGTGTTCCTCCTGAATAATAAAAAATCCCTCCAGTCAGCATTTAAAGACTAAGCAATCTTTGTAGTAACACTTACATGTGCAGATATCATGTTTGACTGGATCTTGTTTGGGTCATGGTGCTGTGCAGTTTAAAAGTTCCCTGGATGGTTCTAGCATTCCTTTAGGCTGCAGAATTCAGGGAATCCACTGGTCTGACCTGACTTCTCCAGATGCTGTCATTACTTGTCTTTTCCCTGGCTTCTTCAGACTTCAGCTGATATTTGGCTAAAATTTTTGCCCTTCAAATCCTGATCCAAATGCAACTTACTTTTCAACCTTCACCTTTATTTCTACCTCCTCCAACATATCTATCTTGATTACTTCCTTCTATGCCTGGGTTATAGAAAATGATGATATAGTACTTCCTGCTTTCCCTAGGTTTCCTTTCTTTGTTTTCAGTTACCTGTGGTAAGCCATGGTGCTATACTACTGTGAATTCACTCACAGATTCCCTTCCCTTCCCTTCCCTTCCCTTCCCTTCCCTTCCCTTCCCTTCCCTTCCCTTCCCTTCCCTTCCCTAGCAGGTGTGAGCCAGTAGCACATTTCTGTTCTCACTGAATTGCTTAAGACTATTCATCTACACACATATTCATCTCAGTTTGATAATTTATCTAGCAGTTTGTCCATTTAATTAGTCATCTAATCTTTCATTTTTTCATTTATCTATCCTGTCAGTTCAGTCATCTATTCTTCTATGTCTCCATTTGTTCTTTCATCTATTACTTGACCAATTCTTTATCTAATTATTAAAATATTTATGGACTTACTTTCTGTAGGCTTCCTATTTACATTGGGCAAACAATGTTACTTAACTTTTGTTGAACTGCTGTGTGAATACACTGATTTGCCCTGGTTTTCCAATCATATTTTTCCAACATGTAGGACTAAATTCCCCTACTAATTTTTTTCAAACCCAGTTTGAAACTTGACCATCACTGTACAGTCAGACTTACTCCTCCATGAGCCCTCCTGCCCTTACTTGCTTTACAGTAATCTTGACCTGTCCAGTGAACTCAATCTACCCTAGTTCCCCAGAATTTACCTGATGCCATAGTCTGATGATGGTATTACCAGTATCATTCATCACAGCAAATTCTACTTCTGCTGGGCCCATGACTATCTTGGCTCCTGCTCTTCAAGGCTTTCTCCTCTTTCCCTTTTAAGTATTTAGAGAGGTTGCCACACTCCAAATTCTTCTGAGACCCCAAATTCAAATTACTTCTTAGTTTTGTCTGGTGTAAACTGCAATCTAGGATGTTGGCTCCAATTAATTCACATTCTGCAGTGAAGAATAAGCAGATGAAGTCATTTTTTCTTATGTGTAAGTTTGTAAAATTCTGTTGAAATAAACAGTTTATTTGTATTTGCTAGCAAAGAATTTTCTCTGAATTTGGAATTTACTATTTAAATTCTTAAAATTTTTAAAAAGATTTTATTTATTTATTCATGAGAGACACACAGAAAGAGGAGACATAGGCAGAGGGAGAAGCAGGCTCCATCCTAGGATCAAGTCCAGGATCACACCCTGAGCCAAAGGCAGACGTTCAGCTGCTGAGCCACCCAGGCGTCCCAAAATTCTTAAAATTTGAATACAGTAGACACACAATGTTATGTTAGTTCTGGATGTACAACATGGTGATTCAACAAATTTATACATTAGCTATGTTCACTGGAAGTATAGCTACCCTTTGTCCTGTTATATTGCTATTGCATATTGACTATATTCCTTATGCTCTGCCTTTTATTTCCATGACTTACTCACTCTATAACTAGAAGTCTGTATCTCCCTCTTCCCTTCACCCATTTTATCCAAGCCCTTCTGGCATAGCTTTAGCAATCTTAATCTCCTTTTTTATTCCTGTTCCTTAACACACATAATCATTTGCATGCTTGTGCACAACGCCCCTCCCCCTCACATACAAATCCACATTTCAAAATTGTTTTGAATCAAATAATCAAGTGTATCAGAGACATGTGAAATGTAGGAATATAATAAATAGAGGATGTGGTCATTAGGTTGTACTGAACCATTGCAATGAGGAGTGAAAACCTGGCTAAGGAAAACAGAGACCACTTCTCTGGAAATATGATTATACGAAATATACATAATATTTGTGGCATCAAAACAAAGGCCAATTAAAGGAGATGAGACCAATTAGTCATGGACTATTAAGAAAAATTATATGAATTTTTCCAGAGCCATTTGGGTCAGAAGAGTTACATAGGGAAAGAACATAGATGTGCTGATTCAGGGTTCAGAAGTTGTTTGGGAGGCATTGGATGGAAAGGTTCTCACAAGGGATAAGAAATCTATGAAAAAGATGAGCAGGCTGAGGAGAGAGAGACATATACAGAGGATATGATTGAAACTGTAGGAAATCCCAGGACCATCACTGAGCTCATCCTCTTGGGACTGTCTGCTGAACCCCATATCCAGGTGCTGCTGTTTGTGCTGTTCTTGGAGATTTACCTTCTGAACTTCATGGGGACCCTGGTGGTGCTGTTGGTGATCCCCATTTCCCTGCCTCCATGTACTTCTTCCTCAGTCACTTCTCTTTACTGGATCTTTGCTATTCCTTAGTCACCATACCCAAAATGCTGGAGAAACTCTTGTTTCAGAGGAAATCAATCTCAGTAGAGGCTGACTCAGGTTTGTGTATGTGTGTGTGTTGTACTGCAGGGATTGAGGCTTTTCTGCTCTAAGTGATGACTTATAACCACTCTACTGCCTGCCATCTGCCACCTCCTGCTCTGTGGTCAGCCTATGAGTAAACAGTTGTGTAGGTCTCATGGAGACTAGAATTTGGGATGTTCATGGCTTGGAATTTGGACTTCTGTGAGGCTCACGTTATGCCTTACTTCAGTTGTGAGCTGCCTCTTCTATTTCCTCTGTTCTGCTCTGATATCTCCACCAAATTTGCAGTCCTCATGTGCTCTGCCATCATTCATGCCCTTTTGACCATCCTCCTAATCCTCTTCTCTTCCACTTACATTATTACCATCCTCCTGAGCATTAGCTCCATCACAGGCAGAAGCAAGGCCTTCTCCACCTGCTCCTCCCACCTCAATGCAACGACTTTTTCTTAAGGCTCAAGTTTTCTTTACTATCTCAGGCTAACCTCTGGTTCCCCACTGGAGGTGGTTTTTCTCTATATAGTACAGTGTGGTCACTCCCCCAGGGAATCCCTTTCTCTAAAGCCTAAGGAACAGGGAAGTTGGGGCACCTGAGTGGTTCAGTTGGTTAAGCAACTGCCTTTGGTTCAGGTCATGATCCCAGGGTCCTGGGCTCACTGCTCATGGGGAGTCTGCTTCTCCTTCTCCTTCTGCCCCTTCCCCCTCTACCCCTCCTCCCCCCTTTACCCCTCCCCCTGCTCTGCCCCTCAGCCTGTCCTTCCTCACACTCTCCTCCCACCCCTGTGCTTTCTTGCTCTCAAATAAATAAATAAATAAAATCTTTAAAAAAAGAGAACGAGGAAGTAAAAGCAGCTGTGAAAAGAATGTTGCACCTCAGAGAGCAGAGAAAAGTCAGAGGATGATTGGGAAACAGGGAAGAATTGAATCAATATGGCTGGATAATAATCATCAAGGAAATTTTTTTACTAATGTCAGGCATAACAAAATATCTTGTACAAGCCTCTTTTCTTTCGGATGCTCATGAAAAGGCCAAGAGCTATTTGCCTACTTTGGCTCATATCTAATTTGTTCATGGACAGAACAGTGGATCAGATAATTATTTCATGAAGAAAATTTGTTACACACTTGTTATTCCTTCATCTGTGGAACATTTTGAGTGGATTTACTACTGATAAAAATGCCTATGACCTGAATTTTTATTTAAATCCACAGTGGTTTGAGATTTAGGGGCAAGCTTTGCTAGAAGTAAAAGATCCAGTGCCTCTAATAGTGACATAAACTTGAAACTCAGGAGTTGGGAGTCACCTTGGGGATAAGCATGGACTGGAGAGGCTCTCCTAGAATGATCTGGAGAGGGAGCATCTGATTAGGGCAAAGTCAGATACAGACACTTTCCATACTCTACCTATTCCAACACCTTCACTCAGTGGCAACAGGGAGAGAATCCACTTTCTGGGGTGACCATCAGCCCTAGTGTGTCACTGGGGCACCTCAGGAAGTGCTGAGGCCAGGGAGCAGTCATCAGCAAGGATGCTGGGGCTGCTGAAGGGATATTGCCTTGCCTCCCCCAGAACCAGATTAGCTGATTCTCTTAGTTTCCCTTCACACTTCCCACTGGCTGAGCCTAACTAGAAGCCACCAGCCTGGAAATCCTGGAAACAGCTCTGCAACCAAAGTAATACAAAGCCAAATACACAGGACGAGTGTGGAGGCGAGCATCAACTGAGAACAAACTGGTGTAACAGATAAATTTGTAAACCTGACCCTCCTCAAACAAGAAACAGAAATTAGTGCGGATAAAACCAGGATTGAGAACAGACGATGGAAGAGAGAATGGGAATAAGAAGGAGAAATTAAAGAAGACTTGGATAAGGGTCAGAAGAATGAGGAAAGGGGGGACGCCCTTGGGAAAACAGTAAATGGAAAACTCATCTATCTGTATGTGCACTGGAGCCCTCAGGTGGCCTGAGGGATTCACTGCACCAGTGAACACAGTTGAAGGGGAGGTAGGGATCCTCTTACTCTGAGCCCATGCAAGATATGCTGTGGTAGTGGCCAGGGGCTTCTTCCCAAATATCTGAAATCCTCAGAAAGTTCCAAGGAAGCTCAAGGAATAGTTTTGCTTTGATGGACTTTTCTTCCCTTCTGTTACCCCTCCCATCTCATGGTATCTCTGTTTCCACCTGGGCACTGCCCTCCGCAGACCTCTTCCAGAATTGGAGTATGCTCCAAATTCATCTAGATCCTTTTCTCTAAAGGGGATTTGGTTTAAAACAATTTTACATAATAATCAAGTGAGATATTAATTGAAAACAGGCATTTATCTAATCTCAGAATTATATATAAAATAGACCTGTTTCAGGTCTTTCCACAGTTTTGCTTTATTGCATATCTATTTTGTCTACTTTAGGAAATTCATGCTTTTTTTTAGCCAATGTCCTTTTCCCCTTCAAGGGCATTACTGTCTTCAAAAGAGCAACAGTTAACTTTTGCAACTGCAAAAATGGAAGACAAAGGACAGAGGAACAGTATCTTCAAACTGCTAACAGAAAGTAATTATCATACTAAAATTTTACACTCAATAAAATAGCTGTAATACATAAGGCAGATTTACAGACATTTCAAACAAAAAATAAGAACACTTGCCACCAGCAGAACTTCATCAAAGGAAAAATTAAACAGTGTTCTACAGGGGGCGTCTGGATGGCTCAGTTAATTGGTTTCAGTTCAGGTCATGATCTCAGGGTTGTGGGATCAAGGCCCGAGTCTGGCTGAGTGCAGAGTCTACTTGAGAATCTTTCCCCCTCCTTCCCTCTCCCTCTGCTCTTCACTCATATGTTCTCTGTCTCTAAAAAACAAACAGACAAATAAAATCTTTAAAAAGTGTTCTCCAGGTAGAAAAACTAAAATCCCAGATGTAATTTTCAAAATGCATGAAAGAATGAAGATAAAAGAAGTTGTACACATGTGGGTAAATCTAAAAGAATATTGACAATAAAACAATTTCTTATATAGGGCTTTATATATATTTGTGCATGAGTGTGACTAAAATTAGTGAAAAATATCCTTTACATCAGGAGGTATTGAATTAAAAGTGGTCTAAGATAGTTTAATTGACCAAATTAAAGTAAAATTATCAGTTACTATTATATATTGATAGGTCAATGAACTGTATTGTAATTTTTAGGGTGGCCAAAAATTAGAGAGAAATACTGTAAAACTTCTAAATGAATGGTGGGTAAAAAATGGAATGAAAAAAAATCATCCACGGAAGGAAAGAAATAAAATGTTAAAGAACTTAACTGACAAAATAGAAAAAATTAGTAGTGATAAGAAAATTGAAACATGATTAGCACATTTGCCTAATTAACATTATTACCCTACTGCACTGTATTTCACAGAAGCAAAATATTGAGTCTTAAAAATTTTCAAATATTTATTTTAATTCTAGTGTAGTTAATATACAGTGTTATATTAGTTTCAGGTGTACAATATAGTGATTCAACAATTCTATACAGTACTCAGTGCTCATCATGATAAGTGTACTCTTAATCCCCTTCACTTATTTCAACTATCCCCCCCCGAACCAGCTCCCCTCTAATAACCATCTGTTTGTTCTCTATAGTTGAGTCTAATTCTTGATTTCTTTTTTTCCCCTTTTGTTCATTTGTTTTGTTTCTTAAATTCCACATACAAGTGAATCATATGGTATCTTTCTCTGACTGACTTATTTTGCTTGACATTATACTTTCTAGTTTCATCTATGTTGTTGCAAATGGCAAGATTTCATTCTTTTTTTTACAGCTGAATAATTTTCCATTGTGTATAGATACCATCTCTTCTATCAGTGGACATTTGGGCTGCTTCCATAATTTGGCTATTGTAACATAATGCTGCAATAAATATAGGGTGCATATACCCTTTTGAATTAGTGCCTTTGTATTTTTTGGGTAAATACCCAGTAGTGCAATTACTGGAGATGAATCACTCTTGATGTCAGTGTTTCTCAGTGGTCAATCAATTACTTTCTTCACAATTACCTCAGCATGCAGAATATAGTGCATATCCTTGAACTATTCAACTGGCACTTTTGCCTTGAGCTTTACTGTGTATGAAATAATGACTCAAAACACAGAAATACAGTCCTTTGCCAGGTTTATGGTACTTTGTCATTTAGGGAGACGCTGATAGAGTTCTGGGACACCCTGTAGTTCAGGTTAAGTATGGAACTACTTTCATCTTCTTCCTTCCTTTCATTCTGCATGTCTCCTACCTCTTGGTGTGTCTCTGCTTACCCAGTGCTTCCAAACTACCCTCTGCAGAACTCCTTTGACTTTTCTTCTACAAGATATTTGCCTAAGAACTATAATCATATGGATCATTTTTTAAATCAATCATAATCATAGTTGATTATTTTTGCCTATATAAATTCTTGTTTTAAAATATTTTCTTAAAATATGTATTTGTAAAATTTTAGAATTTCCTACAAGATTTCAGCATTTAATTTTATTTTTAATCAATTTTCCAGTTCTGATTCTTTGAGGGAATTTTGGCCAGTTTATCGGCATATTTTAACAAGTTTTATGAAATATGCACCACTCATTTGTGATTCATTTTCTTTTTGAGGATTCTTGTCTTTCTTTTGCTATTTAAAAATATTTTCACAATACTTTATATAGTTTTATGAAACAAACTAATTCCTACTCAAGTCTTGTTCCTATATATTAGCTATATAAATATATATTTATTTGTTTTAGAGAGGGAGCATGTGTGGTCCAGGGACAGGCAGAGAGAGGAGGAGAGGATCCTCAAGTAGAGTTCCCCCATGGAAGCCCGATGTGGGGTCCATTCCCAGGACCCTGAGATCATGACCTGTGCTGAAATCAAGAGTTGGATGCTTAACTGACTAAAGCACCCAGGTGCCTTACTACATTTTCCCCATTAAATTAAGAACTAAAATATGTGATGGATATGTCAGAGCTAAAATATGTCATTTTAAAATATGTTATTTTAAAATTATGTTGCACTTTATTATCATAAAGGAATTTTTATAGTCAAAGATTGTTAAATCATACAAATTACACTAAATTAAAAAAGTATTTAAATAAATTATTTAATAAGAGCAACCATCTAAATATAACTAGCAACACAGAAATAGTTATATTTGTTTCCTTCTAAATTTGTCTATAGAAAATCTATTTGCAATGCATTCTTAGATGCATTTGTTAACATACTACAGTTAGACCTAAAATTATATCATGAACGTTTTTTCATGACTTCTAATTTTAAAAACCTCATTTTCAATTATCATCCAGTTTCATCAGGCACAGAAGTCAAATTTGATGTAGTAATCCTACTGTCACTAAATGTCTTCAGCCTTTTACCATGATATCAATTTCTTTACTTATGCTAATAATTGCTCCAAATTATATCTCGGGTAGGCTCAATGAAGTGTATAATACTGCATTAAACAATTTTAGCATGAAGTTTTTCCTATTTATGATTATTTCAAGAACTGAATCCTGGGCCAATGTTTATGATCACCATTAAGATATTCAATACTATTCAATTTAAATGAGACATATTAATACACTCTAATAGTAACTCAAATAGATTTGTGAGTTTTTTCCCTTTTTTATTGAAGTATAAAGAACAAACATAATTAGATATATTTAAAGTACATAACGTGATGATTTTTTATATGTGTACATTGTGAAATGATTACCAAAATTAAATTAACATATTCATCCCCTCACACAGTTATAATTTTGTGTGTGTGTGCGTGTGTACAGAATGCTTAAAATCTACTCTAAGCATTTTCATGCATACAATTCCATATTATTTTTAAAAAAGATTTTATCTATTTATTCATGAGAGACACAGAGAGAGAGAGAGAGAGAGAGAGGCAGAGGGAGAAGCAAGCTCCCTGCAGGGAGCCCAATGTGGACTCAACCGTGGGATTACTCCCTGAGCCAAAGGCAGACACACTCACCACTGAGCCACCCAGGCGTCCCACAATTTCATATTACTAACTCTAGTCACCATGCTGTACATTAGATCCTTGGAGCTTATTTGTCTTTGAACTTAAAGTTTATACCCTTTGATCTGCAACTCCCATTTCCTCCTCCTGTTCCATTTCCCTTCTGGCAACCACCACTCTATTCCCTGTTTCTATACAAAAGAGTTTTGCTTTTGTGGATTAGATTCCACATACAAATGATACCATACAGTAGTTTTCTTTCTCTCTGACATTTTTCATCCAACACCGTGCCCTTCAGGCCCACCCATGTTGTTGCAAATGGGAGGATTTCCTTCTTTCTCATGGTTGGATAATATTCCATTTTTCATATATATCATGTCTTTATCCATTAATTGGTAGATAAACAGTTTGTTTCTGTATCTAGGCTATTGTGAATAATGTTGCAATCAACATACAAGTGCAGCTATCTCTTGGATATCCTGATTTCACTTACTTTTTTTTCATTTCTTTTTATTGAAGTTCTATTTGCCAACATATAGTATAACACTCAGTGTTCATCCCATCAAGTGCCCTTAGTGCCTGTCATCCAGTTACCCCAATCCCCTGCCCACCTCTCCTTCTGCAACCCTTTATTCATTTCCCAGAGTTAGGAGTCTCTCATGGTTCGTCTCCCTCTCTAATTTTCCCCAATCAGTTCCCTTTCTTTCCCTTATAATCCCTTTCACTATTTCTTATATTCCCCATATGAGTGAAACCATATGATGACTGTCCTTCTCTGATTGACTTACTTCATTCACAGCACAGTACCCTCCAATTCCATCCATGTTGAAGCAACTGGTGGGTATTCGTCCTTTCTGATGGCTGAGTAATATTCCATATATATATATACACATATATATATGTACATATGTATATACACATACACATACATATATATATATATATATATATATATATATATATATCACATCTTCTTTATCCATTCATCTGTCAAAGGACATCATAGGCTCCTTCCACAGTTTGGCTATTGTGGACATTGCTGCCATGAGCATTGGGGTGCAGGTGTACCAGCATTTCACTGCATCTGTATCTTTGGGGTAAATACCCAGTAATGCAGTTGCTGGGTCATAGAGTAGCTCTATTTTTAACTTCTTGAGGAATCTCCCCAGTTTTCCAGAGTAGCTGCACCAGTTTACATTCCCACCAAGAGTGTAAGAGGGATCCCCCTTCTCCACATCCTCTACAACACTTGTTTCCTGTCTTGTTAGTTTTCGCTATTCTCACTGGTGTGAGGTGGTATCTCATTGTGGTTTTGATTTTATTTCCCTGATAGCAAGTGATGTGGAGCATTTTCTCATGTGCTTGTTGGCCATGTGTATGTTTTCTTTGGTGAAATTTCTGTTCATGTCTTTTGCCTATTTCATGATTGGATTTTTTGTTTCTTGGATGTTGAGTTTAATAAGTTCTTTCTAGACCTTGGATACTAGCCCTTTATCTGATATGTCATTTGCAAATATCTTCTCCCATTCTGTAGGTTGTTTTTTAGTTTTGTTGACTGTTCCTTTTGCTGTGCAGAAGCTTTTAATCCTGATAAAGTCCCAATAGTTCCGTTTGTTAAGTGGTAAACTACACTGATTCATTTTTTCTTTTTTTTTGTATATATTTTTTTTATTGGAGTTCGACTTGCCAACATACAGCATAACACCCAGCGCTCATCCTGTTAAATGCCCCCCTCAGTGCCCGTCACCCAGTCACCCCATCCCCCCACCCACCTCCCCTTCCACTACCCCTTGTTCGTTTCTCAGAGTTAGGAGTCTCTCATGTTCTGTCACCCTCACTGATATTTCCCACTCATTTTCTCTCCTTTCCCCTTTATTCCCCTTCACTATTTTTTATATTCCCCAAATGCTGATTCATCTTTCTAACTTTTCTGGTAATAGTTTTAAATTAACAAAAAATTAAAATGATAAGACAGAGTTTCTGTATATCCTTCTTTTCCACCTTCTACCTGGAATTCCCTAATGTTGAAATCTTATATAACCATGGTATATTTCTCAAGAAATTAATATTAGAACAATATTATAACCTAAATTAATGACTTTATTCAGATTTTACCAGTTTTCTCTACTAATGTTCTTTTACTGTTCCAGAATACGGCCCAGGATACCATGTGCATTTAGCCATCATCTTTTTAGCCTTCTTCAATCATGAGAGTTTCTCAGTCTTTCCTTGTTTATCATGGCTTTGATAATGTTTAAGAATACTGTTCAGATATTTTATGGAATGTCCCTTAGTTTTGATTGTCTAATGTTTTCTTATGATCAGACTGAGGTAATGGCTTTGGGAAGCCTCTTGGTTAGTTTATTCCTAGGTACTTCATTGTTTTTCATGTAATTATAAATGGGATAGATACACTTAATTATTAGTGTATAGAAATGTATAAGATTTCTGTATGTTGTTTTTGTATCCTGTGACTTTACTGAATTCATGTATCAGTTCTAGCAATTTTTTTTGGTGGAGACTTTAGGGTTTTGTATATAGAGTATCATGTCATCTGCAAATAGTGAAAGTTTGTCCTCTTCTTTGCCAATTTGGATGCCTTTTATTTCTTTTTGTTGTTTGATTGCTGTGGCTAGGACTTCCAGTACTATGTTGAATAACAGTGGTGAGAGTGGACATTCCTGTTGTGTTCCTGACTGTTGAGGAAAAGGTCTCAGTTTTTCCCCATTGAGGATGATATTGGCTCTGGATTTTTCACATATGGCCTTTACTGTATTGACATATGTTCCCTCTAACCATACTTTGCTGATGGATGCTGTACTTCGTCAAATGCTCTTTCTACATCAAGTGAAAAGATCATATGATTTTTATCCTTTCTTTTATTAATGTGGTGCATCACGTTAATTTATTTGTGAATAAAAGCTTCTGCATAACAAAGGAAACAACCAACAAAAATTATTATTATTATTTTATTTTTTAGCCATTGAGTTTTTTTTTAAATTTTTTTATTGGAGTTCAATTTGCCAACATATAGCATAACACCCAGTGCTCATCCCGCCAAGTGCCCCCCTCATTGCCCATAACCCAGTCACCCCAACCCCCCGCCCACTTCCCCTTCCCCTTCCTCTTGTTCATTTCCCAGAGTTAGGTGTCTCTCATGTTTTCTCACCCTCACTGATATTTTCACTCATTTCCCTTTATTTCCTTTCACTAATTTTTATATTCCCCAAATGAATGAGACCATATAATGTTTGCCTTTTTCCAATTGACTTATTTCACTCAGCATAATACCCTCCAGGTCCCTCCACGTCGAAGCAAATAGTGGGTATTTGTCATTTCTAATGGCTGAGTAATATTCCATTGTATAGATATACCACATCTTCTTTATCCATTCATCTTTCGATGGACACCAAGGCTCCTTCCACAGTTTGGCTATTGTCGACATTGCTGCTATAAACATTGGGGTACAGGTGTCCTGGCATTTCACTGCATCTGTATCTTTGGGGTAAATCCCCAGCAGTGCAATTGCTGGGTCATAGGGTAGTTTTATTTTTAACTCTTTGAGGAACCTCCACACGGTTTTCCAGAGTGGCTGCACTAGTTCACATTCCCACCAACAGTGCAAGAGGACAACCAACAAAATTAAAAGGCAACTTTCAGAATGGAAGAAGATAATTGCAAATGACATATCTGATAAAGGATTAGTATCCAAAATATATAAAGAACTTATAAAACTCAACACCCCTCAAACAAATAATCCAATTAAAAAACAGGAAGAAGATATGAATAGACATTTTTTCCAAAGAAGACATACTGATGGCCACCAGAAACATGAAACGATGCTTAACATTATTCATTATCAGGGAAATATGAATCAAAACTACAGTGAGATATCACTTCACACCTGTCCAAATGACTAAAATCAACAACATAAGAAACAAAAGGTGTTGCTGAGGATGTGGAGAAAGGGGAACCCTCTTATTCTGTTGGTGGGAATGCAAGCTGGTGCAGCGACTCTGGAAAACAGTATGAAGGCTCTTCAAAACTTTAAAAATTCAGCAATCCACTAACTATAGTGCAATTCTACTAAATAAAATATAAAAATACCAATTTGAAGGGCTACATGCTCCCTGGATGTTTATAGCAGCATTATCTACAATGGCCAAATTATGGAAAATCCAAATGTCCACTGACTGATGAATGGATAAAATATGTGATACACACACACTCACTGGAATATTTTTTTTAAAGATTTTATTTATTCATGAGAGACACAGAGAGGCAGAGACACAGGCAGAGGAAGAAGCAGGCTCCATGCAGGGAGCCTGATGTGGGACTCAGTCCCAGGTCCCCAGGGTCAGGCTCTGGGCTGAGGCGGTGCTAAACCACCAAGCCACCTGGGCTGCCCTGAAGGACAATCTTTATTTTTTTTTCATTTTTAAATTTTTTTATTGGAATTCAATTTGCCAACATATAGCATAACACTCAGTGCTCATCCTGCCAAGTGCTCCCCTCAGTGCCCATCACCCAGTCACCCCAACCCCCCACCCACTTCCCCTTCCACTACCCCTTGTTCATTTCCCAGAGTTAGGCGTGTCTCATGTTTTGTCACCCTCACTGATA
This sequence comes from Canis lupus familiaris, assembly GCF_011100685.1. NCBI lineage: Eukaryota > Metazoa > Chordata > Mammalia > Carnivora > Canidae > Canis > Canis lupus. Next base: position 40,493,738 of record NC_049248.1, on the reverse strand, counting down.
TTTTTCACTAATTTTTATATTCCCCAAATGAATGAGACCATATAATGTTTGTCCTTTTCCAATGGACTTATTTCACTCAGCACAATACCCTCCAGAACCCTCCACGTCAAAGCAAATAGCACACACTGGAATATTAGTCAGCTATAAAAAGGAATGAAATCTTGCCATTTGCAATAACGTGGATAAAGCTAGAATATATTACACTAAGTGAAATAAGTCACTCAGAGAAGGACAAATACCATATAATTTTACTCATATATGTGGAATTTAAAAAGCAAAATAAATTAGCACAGGGAAAAAAAGAGAGAGAGGCAAACCAAGGAATAGACTTTTAACTATAGAGAACAAACTGATGGTTACCAGAGGGGAACTGGGTGGCAGATGGATTAAATGCCTGATGGGAATTCAGGAGGGCACTTGTGATGAGCAGCAGGTTGGTATGGAAGTGTTGAATTACTAAATTGTACAACTGAAAACTAATATTACACTATATGTTAACTGGAATTTAAATAAAAACTTAAAAAATAAAGTATACAATTCAGTGTCGTTTAGTATATTCACAATGCTGTGTAACCACTATGTGTGTGTGTGTTTTTAATATTTCATCCACTTATTCATGACAGAGAGAGAGAGAGAGAGAGAGAGAGAGAGAAGCAGGCTCCATGCAGGGAGCCCGACGTGGGACCCGACGTAGGACCCGACGTAGGACCCGATCCCCGGTCTCCGGGAGGACACCTCGAGCTGAAGGTGCGCTAAACTGCCGGGCCACTGGGGCTGCCCATCCACTACCTTTCTCTAGAGCCAAAGCATTTTCAACAGCTCAAAAGAAAACCTCCTACACATTAAGCAACAACTTTCCATTCTTCCCTTCTTTACAATCTCAGGCAACTACCAATCTGCTTTCTGTCTCTGGATGTACTGATTCTGCTACAATATCAGAAGAAAAATAGTTAATTCTTCTAAACTGTTGAAATTTACTGCTGAATTATCTACGTCATCATTTCAGTTCTACACTCCAGTGCAGGTCGTGTCAGAAGGTACATTTGGTCTCTAAACCCCTAACCTGAGGGAAGTGTTGGTTAGGGACCAAATCTGAAAACTTCCATCTTAGGCCATAGTGCATAGAATCCCTTACTAAAGCAAGCAGCAGCCTAAGCTATCAGTTCTAAGACATATCACAGCTGAGTGCTAAAACCAGGGCTCTGATTGATGATAACCTCCTATGGATGAAGAGAGGCAAACCACAACAATACATATATCATAATTCTATTTTTAAAGGTCAGAAGCAGGCAAAACTAAATTATACAAAGAAAACAAAAGAAAATAATCAAATTCAGAGCAGTACTCAGTTTTGGTGAGTGAAGAAGAGATGGTAAAATGAATAATTTCTTTTTTTTTTAAATGAATAATTTCTTAAGCAGAGTAGTGGGTATGTATGTATTCACTTCATAATCATTCTTTAACTGGTATGTATATGTTTTGTACATTTTTCGGTGAGATATTTTTCATAAAGACAAAGTGATAAAAGTTATAGAATAGATTGCAAAGGTTTTAAGTAAAAAAAGTAAAGAACATGATGAAGCTAGGGCAAAACTGAAGAACTTAGCATGAATTGTCACACTGCAAGTCTTCCCCTCTGGAATATTGCTGCTTTTTTTGTTACCTGTCTTATAGGCAGAGACTTCTGGCCTGCTTAAGAAATGGTGTTCCTAGGAAATTAATATTGAGAATTTTCCCATAAATCCAACTTTCAGCAAAAAGCACTCAGGCATATTCTAGGATTGTTACCAGTTATTTATGCCTCTTGGGAAGGCCAATATGCACGATATGCCAATATCCTCGAATTTCTGCAGGGCAGAAGAGCACAAAAGCCCTGAGGGAATGGTTAGAAGAGCTTCTCTAAGGCCTAGAGAGGATCCCTTCACTGATCAGTCAGCAGCGTAACACCATGGGCATCAAAGTTCCAGGGCACTGCCCCTCCAAAAGGGCAATTGCTGAGCCTTTGAGATTTGAAGGGATGTCTCACACAGTTACGATTTCTTATCTTTTGCTTATTCTGAAGGGAATTTCACTGAGTCTGTTGGTATCTTTCTCTCAATCACTGCCATTCTGTGACATCTGTGCACTGACTACAACCAGTCATCATCCCAAGTACCTTTCACTCTCCTTCACCATAGGAAGCTTGACATTAGAGGGTTTGCTCGTGTTTCACCTTAGGTCACAGAATCCAAAGAAGGCCTTGAATATCCTATTGTTTGTGGTGGGAGATAAAGCGTTTAGACTTTTCTGGTATATCACATGAGAAGAGGTCCTGTCTGTGAGTTATCAATGGCCAGATGAGGATGAAAAGCCTTTATAACTGACAGCTGGAACAAGGTGAGTTTGTGAAAGAAGCTTGAGCAAAGTGCAAGCTAATTTTGTTTGTTTTTTTTAGAGAGAGGAAGAGAGAGAGCATGTATGCAGTGGAGGGAGGGGCAAAGGGAGAGGGAGAGAGAATCACATGCTCCCAGCATGGAGCCCAATGCAGGGTTTGATCTCATGCCCTAAGATCATGACCTGAGCCGAAATCAAGAGTAGGGTGCGCTCAAGTGACTGAGCCACCCAGGTGCCCCCAAAGTGCAAGCTAATATTAAGTGAATTAAATGAATAGTTTGTACTTAGTTTTGCCCCTTTTTATTTAACTACAGTGAATTAGATAATAGTAAAATATAGATTGAACAAATCAGAAGCAATGTGAAAATGGGTTTATTTTTTTTTTTTAAGATTTTACTTATTTATTAATGAGAGACACACACAGAGAGGCAGAGACACAGGCAGAGAGAGAAGCAGTCTCCCTGGGGGAGCCTAATGCAGGACTTGATCCCAGGACCCCAGGATCATGACCTGACCCAAAGGCAGATGCTCAACCACTGAGCCATCCATGTACCCTGGATTTATGTTTTATAGGTAAAAATAAATTATGTGGGAGTGATGTAGTGCCTTAAAGCTCACCAACCACTGGCTCATGAGCAGTGACCAGTTGATTGACAGCTGAAAGATGAGAGGCAAGGATGCTTTAGGATTCACTTGTGTTGAGATGAAAACCCGATTAGGGGATCCCTGGGTGGCTCAGTGGTTTAGTGCCTGCCTTTGGCCTAGGGCATGATCCTAGGAGCCTGCATGGAGGCTGCTTCTCCCTCTGCCTGTGTCTCTACCTCTCACTCTCTGTGTCTCTCATGAATAAATAAATAAAATCTTTAAAAAGAAAACCAGATTATTTGCCTAGAGCTCATAGCCTGCAACTCTACAAGAAAAAGAACATGGACAGGTAAGCTCAGCTAATTGTAGAAAATACAAGTCTGAGTGAAGACTATGTGAGAAATGAGGTTTTTAGAGATCCAGAGCCCCTTGCAGCCTCTCACACTGGAGATCTGGCCACCACCCCACACATACAGAAAAGTTCTTGAAAATTTTATGAGTCTGAGCTCTGTCTCAATATGTTTATTGTTGACCTGAAGAACTTTCAGCTTTCCATGCCTGTCTTCTATGGTCATCCAGTTGTAATTCTTTATCTTCTTTCTTGCCATTTACCCTATGACTTTTCTCACTTATAGATCCAGGGCCCTACATTCTTCTCAAATGTGTATTCCCAAAAGTCAATAAAAAATGATAGATTGATGAAGCTAATGATTTTACTAAATGAAAGCCTAAGGTGAATGTTTTGGAATGAGAAAAATCAACCAATATGTTCATAACAAAACTTTCTAGATTAAGGTGATTATTTCATAATTTGTTTGCCTTGAAAAGGAACTGAACTATCCTTCCTATGATTACTTTCTGTCATTCTCTCATGGACTTCTAATTTAGGTTGCAGCATCTGATGTTGTAAGCACTCAGGAGCACACTATTGTAAACTCACAAAATGTCCTTTTGCATGCAGATTTATTCTAGTTCTCTACTACCTTTTGTTTTCATTTCAGCACCTGATATGTTGCAAATACTTTTCCATAGTTCGTGTCAGAGCTGCCTTCACCTCCTTGTTCTTCAGGCTGTAGATGAGAGGATTCAGCACAGGAGTGACTACAGTATACTGTACAGAAAAGATCAACTCGAGGGGGGATCCTGAATTTGGCATGAGATGGCGGAGCAAACCTGAGCCATAATAAAGAGTCACTGCAGTGAGGTGTGAGGAGCAGGTGGAGAAGGCCTTGCTTCTGCCTGAGGTGGAGCTGATGCTCAGGATAGTGGCAATAATACAGGGCATAGGATAAGAAGACCAAAAGGAAGGTTCCCAGCCCATGCAGAAGAGTGGAGCAGAGCAAGGCAATGAGGTTTTTGGAGGTATCAGAACAGGACAATGAGAGGAGAGAGGGCATTTCACAGCTGTAGTGGGGGATGATTTGGGCTTTGCAGAAGACCATCTTCATAGCTAGAAAGATGTTGATGAGTGCATCCAGAAAGCTCAGTCCCCATGATCCCCATACAAGCTGCATATACAGCTGTTTATTCATGATCTGTCCATAGAGCAGTGGGTGGCAGATGGCAGCATAGCGGTCATAGGCCATCACTGAGAGCAGACAGGCTTCAGTTCCTGCAGCAACAAACACGAAGAAGACTTGAGTGAGGCAGCACTCTACTGAGATGGTTTTCTTTTGAGAAAGAAGGTTCTCCAGCATCTTGGGCACAGTGACCGAAGAGAAGCAGATATCAACAAAAGAGAGGTGACTCAGGAAGAAGTACATGGGTGTATGGAGGTGGGAATCAGTCCTGATCACCAGCAGCATAATCAGGTTCCCCATCACAGTCAGGAGGTAAATCCCCAGGAAGAGAACAAAGAGTGCAACCTGGATGTGAGGGTCAGCAGAGAGCCCAAGGAGGATAAACTCCGTGATGGTGCTGTGGTTCCCCAAGTCCATTTACAAAGGCTTTTCCCTAGAAATAATACAAAAAGGCATAGGAGCCAAAGGTCTATTATTCCCCCAAGGAATTTTTTAATTGTATTGGTTCTCTCTATTCATATCATTTGCTTTCTATTATGACTTAGGCTTTGTGTCAACCACTTAAAACAAAAAGATGATTAAAATATGGTCCCTGTTCTTAATATTATCCATCGAAGAACATGGATATGAAGACAGAATAATCCTGTAATTAATGCAATGGGAGCTCAAACTGATTTTTTTTTTCAAACTGTGATTTAATAAAGGTCAATGATAGTACATTGAGCAAATTTGACAAATATTTTTAAAAAGTATATGATTGCTCTTGGAAATGTGTTTCTGACACATACTTAGTTTGCATCAAAATGGACTCAAAGGCTCAGGACTAAGAAAAATCAGCTCAGTCCATGGGTAGTTAAAATGTGGGTAGTTCTGAAAAACTGATTCATAGGTAATAAGTGGACATCAGAGAGCAGTGGCTAAATATTCGGGCTCTTGCATTAACCTAAGTTTAAATCTTAGGTATCACTAACTAGCTATGACTTTGCCCAAGATACACACAGCTCTTTATCTTAATGTCCTTGCATATTAAAGGCAGATAATAACAGTACCACGGAGAGTTTTTAGGATTAAATATGAAATTATATATAAAGCTCTTCTAACTACTAATACTACTGCTACTCCTACTTCTATTACTTCTCCTCCTGCCTCTTTATTCCTATTATTTGGGATTTTAAGTCTAGGAAAAGTCACATATATTCTCACATCAGTGAAGCACTGTCAAAAGCCATAGTTGTTGCTGCTGAGGTTACTGTCATTGTTATTACTTTACATGCCTTTAAAGAGATATGTAAGAAATCATATTGAAACCACTACCAGTGTCTTCCCTCCTCTGCACATCACCTCTGTTGGAAGGCAAATTAGAAGTTTAGAATTATTTTGGTGGTGAGTCTTTCTCTACTTTGCAATTACTATGGTGCCTTCACTCAGAGAGGAGGGCATGTAACTGCCACTAATAGGCATAGCTGCAGGACTTCAGAAGCAATGATACAGGGGAGATAAAGTGGTTGGAACTCAGTGTAGATGCCTGGATCCACATGAAGAGCATTACTAGGATGGATGTATATCCCAGAACAGGCTGGAATCTCTAGAAAACTAAGCAAGAGGAAAGTCTTAAAGGGTTTCCTGCCAGGGAGTACATGAATGGCTATTCTAGCTAGAACACAGACAGAAGACTCTGCCCAGTATATGCATTCTGAATCTCGCTCCCAGGCAGTATAGGTAAGAGAAATTGGGGGAATTCATCCTGTAGGATTAGCTTCTGTTTGAAATACCCACAGCTGCTACTCCCTGCTCTCAGGAGGAAGGTTCTACTCACTAACTTTTCTCTCTTCATACTCAAGGACCTGTTTAAAACAGGAGTAGAGTGGGGAATATCAGAGAGGGTGACAGACCATGAGAGACTCCTAACTCTGGGAAATGAACAAGGGGTAGCGGAAGTGGAGGTGGGAGGGGGTTTGGGGTGACTGGGTGATGGGCACTGAGGGAGGCACTTGACAGGATGAGCACTGGATGTTATGCTATATGTTGGCAAATCGAACTCCAATAAAAAATTTACAAAAAAAATTAAAACAGGAGTAGAATATCTAATCCTTTATATTCGTTAATTAATTAATTAATTAATTAATTAATTGAGAGAAAGAGCAAGAGAGCACAGGCAGGGGAAGGGGCAGAGGGAGAGGGAGAAGCAGGCTCCCTGATGAGCAAGGAGCCCTATGCAGGGCTCTATCCTAGGAGCCTGGGATCATCACCTTAGCTGAAGGCAGATACTTAACCGGCTAAGCCCCCCAGGTGCTCCATAGATATTTAGATTAATGTAAGTTTCATTCTGAGATACTGTCCTCTGTCTTCATACCTCAAACTTCATGGCCAGATGTGCTCACGTCCCTTCTGTTTCTCAAGGTCTCTACTTTAGGATTACAACAATGCTCTATTTGCGAAACACTGAATATTTACCAATGACTTCCAGCTTTGGCCTTATACCCCAAAGTCTGACCTTGGATCACTCATAGGACTTACTAGGGTTGCCCAGCCAGTTTCTTGTCCTGACCATTCCCAGTAAGTCCAGAGGTCAGCCAAGGGAAAGTTCTGATTCCATACTTAGTAACTCCTTAGCCATAAACCCAGCCCAAAATCCTTCCCATACACTAAATGCACGTTACCTGTATATCCTGTTCAATAGGGCAATCTGTTCTCCAACTTGGCTGTAGATTCATTTAGGGAGAAGGAAGATGACCTGGAGAAAGCATTTCTACATCTGGTGTCTTGGCAAAATTTATAAAATCCTATTGATGATAGAAAGCTTTACTGAATCTACACTAATAAATTTATATAGCCACAGGAAAGTTCTTTTTTTCAGAGTCTCACATACTTAGTTTTTCTTGTTTCTAACATCATATCTGTTACACAAAGCATTGTTTGGTTTTAATGAGTCCACAGAGCAGCCATGTTTAGGCAGCTGGAGGGTGTGATTCCCTGACCTTGGCAGGCTAGGCATGGTGAGGGCAACACCTTTTATATTCTATGGTCATAACCTGAAGTCATACTTAGTAGTAAAAATTTTTTTCAACATTGATTTTTATAAAGATGAGTGGGGATCAGTTAGGTGTGGCCTTCGGAACATTGAGGTGATGCAATGACCTTTAATCATTAATTCTAAACTCTTCTGAGTCTGTTGGGAGTTGAAAATAGAAAGAGTGGCCAAAGGGGTATTTGCCTGATTCCATAAGCAGGAAGAATAGTTTTCAATTGATAATCTAAGAGCTCTGTCTTCTCTTTGGGACTTCTCAGGCAAAATCAAGTCTACTCAAATTTGGTGTGTAAAAGTGATTTGTTATCAAAGAAGTAAAAAGGCTAAATAGAACAAGCACAGTTCTCTGCTTAAACTGTCTATCCAAATCCATTTCCTTTAGGTATGCATCTAGAGGCCTATACTTGGTCCTGTTACAGTTTGAATACTCCCATTTAGGAGTATTTAGGGAAGCATTGTGTAAAAGTTTATAATATTCTTAAGTACAAATAGACTGTTACAAAAATCAAAATTTTTATTTATTTATTTATAATTAGCTATTAGAATTTTAGTCAAAGTAGACTGTTCTGGTCCCCCATTGTTACTTGTCAAATAAATAACCAAAGGAAACATAATTCAAGGATGTTTGGAATAATTAAGAACACTTTTCTAAAAGAAAGTTTGCTTTCTTTGTTAACCTATATGTATTCTAAAGTATTTTGTTTTTAATTATTGTTATGATCATAACATCCATTCACACATGTAGCTAAGAAATTATACATATATGAAATTATATATACACATATATGAACACACATATACATGTTTAAGGGTTCTATAAAAAGATTATAGCAAGAAACAATAGGGTTTTGGAAGGTTTACTTGAGTCTGTCCTCTGTCTCAGTATATAAACTCACTTTCTTCAGCATCTTCAGTTCTTTTTTACCTACATCCAAGAATCACTCAGCTCAAGTTCATTATTTTCCTGCCACATAGCTGAAGTCTATTACTGTTTTTACTCAATCATCGAGAACCATCACTTAAGAGTAAAATATGGCTTTGCCTTTTCCTAAACTCAATTACTAATGATTGAAGACACTTTTTACATTTATTTTACTAATAAAAAGACTAAGGTAAATATTTGGGGAGTGGTGAGAATAATGAATGAACACTTTTATGACCACATTTTCTGAATTGAGATAGTTATTTAACCCATTGTTTCCTTCTATTTAGACTAAAGTAACACCTTTCTAATACTTCTATGTTCATTTCCTATGCACTGCTTACTTATAACATCTCACATAGTATAGACCTAGAAAGTTTTTTTTATTAAAGTCAGCTCATACAATGTGTGGCTGGTATCATATTATCCTCTAGCTTTCCTTTTGCACCTAGAATATGGCAAATAGGTTGCAATTTCCTTCTCACAGCTGCCTTCACCTCCTTGTTCTTCAGGCTGTAGATGAGAGGATTCAGCATGGGAATGACCACACCATACTGTATAGAGATCAACTCTAGGGGGTATCCAGAATTTGGCATGAGATAGCTGAGAAAAGCAGATCCATAGAAGAAGCTCACCACAATGAGGTGAGAGGGGCAGGTGGAGAAGGCTTTGCTTCTGCCTGAGGAGGAGCTGATGCTCAGGATGGTGGAGACAATGCAGGCATAGGATGAAATGATTGGGAAGAAGGTCCCAAGCCCATGAAGCAGAGTGGAGCAGAACAGCACTATGAGGTTGGTGAAGACATCAGAGCAAGACAAAGGGAAGAGAGAGGGCACCTCATAGCTGTAGTGGCTGGTGGTATGGCTCTCACAGAAGTCCAAGTTGGTAGCTCGGAGGATGTTGATGAGCGTATTCAAACCACCCACGACCCATGAGACCCACACAAGCTGTACACACAGCTGTTTCCTCATCATCTGTCCATAGAGCAGAGGATGGCGGATGTCAGCAAAGTGGTCATAGGCCATCACTGAGAGTAGAAAGCCCTCAGTTCCTGCAGGGATAAACACAAAGAAACCTTGAGCCAGGCAGCCCCTTACTGAGATGGTTTTTATCTCTGCTAGGAGGTCTTTCAGCATCTTAGGCACAGTAACTGAAGATAAACAAAAGCCCAGGAAAGAGAGATGACAAGGAAAAAGTACACGGGCACGTGGAGGTGAGAGTCAGCTCTGATCACCATCAGCAGCAGCAGGTTCCCCATGATGGTCAGCAGGTAAATATTCAGGAACAGCACAAAGAGTGCAGCCTGGGCGTGGGGGGTCAGTAGATAGCCCAAGGAGAAGGAATTGGGTGATGGTTCTGTGGTTCCACAAGCCCATTTATGAAGGCTTTTTCCTAAAAAGTATATGAAAAATCATGACGGTGAAGTTTTTTCTTTTTCTTATTTTTAAAAATTTTATGTGGGGAATGAACTCAAGACCCTGAGGTCAAAACCTGAGCTGAGATAAGTGAAGTTTCTTCTATCTTCTAATTAGATTTCACATTGGACTGATTCTCTTATATTATCACTATTAATCAGAAAATAAATTTTTAGCTTCTACACTAGGCTATAAGTTTTATGTCAGTCACTTTAAACGTAATGGGGAATAAGGCATGGTCTCTCTCATTTTAAAGGTCCCGTTTCAGTGAGATGTATATGTAAAGACAAGCAATTAGAAACCATGGTGATGGTGCAATGGCAGTTCTAAAAACGAATTTTGGAAGATTCAGTAATGAGTTAATATTGAGGTATTTGAACCAAGATTTTAAAATGTAAGTTTTCTCTAAAGAGACATGTAAATATACAGAAAAGTATGCTCAAAGGACAAGAATTAGGAAACTGGATAGTTCTTTATAGCTGTACCCTAGAGTATGAATTGAGCAGCATAGGTCGTCACAGGTGAGTATCAGCCCAGGTTCATCCTAGCTCCACCACTAATTAACTATGAGACCTTATACAAGTGACATAATTGTTCTGTACCTCAGTTTTACTGTCTATAAAGTAAGCTCATAACAGTAACAACCTTATAAGGTTTTGCAATGATAAATAGAATATATGTATTTAGAAACATGCCTACACAGAAAGCTCATGTATTATTTTTATCAGTATCATTACCATGGGCTACAACTGTAGGAAGAAGTCAGATAGCAAATCACTCTCACAAGGTGATGTGCTATCAGGAATTAAGTTTTTGCTGTAATAATCACTGCACTTGTTTCCCAAAGGAGGTGTAAGAAAATCATCTAAAGATCACTAAAGTGGCTTAACATTGACATTTTGAAATCACTCTGGTATTGTTCCCTCCAAAGTTAAACCATTTTACAATTGCAAGGGCAATTTCACTCAGAAGTGGGAGGGTATTGTGACTGCTTTCAAAAGGAAGAGCAGCTGTAAATGAGACAGGAAATATTAGGGACTCTGGGTATAAATTTGGTACTTGCACTTACATTATTCTCTGGGATAGATGCATATGTCAGTTGGGCAGAGAACTCTGGAAAAAGAAGAAACCAAAGTATGTGAATGGAAATCATGCTAGTGCTTGAAAGAACACCTAGAAAAGGAGACCCTCCCTAGAACAACACTCTCTGAACAATTCCCCTAGACAGAGTAGGACAGAGAGAAGGAGAAGAAGATTGGAGCTTATCCTCTCAATTCTGTGACAGCTTGAGCTTGACAGGGCCCTGTGTTCAGTTGAAATCATCAGTTGCTGCTCACTCCTGCCCCAAAGGATGTAGATTTCACCTTTCTTGTCCAGTCTAGAAGAGCTGCTTATAAACATTCAGTCCGGTATATACCACAGTACCACAGTTGTGTACCTCTTTGATCTTGATCCTTAAACACTTTGTCAGTGTCTAAGTTCCAAGTCCCATTCTCACGCCCAGATTATGTTCCTGTATTTATATTCCACGTTTTTTCTAAGATTCTGTATCTAGTTTATAACATCAGAGAGTGCAGTTAAACAAACATTGCCTGTCCTTTAGGAAACTTTTAGGATTCACCATGGTTCCCCAGCCTGATTCCTGGTTTTAGCTAATATTGAGTTGCTTGGTGGATGATAATGCAAGGTCTAGCCCAGTCTTAATTTTCCAACAAGGGTGACTCAGGAGCCCATACTTATCAATTCTTCATCCATGATCCTAGCTGCAAAGCCCTTCCTAGAGCCCAAATCCTGATTACCTATAAATTCTGTCTAATAAAACAATCTGATGCTCAAGAAGGCTATAGGAGTATGATTTAAATCCAGCTTCTAAGAAGATGAATGAACTCAAAAAGGTAGTTTATGCATCCTGGAACATGGTTAAATTCATAAAGTCCTATTGATAACTAGATGCATTACTAGATTATGAACTAAAAATATGAAATAGTCACAATACAATTGCTTCTTTCAAATGATATTCAAATGCCCTCATCCAGGCATCTCTTCATTTGAATTTCCACATGTTACTTTATAACATGTCTCAGCCACTCATTCAGTTTTCTGGTCTAAGTCTCAGAACAGCTATGGTTAGACAGCCTGAGCATTAACTCCCTGGCTAAGAAGCTCAGGGGAATGACAACTCTGTTATTCCCAATAGTCACAATTTGAAGTCAATTTTATAGTCAAGAACTTTAGCAACTGTACTCAAGAATGTAGGCAAGTTTATCTGCAAATGACATATTTGATAAAGGGTTAGTATCCAAAGTCTATAAAGAACATATCAAACTCAATAAACTCAACACCCCAAAAAACAAATAATCAGGAAATGGGCAGAAGACATGAACAGACATTTTTCCAAAGAAGACACACAAATGGCTAAGAGAAAAGATGCTCAACATCACTCATCATCCGGAAATACAAATCCAAACCATGATGGGATACCACCTCACATCTGTCAGAATGGCTCAAATAAACAACACAAGAAACAACAGGTGTTGGCAAGGATGTGGAGAAAGGGCAACCCTCTTGACTTTTGGTGGGAATGCAAACTGGGGTAGCCACTCTGGCAAGTAGTTTGGAGCTTCCTCAAAAAGTTAAAAATAGAACTACCTTGTGACCCAGCAATTGAACTACCAGGTATTTACCCAAAGGATACAAAAATACAGATTCAAAGGGATATAGAACCCTGATGTTTATAGCAGCACTATCTACAATAGCTGAATTATAGAGAAAGCCCAAATGTCCATCAACGAATGAATGGATAAAGAAGATGTTGGTGTGCCTGAGTGGCTCGGTTGGTTAAGTGTCCAAATCTTGGTCTTGGCTCAGGTAATGGTTTTGAGCTCTGCATTGGGCTCCATGCCCACCATGAGGCTTACTTAAAAAAAAGATGTGATATCTATATCTATATATCTGTATCTCCATTATATATATTGGAATATTACTCAGACATCAAAAAAATAAATCTTGCCATTTACAACAAACATGGATGGAACTAGAGATTATTATGCTAAGTGAAATAAGTCAGTCAGAGAAAGACAAAGATCACATGATTTCACTCATATGTGGAATTTAAGATGGTAAACAGATGAACATAGGGGAAGGGGGAAAAGAAAAAAAGGAGAGAGGTAAACAAGCCATAAAAAACTCTTAATGATAGAGAATAAAGTGAGGGTTGATGGAGGGAGGTGAGTCGGGGGGCTGGAATGATGGGTGATGGGTATTAAAAAGAGCATGTGTTGTTATGAGCATTGGGTGTTGTATATAAGTGATGAATCACTGAATTCTACTCTAGGAAACAATATTGCACTAAATAAGATATGAACCAGCATTATTAGCATCATTTGGAGAGTGTTAGAAATATAGACTATTGGGGACACTTGGGTGGCTCAGTGGTTGAGCGTCTGCATTTGGCTCAGGGCGTGATCCAGGATCGAGTCCCACGTCGGGCTTCCTGTGAGAAGCCTGCTTCTCCCTCTGCCTTTGCCTCTACTTCTCTCTCTGTGTGTCTCTCATGAGAGAATAAATAAAAACTTAAAAAAAAAGATTTTTGAACTTCGCCACAGCAATTTCTTGCAAGATGCATCTACGAAGGCAAGGGAAACAAAAGCAAAAATGAATCATTGGGACTTAATCAAGATAAAAAGCTTCTGCAGAGCAAAAGAAACAGTAAACAAAACTAAAAGACAACCTACAGAATGGGAGAAGATATTTGCAAATGATATATCAGATAAAGGGCTAGTATCCAAGATCTAGAAAGAACTTATTAAACGCAACACCCAAGAAACAAACAATCCAAATCATGAAATGGGCAAAAGACATGAACAGAAATTTCACCAAAGGCATACACATGGCCAACAAGCACATGAGAAAATGCTCCGCATCACTTGCCATCATCAGGGAAATACAAATCAAAACCACAATGAGATACCACCTCACACCAGTGAGAATAGTGAAAATTAACAAGACAGGAAACAACAAATATTGGAGAGAATGTGGAGAAAGGGGAACCCTCTTGCACTGTTGGTGGGAATGTGAAATGGTACAGCCACTCTGGAAAACTATGTGAAGGTTCCTCAAAGAGTTAAAAATAGAACTACCCTATGACCCAGCAATTGCACTGCTGGGGATTTATCCCAAAGATACAGATGCAGTGAAATGGGAGGACACCTGCACCCCAGTGTTTATAGCAGCAATGTCCACAATAGCCAAACTGTGGAAGGAGCCTTGGTGCCCATCGAAAGATGAATGGATAAAGAAGATCTGGTATATATACAATGGAATATTACTCAGCCATTAGAAAAGACGAATACCCATCATTTGCTTCAATGTGGATAGAACTGGAGGGTATTATGCTGAGTGAAATAAGTCAATCGGAGAAGGACAATCATCATATGGTTTCATTCATTCAGGGAATATAAAAAATAGTAAAAGGGAATAAAGGGGAAAGGAGAGAAAATGAGTGGGAAAAATCAGAGAGGGTGACAGAACATGAGAGACTCCTAATTCTGGGAAATGAACAAGGGGTAGTGGAAGGGGAGGTGGGTGGGGGGATGGGATGACTGGGTGATGGGCACTGAGTGGCGCACTTGATGGGATGAGCACTGGGTATTATGCTATATGTTGGCAAATCAAACTCTAATAAAAAATATACAAAAAAAGAAAAGAAATATAGACTTAAGACCTGTGCCTGCCTTACTGAATTAGGATATATATTCAACCATATTTCCATTTGTACATAAAAGTTTGGTAAAGAGTGGATTAAATCCAAATATAGTTTAGTCACATTGTTCTTTTCTTTCTTTCTTCTTCTTCTCCTCCTCCTCCCCCTTCTCCTCCCCCTCCCCTCCTTCTCCTTTCTCGTCTTCTTCTGGACACAGGGTTGGCAGCTCAAGAGGAGTGCTGAATTTTTACTGCACATGCTTAAAAATTCAGAGAGTAATGCTGAACTTAAGGGTTTAGATGTAGATTCTCTGGTCATTGAGCACATCCAGGTGGACAAAGCCCCCAAGATGCAACGTAGAACTTAACAGGGCTCATGGCCGGATTAACCCATACATTAACCTTGCCACATAGAGATGATTCTTACTGAAAAAGAGCAGACTGTTCCTAAACCAGAAAAGGAGGTTGCAAAGAAGAAAAAGAAGAAGAAACTGAAACTGAAGAAACAAAAACTTAGGCCCAGGAGTAAATTCTGCATAGAATAAATTCAAATAAAAATAAAACAATAAAAAATAAAGCATATGATTATACTTACTTTGTTAGATTTTCATCTATATTAAACATTAGTAGTATACTTTACCTTGCACATTTATTGGCTAAAAGTTAGATTTTATTTTATATTCACTAGTGTGAATAAATTTTGAATACTTACTAGACAATTCTATTTCTCCTATTGTGAAGTGCATACTTCATATTTTGCAAACATCTGATTGGTATGTCTGTATTTCTGAATGGTTTGTGAAATTTTCCTCAAAGTTTTCAATCCAAAACCAGAAAGGGCCAAACACAAAAAGGAACCTGAGCTGGAGAAGAGTTAAACATCAACTAAGAGTATTACAAAATAAATAGAAACAAATAGAATTTGAGTAGGTAAAATTAAATAAAAAATTTACTGAAATAAATCACATTTTAGAGTTTTAGAATAAAGTAAAGAATCTTTCTGGCATAGTGAAATTGAACTAGAGATCAATACAAGAAAGATAAATTGAAAAGTTTCCAAATACATTTCTAAATGTGCACAGGTAAAAAGAGACATTGCAAAGGAAATTAGAAAATATTTTGAATTGAAAGAAAATGAAAATAACATATCAAAATTTGTAAGGTGCAGCTACAAAAGTGCTAAAAGGGACAAGAAATCTTTTAATATACCTATTAGAAACAAAAAGATTGGGCAGCCCTGGTGGCTCAGCGGTTTAGTGCTGCCTTCAGCCCAGGGCCTGATCCTGGAGACCTGGGATGGAGTCCCACGTTGGGCTCCCTCCATGGAGCTTGCTTCTCCCTCTGCCTGTGTCTCTGCCTCTCTCTCTTTTTCTCTGTGTGTCTCTCTTGAATAAATAAATAAAATATTTAAAAAAAAAGAAACAAAAATTTTTCAATTTTTTGGAATTCAATTTTCTAAGCTTGCACCCCAAGAAGCTTGGAAATTCAATTCAATATTCTAAGCTTGCACTCCAAGAAGCTTGGAAAAAACTAGCAAATTATGTACAGAGAAAGTGGAAAGAGGAAAATAATCAAGAGCAGTAAACATAAAATAGAAAGCAGATGTACAACAGAGAAAATAAGCAAAGCCAAAGTTGATTTCTTTAAAAGATTAGTTTAAGTGATAAACTTGTAATACTGACACCCCGCCTCCCCGGGGGGCAAATTAGTGATACCTGAAATGAAAAGGAAGAATTACTACATTCTTAAAAGCATTAAAAAGTTATCAGAAGGATATCATACACAAATTTACCAAATACTCTTGAAAATATAAGTAGCAAACACTTATATTAAATATATAAATTCCTTGAGAAATACAACCTAGCAATTCTAACTTAAGAGGAAAATATGATTTGAATACTCCAATATCTATTAAATGGATTAAACATGTAATTACAAAATTTTCCATAAAGCAAACTCCAGCCCACATGGCTTCACTGGTGAAGAAATATTACCAGCTTTACACACAAATTCATTTAGAGAATAGAGATAGTAGGAGGAGTTCTCAACTTGTTTTATGAAGTTAATAATGATTCTGATACTAAAATCTGATGAAAATGTGACGAGAAAATAGTCCAATAATTATTATGAACATAGATGGAAAGATTGCAAACAAAATATAGCGAATATAGTCAAACAATTTATTAAAATATAATATACCATAATGAAGAGAGTTCATTTTGGGAATGCAAAATTAATCTAATGTCAAAAAACAATCAATGGAAAAGACAAGTCTAAATCACAATGAAATAATATTTTACACCCATTAACATAGCTATTATAACAACAGAAACAACTGCAAAAACCCAAAACAGAAAATAACAAGTATTGGTGAAGATGTGGAGAAATTGAAATCCTTGTATGTTGCTGGTAGAAATCTAAAATAGTGTAGCCACAGTGGAAGATAGTATGAATCATGTATGATAGTAACCATCATAGTATGATGGTTACTCAAAAAATTAAACACAGAATTACCATGTGGTCCAGCACTTCCACCTGACTATACCTGAAAAAATTGAAAGCAAGGACTCAAACAAGTGCTTGTACGTTACTATTCAAAGCAGCATTATTATTCACAACAGCCAAAAACTGGCAACAACCCATACCCCACCAAACCAAACAGATGAATGGATGACCAAAACATGGTCTATACCTACAATGAAAGATTATTCAGACTTAAAAAGGAAGGAAATTCTGATACATGCTACATTATGTTAAGTAAAATAAACCAGACACAATTATTATGTGATTCCACTTACATGAGACACCTAGAGTAATAAAATTCATAGGGACAGAAAATAGAATGGTGGTTTCTAGGGGTTTGGGGAAAGGGAAATGGGAGTTAGTGTTTAATAGATACAGAGTTTCAGTTTGGGAAGATGAAGATGTTCTGGAGATGGATGATACTCTAAATATTGTAGTCTCAACTGGTGAAATTCCAGACTGCAAATGGAGTAAGCCACTCCCAAAGGAAGTTCTTGGCAATTATAAAATTCTAGACGGTAAAGAGCTGGCCAAGGGTGAGATGGCTGACAGAGAGCTAAGCTCACTGAGACAGTCACTAGCACCCAAAGATGGCTGACAGAGAGACTCAGAGAGAACCATCCTTACAACCTGAAAATAACTGCCAGTGAGAGCAACACTTTAAACTGGACTTTATTAAAACTCATCCACTATATCCCAGCCTTTGCTGAAGATCTTATTTTGGAAATGCTCTTTTTCTAGAGTGCTATTTCTTTCCTAAATACTGTAAATCATAAAGGCACTTCTGTGGCAGGTTAAAAAAAATCATACTTGCAAATACTGATAAAAGATTAAAATAGCTAGAATTATAACTTCCACGAATAGCTAAGACTAAACACTACTGGAGGGAGTGCCTGGCTGGCTCAGTCAATAGAGCATGGGACTCTCCTCAGGGTGGTGAGTTTGAGCCCTGTGTTGGCTGTAGAAATTACTTAACAAAATCTCCAGTAGCAGAATCAGAATTACTGATCATATGACAGCTCTTTTTATAAAGTTTTGAGGAACTTCCATACTATTTTCCATAGTGGCTGTATCAACTTACATTCCCACCAACCATGCACAGAGATTCCTTTTTCTCCACATTCTTGCAAACACTTGTTTTTCTAGTTCTTTTTTTTTTTTATTTTTTATTTTAGCCATCCTGACAGGTAAAAAGTGATATGTGGTTGTGGTTTCGGTTTTTGTTTCCCTGATGGTTGGTGATGCTGAGCATCTTTTCATTTGTCTTTTGGGCATCTGTATACCCCCTGTGGAAAAATGTCTATTCAAGTCCACTGCCCATTTTTTAACTGGATTATTTGTTTTTTTTTTTTTTTGTGTGTGTGTGTGTGTGTGTGTGTGTGTGTGTGTATTGAGTTGTGTGGGTCCTTCTCCCATTCTGTAGGTTGCTTTTTTATTTTGTTGATTTCCTATTTATCCATTTATTATTTTTTTATTGGACTTCAATCTGCCAACATATAGCATAACACCCAGTGCTCATCCCGTCAAGTGCTCCCCTCAGTGCCCGTCACCCATTCACCCCCAACCCCCACCCACCTCCCTTTCCACCACCCCTTGTTCGTTTCCCAGAGTTAGGAGTCTCTCATGTTCTGTCTCCTTTTCTGATATTTCCCATTCATTTTTTCTCCTTTCCCCCTGGAATATTTTTTATATTCCCCAAATGAATGAGACCATATAATGTTTGTCCTTCTCCGATTGACTTATTTCACTCAGCATAATACCCTCCAGTTCCATCCACGTTGAAGCAAATGCTGGGTATTTGTCATTTCTAATGGCTGAGTAATATTCCATTGTATACATAAACCACATCTTCTTTATCCATTCATCTTTCGATGGACACTGAGGCTCCTTCCACAGTTTGGCTATTGTGGACATTGCTGCTAGAAACATCGGGGTGCAGGTGTCCCGGCGTTTCATTGCATCTGTATCTTTGGGGTAAATCCCCAGCAGTGCAATTACTGGGTCATAGGGCACATCTATTTTTAAATCTTTGAGGAACCTCCACACAGTTTTCCAGAGTGGCTGCACCAGTTCACATTCCCACCAACAGAGCAAAAGGGTTCCCTTTTCTCCACATCCTCTCCACCATTTGTGGTTTCCTGCCTTGTTAATTTTCCCCATTCTCACTGGTGTGAGGTAGAATCTCATTGTGGTTTTGATTTGTATTTCCCTGATGGCAAGTGATGTGGAGCATTTCCTCATGTGCGTGTTGGCCATGTCTATGTCTTCCTCTGTGAGATTTCTGTTCAAGTCTTTTGCCCATTTCATGATTGGATTGTTTGTTTCTTTGGTGTTGAGTTTAATAAGTTCTTTATAGATCTTGGATACTAGCCCTTTATCTGATATGTCATTTGCAAATATCTTCTCCCATTCTGTAGGTTGTCTTTTAGTTTTGTTGACTGTATCCTTTGCTGTGCAAAAGCTTCTTATCTTGATGAAGTCCCAATAATTCATTTTTGCTTTTGTTTCTCTTGCCTTCATGGATGTATCTTGCAAGAAGTTACTGTGGCCAAGTTCAAAAAGGGTGTTGCAAAAAGGGTGTTGTGTTCTCCTCTAGGATTTTGATGGAATCTTGTCTCACATTTAGATCTTTCATCCATTTTGAGTTTATCACGATTTCCTTTTCTGTGCAAAAACTTTTTAGTTACATAAATTTGAAAAGATATATGCAAAAAACCCCACCCTTCCCATTAGATAAAAAAACTATATCCATCCATTACAAACCAACTTTACCAAATAAGTATTACTCTAGAGACTGAAGAGATGACTTAGTATTGGGAAATAAATTAATAAATATATGTTAATTAGTTAAAACAGAAAACGTGTAACAACAGATGAATAAAAATATTCAATAAAATTTTAAAACCAAAAGAAAATTTGAAAACCATTTCTCACATTGTCTAAGTATCTAAAACTAGAGGGCTACTTCGGTAGCACTTCCAAAATCCTTTCTCAACCACACATGATGTGCTTTATGTTCAAGTCAAGCACCATCAAAATACAGGTGTGATAGCTTAGTCTCAGAGAAATCAGAAAAGGTGTTCCACATCTCTTTGGTCACACAGTCCAAAACAAGCTGCATGACCTGTTCAAGAACAGAAACCAAGATAACAGAAACTATGTGCTGCAGGCCATTAATCCATATATTTTCCATAAACAATGCTGACAAACTGACCCAGGGTTCCCCTAGTATATTCTGAACTTAGCACAGATGGGGATTAAGGAGTGCTCCTCATGATGAGCATAGGGTAATATATGGGAGTGTTGAACTACTATATTATACACCTAAAATTAATATAATGGGGTATGTTAACTAACTGGAATTAAAAACTAAAAAAAAAAAAGAAACATAGGCTGAAAAAAATAACTTGGCACAGAAATACACCAATCATGGGTTAATATATTCCTTTTAGATTTGGTTAAGGGTCAGCACTTTTGCTCCAAGCACCCCTGGAAATAAGCACAGGGATGCAATATTCTAGCCATGATTAACTCTGAACTTATATACTGCATTATTATTTACATATTTGAAAATTCTCCTACACTTGAGGTAATTTACATTTGTGGTAGATATGAGTCATTACTGACAGCTCACCATTTTTTAACATCCTCTCTAAATTTTGATGATTTTTGAGTCTTGCCTTCCCAAATTGTAATATAAAAAACTATATTATCTAACCTCTTTTGAAGCTAGATAGGGATCTAACTTCGACCAATCATTTTGATTCAGAAATGAAGATGATGAAACCTGGGTACAAGTTCTAGCAGAGATAGTGTGTCAGAAATACTGTAAGGTGACCCCCAATAAGTCATTCCCTTGGATAATTTCTCCCCCTGAGTGGAGACAGAATGTACATGACTTCTGGAATATGGTAAAGGTAAGGGGTGTCACTTTCCTGATTTGGTAATGCTATAAAGCACAGTAAAGAGATTTTGCAGAGGTAATAACGGTTCAAAACTACCTGAGTTTGAATTAATCAAAAGGATGGTTATGCTGGGAGAGTCTGACTTAATCAGCCATTAAAAGGGGGGCTTGACCGTTTTGTGCAAAGAGATGATCTTCCACTGACATTGAGAAAGTAAAATGTCATGTTGTGGCAGGTCTCCAAAAGCTGAGTGCAGCCAAAGAAGCTGAGAGTAGCTACCAGTGACTAAAAAGTCAGGGCCCTCCATCCTCCTCCTCCTGAAAATTTGAGTGAGCTTGGAAGAGGAATCTCATCCAGTAACCTCCAGATGAGGAGGCAGCCTGGCCAACATCACAAGGGCAGCAGAGGACCAGCTCAATTGTGACTTCACTTTTGACCAACAGAAATTGAGACTTATACAGTGTGGTACAATAAATGTGTATTGTGTTAAGCAGCTAAGTTTGTGGTAATATATCTTACAGCAAGAGAAAACTAAACTAAACGGTGCTGGCAGGAGAGGCAAAGTTGTGGGAATGGCAGTTGGGATGACTGCTTTTTGATGAGGGTAGAGTTGCAGATTAGTCCTAAAAGTTGTTTTGGAAGCTTAACTGTCTTAACCTGATTTTTCCAGTCAAGTGCCAGCTTCTATGAACTGGCTAATGAATGTTAATAGATTTCATTTCTGCTTCAACTAACCAGAGAGAATTCTGTAGTTTTACTAACACATTAACTACCACAGTTTACAAACGGATATCAATTATCCTTACAACCCAACTTCAAAACTCCTCATTGTTTCTAAATCTACAAATGTACTCAAATCCCACAATGATTTCAGCTTGGGGAGTGGGGCATTATAGAGTAAAATATGAAAGAAGAGGGCTTACAGTCAAAGGGAATGGCATGGTTTTGCAAATATACATGAAAGTAGACACTGATGATACAGGACCAGGGAGGGAGGGAGAATGTTAGATTAGGCTATGCTAATTGATATGGCACCTTTACCCAGGATTCTTTATTAAGAAAAAAAAATTTCTTTTCATTTTAACCATATGGCTTAAAAATTTATTTAAATTCAAGTTAGTTAACATACAGTGTATTATTAGTTTCAGTGGTAGAATTTAGGGATTCATCAGTTGCATATTAACACCCTCTCATTCTAACAAATGCCTTCCTTAATGCTTATCACCAGTTACCCCATCCACCCACCCACCTCCTCTCTAGCAACCCTTTTTGTTTGCCATAGTTAAGAAAGTCTTATGATTTGCCTCTCTCTCTGTTTTTATTTTTTCCTCCCTTCCCCTATGTTCATCTGTTCATTAAATTCCACATATGAGAGAAATCCTATAATTGTCTTTCTCTGATTGACTTATTTTGCTTAGCATAAAACCCTCTAGTTCCGCCCACATAGTTGCAAATGGCAAGGTTTCATTCTTTTTTTAAATTTTTTTTTGGATTTCATTCTTTTTTAATGGCCGAGTAATATTCCACCGTGTGTGGGTATATAACTTCTTCTTTTTCCATTCATCTGTTGATGGATATCTAGGTTTTTTCCATATTTTGGC
The DNA here is from genome assembly GCF_011100685.1 of Canis lupus familiaris. NCBI lineage: Eukaryota > Metazoa > Chordata > Mammalia > Carnivora > Canidae > Canis > Canis lupus. Next base: position 40,471,165 of record NC_049248.1, on the reverse strand, counting down.
CATACTGGTTCTTGATGCTATAAATATTGGGGTGCATGTGCCCCTTCAAATCTCTGTATCCTCGAATAAATACCTAGCAGTACAATTGCTGGGTTATAGGGCAGTTCTATTTTTAGCTTTTTGAGGACCTCCCATCTTATTTTCCAGAGTGGCTAAACCAGTTTGAATTTCCACCAAGTGTAAGAGGGTTCCTCTTTTTCCACATTCTCACCAACATCTGTTGATTCCTGAGTTACTAAGTTTAGCCATTCTGACTGGCATGAGGTGGTATCTTATTGTGGTTTTGATTTATATTTCCCTGATGATGAGTGATATTAGCCATTTGTAGGTCTTCCTTAGAAAAATGTTTGTTCATGTCTTCTGTGCATTTCTTGACTGGATTGTTTGTCTTTTTGGGTGTTGAGTTTGATAAGTTCATTATAGATTTTGGATACTAACCCTTTATGTGATAAGACATTTGCAAGTATCTTTCATTCCATAGGTTGCGTTTTAGTTTTGTTGTTTCCTTTGTCGTTTAAAAGCTTTTTATCCTTATCAAGTCCCAATGGTTCATTTTTACTTTTGTTTCCCTTGCCTCTGGAGATGTGTCTAGCAAGAATTTGCTGTGGCTGAGGTCAAAGAGGTTGCTGCCTGTGTTCTCTTCTAGGATTTCGATGGATCTTTGTCTCACATTTAGGTCTTACATCCAATTTGAGTTTATTTTTCTGTATGGTGTAAGAAAGTAGTCCCACTTCATTCTTCTGCACATGGCTGTCCAGTTTTCCCAACACCCTTTCTAAAAAGATTTATTCATTTATTTTTTAGAAAGAGAGAGCAGAGGGTGGAGGGGGAGAGGGAGAGAGAATCCTATGCAGGGCTTGATGTCAGATCACCATCTAAGCCAGAACCAAGAGTCTGATGCTTAACTAATTGAGCCTCCCAGGCACCCCTTGTCTTGGAAACTCTTTATTTCTCTTTCTATTCTGAATGACAGCCTTGCTGGATAAAGTATTCTTGGATTTATATTTTTCCCATTTAGCACATTGAATATATCATGCCAGTCCTTTCTGGCCTGCCAGGTCTCTGTGAGCAGGCCTGCTGCTAGCCTTATGTGTCTACCCTTGTAGTTTAAAGAACTTTTCTTCCTAGCTACTTTAAGAATTCTCTCTTTATCTTTTATTTGGCAAGTTTCACTATGCTATGTTGTGGTATTGACCTATTTTTGTTGATTTTGAGGGGAATTCTCTGTGCCTCTTGGCCTTGAATGCCTGTTTCCTTCTGCAGATTAGGAAAGTTCTCAGCTATAATATATTCAAATAAACCTCCTGCCCCTTTCCCACTCTTCTTCTTCTGGGACTTCTAGGATACAGATTTTTTTTTTCAGACAAATGCCTCTAATTTATTTGCCACACTGTAAGTCAAAGTGACCTTTAGGATACAGATATTAATGCACTTTGTGGAATCGCTGAGTTCCCTAAGTCTATATTCGTGATATAATAGTTTTTTCCCTCTCTTTTCAGCTTCATTGTTTTCTATAATTTTATCTTCTATATAACCTATCCTCTCTCCTGCTTCTTCAGTCCTCATAGTGATTATATCCTGTTTGTTCTGCTTCTCAGTTATAGCATTTTAAAATTTCAGCCTGACTAGTTTTTAGGTCTTTTATTTCTGCAGCAAGGGTTTCCTTCCCTGGTGTCTTCTATGTTTTTTTCAAGTCCAGCAAGTAGTCTTCTGTCGATCTAAGTTCTTCTTCAGATGTATTGCTTATATCTGCTTTGAGCTGATATATCCCTAGCTATGATATCTTCCTGGTCTTTCTTTTAGGAAGAATTACTCCATGTTGCCATTTTAACTAAGTTTCTATCTTTTGAGTGTTATGAAAGCTTGTTATGTTTCCTGTACATCAGAGTAATGATGGAATAAGAGATCATATACGGTCCAGGGCCTGGCACTAAGTGTTAATGGTATACGTTGTGTACACTTTTTGCTGCATTTTGGCTGCTCTTTCCCACTGCTCCATCCTCGGCAGACTTTCTCCTTGCATGAAGTGGGGTGTGTTTATAAGTGATCTGACTTTGGTACAGCTGTGTTACAGGGCTGGGGAAAGCCCAGAGTCCCCCTACTACTTTGCCATCTTAACTCCTCCATTAAAACATATGGTTGTTGAAGACAACTTGTCCTGGAAGATCTTATTATAGGCATGGAGAACTTCATTTCTAACCTTTTGGATCTCATCTTTTAGGTTTGTCCATGATTACTCTTACTTTAGTACCATCATAACCTCTACGCTTTTTAACACTGAAGACATTATTTTCCCTAGAGATTCTGGTACATGATGTCTATTATATTTGCAGGGAAATCAGAAAGCAACATTAAGGGGCTAAAAGTAAACCTTGTGGTGGTATGCTGATTCTATGGCAGAAGGTACCAAGATTAGGTAAAACTGTAGATAATCGAAAGAATGAGAGATATCCAGTGGAAGTATCATGTTGTCCCAAATATATATACAGAAGACAGACGATGCATGAATAGAGAGCATTGCTATTACCAGCTTGTAGCCAAATGTTGGGCAAAATCACCCTCTGCCTGGTTCTAATTACATGCTAAATGAGGTCCATTAGTATTGCCTGCACCCTCTTCTTAGTAATTAAGCAGTATCTGAGTACCAGAAGATAGTAAACCTCAACTCTTATTAAGAAAGCAGAATAGAGTGAAAGTATCCTCTAATTCTCTGTATAACATTCTGATATGGCTAATGAAAAAGCTTGCACAGATGACTGTTGACTACTCAATTTTTTTTTTGACTACTCAATTTTAAAAGGACTTCCATTGATAGCCTTTGCTAGGCCAGACATGAAGAAAACATTTCAAGAATTAAGCAAGTTAAAGAGGACCTATTTGCTAAAGTAAAGGTGACTTGGCTTTTGTATCCCATTCTGGAAAGCAGGTCAGGTACAGTTCATCTTCATGTGAGATGGACTCCATTTTGCAATTACTGTTCTTCTGTAAGGGTACCTGAATTCTCTGGCATACTGCCACAACCTGATAGGATGAGATTTAGATACGACCACTTTCAAAATACGTTGATTCATTACATTGATAATATGATAATTTACTCTTTGGAAGAGGAAGCCAAGGGTATTTGTTTGTTTGTTTGTTTTTTCCCCAAGGGTATTTGTAAATTACAATGTGCAGAAGTAGTCAAAGATAGGTGATTTAGGGCAGAGAACAATCAAATATCCAGGAATATCCCAAGTTGAGCCCTCTAGGGACATTTCACAAATAGTAAAGAACAAATTACTATCCTTCTGGGTCCCACTAATGAGAAAAGGACACAAGGTCTTATGGAGCAATACAGATTCTGGTAGATACATATACTGAATTTGGGTATCCTATCCTCTCTAATACAGAGTGACTAGGAAAGAAAAGACTAAATTCAAATGAGCTGGAAACAAAGGAAGTCTCTGAGGATCTGCCAAGGGTAAGAGTATAAGCAGACTATATAATCCTAACAGACCAATGATTTTATATGGGTATATTACTAAAACTCAGACAGACTGGAGTTATTAGTTTTTAGCTGACACCAAAAGGCAGTTACTGGTATTCTGAATTAGAAAACTATGCTATGACTAAGTACAAACCACTTGAGATACAATTACTAAGACACTTTATTTTATTTTGTTTTTATTTTTTTTACTAGTACACTTTTAAGCTCTAGTGGAAACAGCCCATATGACTGGCTGAAAGACAAACAATTACCAATATATATATATTTTGATATGAGTGATGTCAAAAGACATTCAATTAAAGAACTGTGCAGCAAAGTTCTTTGGTAAAATGTAAATGTTATATACTCCGGAATATGCTGAAATGGAGTAAGTGCATTCTATTCATGAGCAGGTAGTCTCTCTCTCTCTACCTGTAGGTTCTAAGATAGAACACTTTCTCTTGTTGGTCTAAATTTTGTGTCTTCCCACTGAAGTAGTCTGCAAGTAGTCTGCTTGCTCCATGAGTAGGAGCTCCTGTATTGAAAAAGGATACTTCATATGGTAGTCTGCTGTTATGTGCCCAGCAGATAGGAAAGGCACAGACAATTTAATAAAATTTATTCTCCTAATCCATAGGTACAGAAGGTCTTTCCATTTCTTTGTTTAGTCTTCAATTTCTTTCATCAATGTTTTATAGTTTTCAGACTACAGGTCTTTTACTTCTTTGGTTAAGTTTATTCCTAGGTACTTTATTACTTTTGGTGTGCTTGTAAATGGAATTGTCTTTTTAATTTCTCTTTCTGCTACTATGTTATTAGTGTATAGGAATGCAATAGATTTCTGTATGTTGATATTGTATCCTGTGACTCTACTGAATTCATTTATTAATTCTAGTATTTTTTGGGAAAGGGTGTCTTTTGGATTTTCTATGTATAGTATCATGTCATCTGCAAATACTGAAAGTTTTACTTCTTTACCAATGTGGATGCTTTTTATTTCTTTTTGTTGTCTGATTGTTGTGGCTAGGACTTCCAATGCTATGCTGAATATAAGTCATAAGAGTGGACATTCCCTGCAATCCAGTAAATGCACTTCTAGTATTTACCCCCAAAATACAAAACACTATTTCAAATGGCTACATGCACCCTTATGTTTATTGCATTATTTATAATAGCCAAAAACTACAGAAGCAGTCCAGTGTTTATCGACAGATGAATGGGCAAAGAAGATGTGATAAATATATCACATCACATATATACTATTCAGCCACAAAAAAGAAGGAAATCTTGTCATTTGCAACAACATGGGTGGAGCTAGAGAGTACAAAGCTAAGCAAAATAAGTCAGTCAGAGAAAGACAAATACCACATGATTTTACTCGTATATGGAATTTAAGAAACAAAACAAAGGAGCAAAACTGAGTGAGTGAGACGTGTGCATAATCCTTAAGACATTATTGTTACTATACAGACCAATATTCTTAAACTCACGTTAAACTTTCAGTTGCTCTTAATTTATCCCTCTATTTCAATGTTTCCATTTAGGAACATATTCCCTCTATATAAGCAAATCCTTCCAGTATTTCTGTTGTGAAAGTATACCGGTGCTAAATGTACTTAGCTGCTGTTTCCCTGAAAATATTTCCCTTTCAATTTTTCTTGAAAAGGTAGACTTTTAACAACGTTTTTTATTACCAGGTTAAGTCATGAAGTTACAAAGTAGTTAGCAATTTCTGAAAGAGTATTATTGTTTTTTTTAAAAAGTCTCATTCATTACATACCTAATGTCTAATATTTCATTGGTATACCACTGTTCAATAGGTCTTGGGCAAAAAAATTGTAAACACTCAATCCAATGTTTTAAGCTCTACTTTGTTATTTAAGCTTTGTGAATTTGGAGCCTCTAAAAGAAAAGGGAGATGGAATAAGGCAGGGCTGGAGACATTGGCAATGCTTAAGCTGTCAGCCAGACTCCAGACACCAAGACCAAATAGTTTTTTCCTGGGTTATTCTACTTGAATTATTGTTCAATTACTTAGTGCAATAGATCCTTAAAGAAATGAAAAATTAACATGATAAGGAGATTATTGCATTATTTGGACTACATGTCATAATTATATTTAGCAAATTCAGATAGCCACAATAAAAATAGTCTCCATCATCTGTAGTTATGAAGATAATGATAATCCATCTGGATTTTTATTTTTGCTGTACAATAATACAGTATGGATGAACTACAAATGATACTATTTTATGTCATAAAATATGAGTTTTTCATTTATGTCTATAAGCACTTACTGCTTGAGTCAAGGTTAGGCTTTTTAAATGACGCAAGGCAATTTTATTACAGCGACATGTACTTCTATCATTCTAAAGGAATGAAATGCATATGAGAAACAGTTTTTATTTTTGTTTGTAATCTGTGAAATTGAGTTATTTTGCTGATATGAAATAACAATAAGTAATTTTAGGACAATACTACCTTCTGAAAATGCCACACATCCACTTCTTAAATTGTATAAAATTTATAGTATATCCAATCTCAGACTTGGCTGGAGCAAAATTATGTAAATGCTGAGCTGAAACAAAAGGTAATCAACATGTTGGGAACAGGCTATGGAGCAAGGAACCATATAGTTAGATGAAAAGACTTTTTATTTAAAGGCAAAATATCCAAAGTGGCCCTCTGGCACAGTCATTTCCACTTTCACACTCATCAACATGTATGTGATGACCCTTAATTTCTTTCTTCTTAAAAGGCTGATTTGGACGGAGTTATTGAGAATGATGTCCATAAAAGAAAAATCTTTCTGTAGTTACGTTTAACTTGTGATAAGTCAAAGGTAAAGAGGATAGTGAAGAAGTCAGCTATGATTCATTTATTTGAAGGTCAAACCAGCCTCACTGTACACATTGAAGACTTTCTCAGTGGTGCTGACACAGGCAGCTGTTCTCAGGTCCAATCTTAGATTATACGTTGTGGCTGTGTACATTATTTCCCTGGCAGAAAACTCTATAGTGTAAGCTAAACCAGAGAGTACACTGCCTTCTGGATATTGTTTTGGAACCCTGCTGTGGATACAATGGGGAAAGTTCGATGGTGTTTTATAAATTTTCTTTCTAAACTACCTTGGACAGACACGAGAAAGCAGTGGTTAGAATCTCTTTCATACTTGAAGATCAAACAGCCATAGATGATATGATTTATATTCTTTAGCCACTCAAAGTAAAATACTATCACTCCTTCAGCATTCAAGTGTAGATGAGGAATAACCATAATGTTCCTCTTCAGAAACAATGAGTATTCCTCAGCCATTAGAAACGACAAATACCCACCATTTGCTTCGATGTGGATGGAACTGAAGGGTATTATGCTGAGTGAAGTAAGCCAATCGGAGAAGGACAATCATTATATGGTCTCATTCATTTGGGGAATATAAAAAATAGTGAAAGGGAATAAAGGGAAAAGGAGAGAAAATGAGTGGGAAATATCAGAGAGGGAGACAGAACATGAGAGACTCCTAACTCTGGGAAACGAACAAGGAGTGGTGGAAAGGGAGGTGGGCGGGGGCGGGGGTGACTGGGTGACGGGCACTGAGGGGGGCACTTGATGGGATGAGCACTGGGTGTTATGCTATATGTTGGCAAACTGAACTCCAATTAAAAAAAAAAAAGAAAAATCTTATCAGTTTCTGGAGTTGTTAGCTTGTTCGCAGCTTCAGCAATAGTCTTGGCTTTGACTGGGTGCACTGGATTTGGTCACCTGCTTTTCTCATTGGCAACAGGGATGAATATTTTGCTCAAGGAAGTTGGCTTGCAGGATGCTTCTTTCCCAGGGTTTAGGCTTGGAGAAACTCAGGACTGACCCATGTTGCAATCTGAATTCCATATGCTCCCATTAGATTCAGCAACACCAACACATTTAGCAAAATTACACTGTAAGCAGAGAGTCCAAAGCTGCCAAATCCCTAAAAAGCAAATATTTTATCTCCAAACCCTGGTGTCATTCCTGAAATGCTCATTAAACAGTCTTCATTAAGGAAGTTTTCAATACCATGCAAAACATTATTGCCAGTAACAGAGGGACGTGGGTGGATGTGACCCAGATTTACCAGGATGGCAGGCATGTGTTTTAATTTACATGCCCTATGGTGCTGGCATAGGTGTCAGCAATCTTAGACACCTCTTGCTCACGTGTGCCCATGTCTGGGGAAGGCACATCAACGCCAGGACCAATAAAACGCCTTTTTGTCAGTTCCCTGATGATCCCCCTTGTGATCTTTTCCAATTCATTACTGGTGTGGTTCTTGGTATAAATCTTAACACCAGCACTCGCACCCCCCAAATGGCACATCAACCACAGCGCATTTAGATGTCACAAGGGAAACCAAAACTTTACTTTATCTTCACATCTTTGCTGTAAAGGGAGCATGCAGTGCTGGCTGTGTTGGGCCCCATAACCTCAGATGACCTCCCCGCCGCTGTTGTCACGTGAGACGGGGAAGCTCAGGCTCAGCAGGGGTTGCAGGACTTGAGGATTCGCAGGATGCCACGCCCCCCCGCTCAGCTTCTGCTCCTCACTCTCTTCGTTCTGGGCGTGTGCCACCAGCTTGTCCTCCAGGATGCTGGCCTCGTGGCGGAAGAAGCTTTCCACCACCTCGAGGATGGGGTTTCCTCCCAGAATACCACGCCGTCCTGCAGCAGCGGCATTTCCTCCCATCAGCACCCGCTCTTCCCCTCCCGCCTTCCCGGCAGTCTTCTCTCCAGGCACCACCCACCACCTGACTGGGAGGAGTCAGCTGCGTCGCGCAATGCCCTCTGGGACCACCGGGCAGGACCAGCATGCCCCGCGCGCCTGCTTCCGGACCACCGGAAGCTCGGGTCCGCTACTTCCGTGGGGCGCTGGGCGCAAGGTGCGGGGCGGCGGCGGAGCTCGCTCCATCATTGAGGTACGTTTTTCTTTCGTTGTGAGGTGCATTTTGCATTCATTTTCATCTGCATTTATTTTCTTTCATTTCCAGAATATCAACCCGTGCGTTGCCTTACGGCTGCCATCGTGTATGTTGGGAAGTTTTCAGTCTACTCGTTGTTCTTTCGAAGGCAGGCGCGTCCCTGCTTCTTTCCTAGGCCCCAACGTGGAGGCCCCTGACCCCAGGCCCCTTCTTGCCCCACCCTTGGGTGGTTCCTAAGAGGAGAGGGTGTCTGCTTGCTTAAGGAATTTGCCCGGCACCACCCCGCTCTGAGCACACTCAGACCTGGGGCGCGCCCTCTGCGGGACAGGGGGCTGTGCGCGGCGCTGGAGGTGGGCCTGAGGCTCTGTGCGCGGGGAATTCGAGGCCCCAGTTTGGAGTCCGAGTTACAGAGTGTGATGCCTGCAGGTGGGCAGATCAGCCAGACTGCAGGACCCGCCCCCCCCCTCCCCGTCCCCCCCCCCTCCCCGTCCCCCACCTTGTGGAGAGTGACAGGTGGAAAGTGAAGTCCAGGCCAGAACCACAGCTGCCTGGGCTTAAAGGTGGTGCTGTTTAAAGGTATTTGTCTTTTGCCTCCCTCAGTTTTTAACATTTTCTATATCTTTGGTTTTCAGTCGTTTATTAATGAGGTGTGGTTTCTTTTATTTTCTATTTTTTTTAAAGTATTTATTTATTTATGAGAGAGGCAGAGACACAGGCAGAGGGAGAAGCAGGCTCCCTGCGGAGAGCCCACCATGTGACTCCATCCGGGGTCTCCGGGATCACGCCCTGGACTGAAGGTGGCGCTAAACTGCCGAGCCACACCGGCTGCCCTGGTTTCTTTTTATATTTATCCGGCTGGAGCTGTTAAACATCTCTCATCTTCAAACCCACCATTATGCTTTCTGATGTGCAGGTTCTGGGATACAAACACTGGTTCGAGGGGGCATGTGATTTTATGCTGTATTTCTCATTTTTTGTCTTTGTATTTCAGTGAGAATATTTTTTGTTGACCCCCTTCTAGTTTATTGATTCTTCTGTTCCTAATGTGTTTAATTTTGGTTATTATGCTTTTCAATTTTAGCATTTATGTTTGATTCTAATTCATAGATTCCAGTTCTCTGGAGAGATTCTCCATTTTGCCATCTATTTTCTTGAACACATTTATCAAAATCACTTTAAAATGTATGTCTAAAGAGTTCACAAGTGTTGCAAGAATATGGAGAAAAGAGAACTCTTGTGCACTGTTGGTGGGAATACAAATAAGCACAGTCATTATAGAAAACATTATGAGGATTCATTAAAAAATTAAAAATAGAACTGGCATATGACTCGGCAGTCCCACTTTTGGGTGTGTATTCAAAGGAATGAAATCACTATCTTGAAGAGATATGTGCATCTCATGTTCATTGCAGCATTATTCACAACAGCTAAGACATAGAAACAACCTAAGTGTCCTTCAACAAATGCGTGTGTGTGTACATATTCTCACTTATGTGTGGAACCTAGAAAAGCCAAACTCATAGAAACAGAGCTAGATGATGGTTGCCAGGGGCTAGGGGTTGGGGCAAATGAAGAGATGTTGGTCCAAGGGTACATACTTCCAATTCTAAATGAATAGTTCTGGGGATCTAATGTATAGCATACTAACTATAGATAGCAACGCTGTATGTTTTATATACTTTAAATTTGCTAAGATAGTAGATCTTTAACGTTCTTACCACACACACAAAATGGTAATTATGTGAGGTGATAAATATGTTAACTAGTCTTCTTGTGGTAATTATTTCATAAGATATACATATAACAAATCACCTTGTACATTTAAACTCACACAATTATCACAGTTATCACAAAATTCAATTATATCTTAATAAAGCTAGAGAAAGGCAGGTGTTTGAATAAATGCATGAATGAATGGACATGAGAAAAAAATAAAATGCGTATTTAGTCACTTCAATATGTAGGTCACCCATAAATCTTTCTATGGCCTTTTTTCATCTTTTTTTTGGTCATTTGACATTTTCAGAAATAAAACAGACTCTGGCTGATGTTATCCTACTCTAGAAAAGCATGGCTTTGCTTTGTGTAGGTACTTAGAGGTGAATCATCTTAATCCAATATAGGATTGAGCTGCTTCAAAATTGTGTTTCTGTTGTTGTGAGGACTGGTCTATTTCTTGTTTACTATTCTAGAGTGTAGTGCTTCTGTGACTTTCCATCTCTCTAACTAGAGAGGTCATTATCACTCATCTTTTCTTGACAGTCCCTGAGCTCCGGTTTTGAACTATAGGTCTGCTTGGCTTCTTAGCCTCATAGACACTACTTTCGGCTCAGCTTCTTTCTTTCTTTCTTTCTTTCTTTCTTTCTTTCTTTCTTTCTTTCTTTCTTTCTTTCTTTTCTTTCTTTCTTTTTTTTTAAGATTTTTATTTATTTATTCATGAGAGACACAGAGGAGAGAGGCAGAGACATAGGCAGAGAGAGAAGTAGGCTCCATGCAGGGAGCCCGATGTGGGCAGATGCTCAACCACTGAGCCACCCAGGCATCCCTCTGCTCAACATGTACCACTTAGGAAATGGCAAAAATTAATGCAGAATGTTAGTCTCATCTTAAAACATTTTGCTGCTTCTGGGGATGTTGTCCCAACAAATCCTGGCTGCCTTAGTAATCCTGAATTTCATGTTTTGTGTCTATATACCTGTGAACTGCCAAAAGTTCAGTGAGTTTCTCAGCCTCTTAGCTATCAGTTTCTGCTAGGCTTCTCAGTCCCTTGGCCATACACTACTTACAAATAGACAAATGCCTTGAGGATAGTTTAGGGTAATACAGAATTTCAGGCTCATTTCAGCACACTTCTCTTCCCTCCAAGGTCTTGGTCTCTGACTCTTGACACCCTTGTTAGACATTTCAGATGCTTTTTATGTTTCATTTATCTTCTGGTTCTCAAAAGGAATGTTGGACAAGCCAGTCCTACATGATCAGAAGTGAAGTGTCCATATACTTCATGATTAAGAAAAAGTGAAATTTCTAGAAAGATGGCCTAACATTGAAGGTAAAGCTTTTACTTTCCAAAATGTCTTAGTGTTGGCTGTCTCAAGTATTTATCATTTGGTTCTTTTTTTTTTCCTTTCAGAGAACCAGGTTTCTGCTCTCTTTGGCTCTTATCTGGTTCTCTCTGGTCATGCTCTGGCCTCTAAAGATTTTTTTTTTTTTCATTCGTGATAGACATAGAGAGAGAGAGGGAGAGACACAGGCAGAGGGAGAAGCAGGCTCCATGCTGGGAGCCCGATGCGGGACCCGATCCCGGGACTCCAGGACCATGCCCTGGGCCAAAGGCAGGCACCAAACCTCCGAGCCACCCAGGGATCCCCCCCTATCATTTGGTTCTTAATAACCTTTCTCTGGATGCTCCACTTTGATCTCAATGATACTTAGGCATTGTTATTTTTTTTTAAGATTTATTAATTTGGGAGAGAAAGTGTGTGTGCGTGAGTGGGGGGAGGGGCAGAAGGAGAAAGGAGGATCCTCAAGCAGACTCTCAGCTTACTATGGTATCTGACATGGAGTTCCATTTTAGGACCTTGAGATCATGATGTGACCCAAAATCAAGAGTCAGATGCTTAACCAAATGAGCCACCCAGGTGACCCTAAACATTGTTATTTTAATTTGCAGTTCCCAAATGACATTGATGTTGAGCATCTTTTCATATCCTTATTTGGTACCTGTATATCATCTTTAGTGAGGAATCTCTTACTTTGCCTATTTTTTTTAAAGGTTTTATTTATTCATGAGATTCATGAGAAACACAGAGACATAGGCAGAAGGAGAAGCAGGCTCCCTGCAGGGAGCCCAATGTGGGACTTGATGCTAGGACCCTGGGATCACGCCCTGAGCCAAAGGCAGAGGCTCAACCACTGAGCCACCTGGGCATTCCTGTTTTGCTCATTTTTTACTTTGGTGGTTCATTAACTTATTGTTGATTTTTAAGAGTTCTTTGTATATTTTGGTTTATCTGATGAATCTTTGTAAATATTTTCTCCCAATCCATGACTTGTCTTATTCTCTTGTCTTTGAGAAGTAAAACTTTGAAGATAACTCTATTAATACCTTTTCCTTTTTTTTTAAGTTTTGCCTATTCTGGATGTATCTTACTATTTTGTCAACCTCTATACATTTCTTACTGGAATTTTATATTTAACTGTTTTTGGAACTTGCAAAACCACTGAAAGTTTTGTTTTGTTTTTTGTTTTTTTTTTTTTTTTAATATTTGTGTGAGAGAGAGAGGAGTGGGTAGAGTGGGAGAGGAAGAGGGAAAGGAATCCTCAAGCAGGCTCTCCGCTGAATCCCAGGACCCTGAGATCATGACCTGAGCTGAAAACAAGAGTTGGACGCTTAACCAACTTAGTCACCCAGGCACCCCCCCCCCCCCCGCCCCACACTGAAAGTTATTTTAATACCATTGAATTAGCATTAAAATAGAAGACATCCTTGTATAGTTTTGTTTTCAGTACAAGCCCCACATCGGGTGTAGAGCTTACTTAAAAAAAATTAAAATTGGCATTTTAATAAATACCAAGTCAGCATCTAATGATTTAATGTTTTTTAAAAAATGTAGTTTGTTGCTATAATGCATTCTGCTTATTTTACTGGTGTTATGATAAATTTTCACTTCTGGGGTTAAATTTTATGTTGTATAGTTTTTTGTTTTTTTTTTTTTAGATTTTATTTATTCATTCCTGAGAGGCAGAGACATAGGCAGAGGGAGAACAGGCTCCATGCAGGGAGCCCGATGTGGGACTCGATCACTGGACTCATGCCCTGGGCCGAAGACAGACGCTTAACTGCTGAGCCACCTAGGCATCCCTGTTGTATAGTTTTTGTATGTTATATTCAGTTGTTTAGATTTGTTTAGAATGGAAAGAATTTAAAAACCTTACCTTTCCTGTCATGTAATATATGCATTTGTATGTTCAAAGGTCACCATCTTTGATAAAATCCTAAATATTACTTCCTTGTAGGAAATATTTTTGGACAAGATGGCTTTTTTTTGTATATATTTTTTTATTGGAGTTCAATTTGCCAACATATAGCAACCCAGTGCTCATCCCGTCAAGTGCCCCCTTAGTGCCTGTCACCTAGTCACCCCATCCCCCCACCTACCTCCTTCTCCACCACCCCTTGTTCATTTCCCAGAGTTAGGAGTCTCTTATGTTCTGTCACCCTCACTAATATTTCCTACTCATTTTCTCTCCTTTCTCCTTTGTTCTCTTTCACTATTTTTTATATTCCCCAAATGAATGAGATGGTTTTTTCATAGTCTGGAGAAGAGCTATATACTGTGAGACAATTTAGATCACAAGATATTAAAAATGAAAGCTTTCAGTATTTTCCAGTTATGCCTCATTATTTGCAGAGGAGGAAACTGAGGCCCACTAAAGCAGAATAACTTAGACAAAGTCAAAATGGGTTTGTGACCTTATAATCCATATCTTTCCCTAATCTACAGTGTTGTTTTATGAACCAGCCTTGGACATCCAGTGTCTATATTCTATTACCCAGTAAAGATCAATAAAGTAAATTGTCTTTTGTATCACATTTATTTTATCAGTTGTTTGCTGGTTTCTTTGCTTGGTGATTGTGATGTGCTTGGGTTTCATTTGATTTCCAAGTTCCCAGGTGCAGCCATAGATCCTGGAGTCTCTGCCCATGAGTATCACTTTTACTTCTGGGCAGTGGTGATGTCTGCTAATGACTTCTCTTCTTCAGGTAACTAAAGCTGTGCCCTAGATGTCGTAGTCACATGAATGGAAATGAAAGAAATTTGGTTCACTAGGCAGGTGGCACTGCTTTGATGACCCTGTCCCAAGATATCCAACATGAGGCAAGGGATGAAGTATACTGGTTGTATACCATCTTTCTATGTAGTGTTCACTCTTTGCTGTCCTACATTGCTGCCTATGTTTTACTGGAGGAAAAGGAAGCTCCCTGCCTTAATTTCTGAACCAAATTGAATTTTGAATGATGACAGAGTTTTTGTACGTGTATGTGTTCTTTCAGAAAGCTGCATTCTTTTTTGCCAAAATATTGGAAACCTGTGTATTTTGCTGATATATGGGGGATAAATATGAGATAAAGTATTTAAAGGGGACTATTCAAGGAAATACAGTTACTGTATTTAGACACATGCAGATAAGCCCACTTTCTTCGTCACCCATCACTCAGGCTCTTTCTTGAAAGGAATTCCCAACACAGGCCATATAGAGAGTGTGGCTAGCTTAGTATATGCCACAGGTAAGTGTCTGAGAGTCACCTTCTCTAAATGATATTAGGTATCAGATGAAACTAGAGAGTAGGGAACTGTGTCATATGCACAGTATGTGTCATACGTCACTCAAGCAATGCCTTTGAGGGCACACTCAAGTACTTTAGTAATGAAAATCTTGGCAATGTAGTCTATTATGGACCTATTGTGTTTAACTCTTGAGTCTGAATTAAGCCACAGAGGTAATTCAGGATTCCAGAGTACTTTGCAGAAGGGAATAATATGCTGCACATTTCTTAGTAAGTTTTTAAACTTTCTTACCTTTCCATCTCTTTATCCCATACTTGTCTCTCCATGATTTTCCCTATATGGAACCATCCACACCTGACATACTTTGATCAGAGAGACAAGAAATCATGACTTGGCCCTGCCCTCAGCCTTCCACTCTTTTACTCCTTGTCCCTTGTATTGGAGCACACCTGCTTGGTTTGATGCTGCCCTGCCATGTTAGAGTGAAGATCCATGAAGCCTGGTTTCCTGACTATGTAAGAATGGACAGAGTGGAGCTCACGGGAAAGATCATGTGGGTGAAACACCTGGCAGAAGCAGAAGAGGCTTTCCTCTCTTGATTGTAGGGTTAGGGTCCAGGGTAGCAAGCTGATCTATCAGAGAACTATCTTCTTAGGTTGTGGGGGTGGACCCTTGATGGCAGCTCTCCAGTGCTTCTCAAATTTAGGGTCATCCCAGAATTTGGAGGCCCGACACTTCTGTACCAAATAAGAGAAAGTTGTGAATATATGAGAGAGGGAGAGATCCCATCCTTTCCCACCATTCCCCCCTGCCCTGGCCTCCACTGTCCTTAGGGATTTTATTATCACATTTCACAGAAATGGGCATTACTAATGCTCTGGGAGTTGCAATTCTCTGATGATCATGTGTCCCACAGGAAATAGCCCTTGCCAGGTCTTAGAAAATGTAGTGTCATAGCTTATCAGAGCTTGTGTCTTCATCAAGAAAGGACAATTCTTCATGCTTGCCTCAGAGAAATATTAAAATTAAGTAAAAACCTAGGTCAAATATGTTTTTTGAAAGATTTATTTATTTGAGAGAAGGAGAGAGAGAAAGAGAGAGACAGTGCATGGGGAGGGGTAAAGGGAGGGGAAGAGAAGCAGACTCCACTAAGCATGGAGTCTGGCATGGGGCTTGATCTGATGACCCTGAGATCATGACCTGAACCAAAATCAAAAGTTGGATGCCCAATGAACTGAGCCAGCCAGGCACCCTGAATATGGTTATGACCAAACTAAAGTGCCCCTCATATGTAAAGGTTTATAATAATTACATTTAAAATGTATGTGAGTAGAGATTACCTGTCAGTTATTCCTCTCAGGTTTTTAATACTTTTTTTAAAAAAAGATTTTATTTATTTATTTGACACACAGAGAGAGGTAGCTAGAGAGCACAAGCAGAGGGAATAGCAGAGGGAGAAGGAGAATAGTGGGGAGCCTGATACGGGACTTGATCCCAGGACCCTGGGATCATGACCTGAGCTGAAGGCAGACGCTTCACGGACTGAGCCACCCAGGTGCCCCCCATTTCCTGGTTTTAGCACTGATAAGTTTAAAGTATAATGCTCTATCTCTTTAAGAGGAATTGTTTTTATTTCACTATAGCTAACTGAGAAAGGGCCAAAATGGTTCAAACAGAGATCAGGGAGGAAGTTCACCTTCATTTCCTGGTTCATGAAGGACCATATCTGAAACATATCCTACTGACTTTTAAAATAAAAGTGTGTCTGAACTCCTCTGCAAAACATGCTGCCATCTTTTTTGACTATCCAGTCCTCTTTTTTCTTAGTTGTCATTATTGAGAGGCTATTCCTAATGTCTAAATTAAACCTCTGTGTTGTAGCCTGATCTTTCCCTCCCCTAGTCTTTTTTGTCTTATCATCATAATATATATAGTTTTTAGTCCCCATCACCTATTTCATTCATCACCTCTGGTAACCTTCCGTATTTTTCTCTATAGCTAAGAATCAGATTCTTGGTTTGTCTTTCTCTCTCTTAGTCCTTTACTTGTTTGTTTTGTTTCTTAAATTCCATATATGAGCGAAATCATATGTCATTTGTCTTTCTCTGACTTATTTTGCTTAGTATTATAACTCCATCTATGTTCTTTTTTAAAGATTTATTTATTTATTTATTCAGAGAGAGAGAGAGAGAGAGGCAGAGACACAGGCAGAGGAAGAAGCAGGCTCCATGCAGGAAGCCGGATGTGGGACTCGATCCCAGGTCTCCAGGATCACACCCCAGGCTGCAGGCGGCGCTAAACCGCTGCGCCACCGGGGCTGCCCTAACTCCATCTATGTTGTTGCAAATACCAAGATTTCATTTTTTGATGCTTAGTAATATTCCATTGTAGGTATATACACCACGTCTTCTTTATCCATTCATCAGTCAGTGGCCTTTTGGGCTCTTTTTGTAATTTGGCTGTTATTGATGATGCCGTTATAAACATCAGGGTGCATGTGCTCCTTTGCATCAGTATTTTTGGTTCTTTGGGTAAATACCTAGTAGTGCAATTGCTGGATCTAGGGCAGTTCTATTTTTAGCTTTTTGCAGAACCTCCATCCTGTTTTCCAAGTGGCTACACCAGTTTGTATTGCCACCAACAGTGTAAGAGGGTTCCCCTTTCTCCACATCTTCACCAACCTGTTGTTTCTCATCTTAGTTTTTAAAAATTTTTATTTAAATTCAATTTAGTTAACATATACTGTATGATTAGTTTCAGGGGTGTAGAATTTAGTGATTCATTAGCTGCATACAGTACCTAGTGCTCATTACTTCAAGTGCCCTCCTGAATGCCCATAACCCAGTTATCCCATCCCCCCACCCTCCTCCCTTCCAGTAACCCTCAGTATGTTTCCTATAGTTAAGAGTCTCTTATGGTTTGCCTCCCTCTCTGTTTTCATCTTCCTTTATTTTTACTTCCCTTCCCCTATGTTCACCTGTTTTGTTTCTTAAATTCCATGTATGAGTGAAATCATATGGTATTTATCTTTCTCTGAATGACTTATTTCACTTAGAGTAATACCCTCTAGTTCCATCCAGGTGTTTGCAAATGGCAATATTTCATTCCTTTCTGATGGTTAAGTAATACTCTATTGGGTGTGCATGCATGCGTGTGTGTGTATACCACATCTTCCTTATTCATCTGTTGATGGACATCTGGGCTCTTTCCATATTTTGGTAATTGTGGACATTTCTGCTATAAATATTGGGGTGCATGTGCCTCTTCAAATCACTCTAGTATGTATCCTTTGGATAAATACCTAGTAGTGCAATTGCTGGATCATAGGTAGTTCTATTTTTAACTTTTTGAGAAGCTTCCATGCTGTTTTCCAGAGTAAACCCACAATTATATGGGCTGAGTAGCTGGTAAGTTTGTATTCCCACGGACAGTGTAGGAGGGTTCCCCTTTTTCTACATCCTTGTTAACATCTGTTGTTTTCTGAATTGTTAATTTTAGAACTTTTCCCCAAAGATCAGGAACATGACAGGGATGTCCACTCTCACCACTGTTGTTCAACATAGTACTGGAAGGCCCAACCTCAGCAATCAGATGACAAAAAGAAATGAAAGGCATCCAGATCAACAAAGAAGAGCTCAAACTTTCACTCGTTGTGGACTACATGATACTCTATGTGGAAAACCCAAAAGACTCCACCCCAGCATTTCTAGAACTGATCCAAGAATTCAGCAAAGTCGCAAGATATAAAATCAATACACAGAAGTCAGTTGCATTGCCTCACTAACAATGAGGCAGAAGAAAGAGTAACCAAGGAATAAATCCCTTAAAATTGCACCAAAAAACACAAGATACTTAGGAATAAACCTAACCAAAGAGATGAAAGATCTGTACTTATTGTAGTTTTGATTTGTATTTTCCTGATGATGAGTGATGTTGAGCTTCTTTTCATGTGTCTGTTAGGCATCTGTATGTCTTCTTTAGAGATATATTTGTTCATGTCTTCTGCCCATTTTTAAATTGCATTATTTGTGTTTTTGGGTGTTGAGTTGTGTAAGTTCTTTATATATTTTATATAGTAACCTTTTGTCAGATGTGTCATTTACAAATATCTTCTCTCATTCCGTATGTTGCCTTTTAGTTTTATTGTTTCCTCCTTTGTGCAGAGCTTTTTATTTTGATGTAGTAACGATTGTTTTTGCTTTTATTTTCCTTGCCTTAGAAGACATATCTAGAAAAACATTGCTGTGGCCGATGTCAGAAGTAACTGCCTTTGCTCTCTTCAAGGACTTTTGTGGTAGATAAACTCAAAATGGTTGAAAGATCTTAATGTGAGACAAGATTCCATCAAAATCCTAGAGGAGAACACAGGCAACACCCTTTTTGAACTTGGCCACAGTAACTTCTTGCAAGATACATCCATGAAGGCAAGGGAAACAAAAGGAAAAATGAACTATTAGGACTTCATCAAGATAAGAAGCTTTTGCACAGTAAAAGATACAGTCAACAAAACTCAAAGACAACCTACAGAATGGGAGAAGATATTTGCAAATGACGTATCAGATAAAGGGCTGGTTTCCAAGATCTATAAAGAACTTATTAAACTCAACAGCAAAGAAACAAACAATCCAATCATGAAATGGGCAAAAGACTTGAACAGAAATCTCACAGAGGAAGACATAGACATGGCTAACAAGCACATGAGAAAATGCTCCACATCACTTGCCATCAGGGAAATACAAATCAAAACCACAATGAGATACCACGTCACACCAGTGAGAATGGGGAAAATTAACAAGGCAGGAAACCACAAATGTTGGAGAGGATGTAGAGAAAGGGGAACCCTCTTACACTGTTGGTGGGAACGTGAACTGGTGCAGCCACTCTGTAAAACGGTTTGGAGGTTCCTCAAAGATTTAAAAATAGATGTGCCCTATGACCCAGCAATTGCACTGCTGGAGATTTACCCCAAAGATACAGATGCAATGAAACACCGGGACACCTGCACCCCAATGTTTCTAGCAGCAATGTCCACAATAGCCAAACTGTGGAAGGAGCCTCGGTGTCCATCGAAAGATGAATGGATAAAGAAGATGTGGTTTATGTATACAATGGAATATTACTCAGCCATTAGAAACGACAAATACCCAGCATTTGCTTCAACGTGGATGGAACTGGAGGGTATTATGCTGAGTGAAATAAGTCAATCGGAGAAGGACAAACATTATATGGTCTCATTCATTTGGGGAATATAAAAAATAGTGAAAGGGAATAAAGGGGAAAGGAGAAAAAATGAGTGGGAAATATCAGAAAGGGAGACAGAACATGAGAGA
This sequence comes from Canis lupus familiaris, assembly GCF_011100685.1. NCBI lineage: Eukaryota > Metazoa > Chordata > Mammalia > Carnivora > Canidae > Canis > Canis lupus. Next base: position 40,451,128 of record NC_049248.1, on the reverse strand, counting down.
CTCCTAACTCTGGGAAACGAACTAGGGGGGGTGGAAGGGGAGGTGGGCAGGGGGTGGGGGTGACTGGGTGATGGGCACTGAGGGGGGCACTTGACGGGATGAGCACTGGGTGTTATTCTATATATTGGCAAATTGAACACCAATAAAAAATAAATTTATTAAAAAAAAAGGACTTTTGTGGTTTTAAGGCTCACATTTAGGTCTTTAATCCATTTTGTGGGGGTAGGGGCAGAGGGAGAGAGGGAATCTTAAGCAGGCTCCATGCCCAGCATGGAGCTCAAAGTATAGTTTAGTGTCACAACCTTAGATCATGACCTGAGCTGAAATCAAGAGTTGGATGCATAACCGACTGAGCCACCCAAGTGCCCCATAGATCTTCCCCATTTGGAGTCTTTTTTTGTGTGTGCATGGTGAAAGAAAGTGGTCTAGTTTCATTCCTTTAGATGTAGGTGTCCAGTTTTCCCAACACCATTTGTTGAAGAGACTCTTTTTTCCCATTGTATATTTATGCTCCTTTGTTGACGATTAATTGCCCATATAATTGTGGGTTTATTTCTGGGTTTTCTATTCTGTTGATCTATGTGTCTATTTTTGTTCCAGTACTACATTATTTGATAACTACAGCTTTGCAATTTAACTTCAAGTCTGGAATTGTGATGTTCCCAGCATTGCTTTTCTTTTTCAAGATTGCTTTGGCTATTTGGAGTCTTTTGCGGTTCTATACAAATTTTAGGATTGTTTGTTCTAGTTCTGTGAAAAATGCTGTTGGCATTTTGATAGGTGTTGCATTAAATATGTAGATTAAATGTGTAGAATTTTAAGAATATTCTTTTTTCTAACCCATGAACATGTAATGTCTTTCCATTTCTTTATCATCTTGAATTTCTTTTATCAGTGTTCTATAGTTTTCAGAGTGCAGGTTTTTCACCTCTTGTTAAGTTTATTCCTAGATATTTTCTTGTTTTTTGGTGCAATTGTAAAGGGGATTATTTTCTTAATTTCTTTCTGCTGCTTTATTATTAGTGTAGAGAAATGTATCAGATTTCTGTACATTGATTTTGTATCCTGAGACTTTACTGAATTCATGTATCAGTTCTATTTTTTTTTTTTTTTGGTGGAGTCTGTAAGGTTCTTTCTTATATGTCATTTACAAATAGTGAGAATTTTACTTCTTCCTTAGCAATCTGGATGCCTTTTATTTCTTTATGTTGTCTAATTGCTGTAGCTAGGACTTCCAGAACTATGTTGAATGGAAGCAGTGAGAATGGATACTTTTGTCTTGTTTCTGACATTTGGGGAAAAGCTCTCAGTTTTATCACCATAGAGTGAGATGTTGCCGTGGGTTTTTCATATTAGGCGTTTATTATGTTGAGTTATGTTTCCTTTAGACCTGCTTTGCAAAGGGTTTTGGCATGAACGGATGTTATCCTTCATCAAATGATTTTTCTGCATTTGTTAAAATGATAATATGGTTTTTATCCTTTCTTATTGATGTGACATATCACATGGATTGTTTTGTGAATACTGAACCAGCTTTGCATCCGGGAATAAATCCCATTTGATCATGGTGTGTAATTTTTAAAAATTTTTGTTGGATTCAGTTTGCTAATATTTTATTGAGGATTTTTGCATCTATATTCATGAGAGATATTTGCCTGTATTTTTTCTTTTTTTGTGGTGTCTTTATCTGGTTTTGGTATCAGGGTGATATTGACCTCTTGGAATGAATTTGAATTTTTTTTTTTTTTACTCTTCTATTTTTTTTGGAATAGTTGAAGAATAGTTAGCAACTCTTTTTTAAATATTTGGTAGAATTTACCCATGAAGCCATCTGTTCCTAGAATTTTGTTTTTGGGGAATTGATTACTGAATCAGTTTTATTGCTGGTAATTTGTTCAAATTTTCTATTTCTCTCTGCTTTAGTTTTGGTAGTTTGGTAGATTGTGTTTCTAGGAATTTATCCATTTCTTCTAAGTTGCCCATTTTGTTGATATATAGGTTTTCATAATCTGTTGCAATTGTTTGTATTTATGTGGTTGATGGTTGTTAATAGCTCCTCTTTCATTGGTGATTTTGTTTTTGAGTTTTCTTTTTTTCAGGAGCCTCGCTAGAGCTCTATCAATTTTGTTGATCTTTTCTAAGAATTAAGTCCTGGTTTCATTGATACGGTCCCTTTTTAAAAAAAATTTTTTTTTTTAGTTTCATATCATTTAGTTCTTCTGTAATCTTTTTTATTTCCTTCCTTATGCTGCTCTTAGATTTTATTTGTTGTTCTTGTTCTAGCTTCTTTAGGTGTAAGGTTAGGTTGTTTATTTGAGATTTTTCTTGCTTCTTGAAGTAGTCCTGTCTAAATTGCCCTTCTAGAATCAATTTTGCTGCATCCCAGAGGTTTTGGACTCTTGTGTTTTCATTTGCATTTGTTTCCATTTACTTTTGGATTTCTTGGTTAACCCATTCACTGTTTAGTAGCATGTTGTCTAAAGTCATGCTTTTGTGGTCTCTCAGATGTTTTCATGTGGTTGATATCTAGTTTCAGAGCATTGTAGTCAGAAAAGATGCATGTTATGACTTTGATCTTTTTGAATTTATTGGGACTTGTTTTGTGGCCTAATGTGTGATGTGTGTTTTGGAGAATATTCCATGTGCACTTGAAAAAAATGTATATTCTGCTGTTTTTAAATTTTTTTTTATTGGAGTTCAATTTGCCAACATATAGCATATCGCCCAGTGCTCATCCCGTCAAGTGCTCCCCACAGTGCCCATCACCTATTCTGCTTTTTGGATGGAATGTTCTGAATATGTTAAATCCACCTGGTCCAGTGTGTCATTCAAAGCCACTGTCTTCTTGCTGATACTCTGGATGATCTCTCTGTCAATGTAAATGGGGCGTTAAAGTCCCCTACTATCATTGTATTACTATTATTTCCTTTATCTTTGTTATTAACTGTTTTATATATGTGGATACTCTCATGTTAGGTGCCTAATATTTGCAGTTATTGTATCTTGTTGGATTGTCCCCTTTATTATTATATAGTGTCCTTCTTTGTCTCTTGTTATAGTCTTTGTTTTAAAGTCTAGTTTGTTTGAGGGATCCCTGGGTGGTGCAGCGGTTTGGCGCCTGCCTTTGGCCCAGGGCACGATCCTGGAGACCCGGGATTGAATCCCACGTCAGGCTCCCGGTGCATGGAGCCTGCTTCTCCCTCTGCCTATGTCTCTGCCTCTCTCTCTTTCTTTCTCTGTATGACTATCATAAATAAATTTTAAAAAATTAAAAAAAATAATTAAAAAAAAGTCTAGTCTGTTTGATACAAGTATTGCTTCCTAGGCTTTCTTTTCATTTCCATTTGCATGGTAAATGTTTCTCCATCGCCCTACTTTCAATCTGTGGGTGTCTTTTAGTCTGAAATGAGCCTCTTGTAGGCAGCATGTAGTTAAGTCTTAATTTCTTTTTACCTACTCTGTCATCCTGTGTCTTTTGATTGGAGCATTTAGTCAATTAACATTCAAAGTAATTATTGATAGATATGTATTTGTTGCCATTTCATTACTTGTTTTGTGTTTGTTTCTATAGATTTACTCTGATCCTTCTTTTGTTTTCTTTCATGGTTTGTTTGCTTTCTTTAGTGATATGCTTGGATGTCTTTCTCTCTATTCTTTGCATATCTATTACTGGTTTTTGATTTATGGTTAGGTTTGTATATAACATCTTTTGTATATAGCAATCTATATTAAGTTTATGATTACTTAAATTTGAACTATTCTCCACCACCATGTCTTAGGTATATGGTATTATATTTTACATTCTTTTATTTTATGAATCCTTTTTTACAGAAATACTTATTTTGTTGCTTTTGTGTCTTTTCATTCTCTCACATAATTATGTTCTTTCCACTCAAAGAGTCACCTTTAATATTTCTTGTAGGGCTAGTTTAGAGGTTATGAACTCCAGTAGGTTTTGTGTGTCTGAGAAACTCTTTATCTCTGCTTCCATTCTGAATGATATCCTTGCTGGATAGAATATTCTTGACTGCAGACTTTTCCCTTCAGCACTTTGAATATATCATGTTGCTCTCTTCTGGCTTGTAAGGTTTCTGCTGAAAAATCTGCTTATAGCCTTATGGAGCTGTATATAACTGTCTTCTTTGATCTTGCTGCTTTAAAATCTCTTTTCTTTATCACTACTTTTTGCCATTTTAATTACTATTTGTCTTGGTGTGGATGTCTTTGAATTGAATGTTTTAGGGAATCTCTGTGCTTCCTGGACCTGGATATCTGTTTCCTTTCCCAGGTTAGGGAAGTTTTTAGTTGTTTCTTCAAAAAATTTCTGCCCTTTTTCTCCCTTCGTCTGAGATCACTATACTCTGAATGTTACTACACTTGATGGAGTCACTGAGTTCTCTAAGATTATTCCCAATATGCATAATTTTCTTTTCTCTTCTTTGCTTAGCTAGATTACTTTTCATTACTCTGTCTTCCAGGTCATGAATTTGTTCCTGTGATTTATCTAGGTTGCTGTTTATTCTATCAAGTGCTTTTTAAATTTCATTTATTGTGTTCTTGATCTCTGATTGGTTCTTTTTTAAAAATATCAGAAAGGGAGACACAACATGAGAGACACCTAACTCTGGGAAACGAACAAGGGGTGGTGGAAAGGGAGGTAGGCGGGAGGTGGGGGGTGACTGGGTGACGGGCACTGAGGGGGGAACTTGATGGGGTAAGCAGTGGGTGTTATGCTATATGTTGGCAAATTGAACTCCAATAAAAAAAAAGAGAATAGCAAAAAAAAAAATCTTTGTTAAGTGTCTCATTAATGACTTGCACATTTTTCTCAAATTCAGTGAGTATCTTTATGATCATTACCCTAAATTCTCTATCAGGCATATTACTTATATCTGTTTCCCTTAGGTCTCTTGCTGTGGTTTGGTCCTATTCTTTCATTTGGAACTTATTTCTCAGTCTCCTTTTGTCTCTCTGTATCTGGCGCCAATGCTAGTTCCCATAGATGACTGTTGTTTGTGCAGGGAGGGAGAAGTGGGGGAGGGAAATGGAGCCTGGTAGCTCCTTTGTTTCTGGATAGGTCTCTGTGATCTCTGTCTCTGCAAGCCATGTTGCTCTGAGATGAACAAGTTGCTCTCTTTCCCTTCTGCCCTGGCATTTTTCAAACTGATGGTTCTACACTATATCTGTACAGGCTGTTTGTCATGCTGTCTTTTTAAGAACATGGCTTCCTAACATCCTCTGGACTCTCCCAGAGCTTAGTTGGCTGATTTTTAAAATTCCAGGCTTTAAGTCCTGCTGGTTGTGAGAACTCATGGCATTCAGCCCCTCTTGCTTTCAAAGGCAAATATTATGGGAATTTATCCTCTCCATTCCTGGGCTGCCTTATGTTTTTTTCCCTTCTCAAGCTCCCTTCCCACCTGAACAGCCATGGTCTGTTTCACTTTCCAACTGTGTCTTAATCCTTTCTACCTTCTTTAATGTGGCCTCTTCTCTACCTTTAGTTGTGAAGTTTGTTCTACTAGTCTTCAGATCATTTTCTGGGTTATTTATGCTAATGTGCGTGTTACCTAGTTATATTCATGGGATGAGGTGAGCTTAGGGTTCTTCTACTCTGTTATCTTCCCAATCAATCCTAGTCTTTTTCTTTTGGAAAAGAAATTGACGTCTCCCAATGTTGGGGCATTGGACTTTCTAATTCTTATTGATTTTATTCTTCTAAGTCCTTCTTCTAACTCCTAATTTTTTATTCCTTCTTTAGTGCTTTCTTTTCTTACCTGACATTCTTTCTATATTCCCTTATTCCATCAACTGAATGATGAGACTCTCTCCACATCTATTATGGTGAGGCCAGGACTGTTCCTGAGATTACAGGTATTTCTAATGGGGCTGAGGATGGAGGAAGAAGCCCTGATTCTGTAGTTCACCACTACTTGATAGTGGGGGGCTACCTCCTGCCCCTTTAGGAGAGATGTATATTGTAAGTATAGGCTTCTGAAAGCTTAAGGCTCAGAGGCAGCTATATTCCTAGCCACTATACCCGTATCTTGGTGGTTGCCATCTCCTTTGGGGATTATCAAAAAAGAGCTACTTACCCAGTCCTAGCTGTAGATGACCTGGGTGTCATGGAGAAGTTGCTCATCCCTGAGGTGGACACATGAAGGAGTCATTCTCTTACAGGAGTTTAGAAATGTCTCCCTGAGGGCCCTGAACCCTGCTCACATCCTAACTTTGGACTATAGCCAAAGAAGGAGAAGTTAGAACTTAACTAGAAACTTACAAATCTGTCAGACAGTTGCAGAATGTGGCACCAGTCATCTGGTCACTTGCAAAACATAGTGAATCATAGCCATCAGATCTGTTTAACCAGGGCTGGGCATTAGGAGTTATCAAAATGTCTCAATTCCAGGGCACTTCCACTAGAGCCCAGGTCCTTGATTTCTCACTTCTTGTCTCCTTTTTTGTATGGACAATGTGTACAGTGAGGCTTGAATTCTCATCCTATTCTGAATCCCCTCCTCCCCCACTTTTAGGAAGCAGAAAACTAATAGCAGCAATAGTTAGGATCATAAATCAACATTTTTACATTCTAGGTCATCAGGTGGGTATTCCCAGAACCCTGCAGTGACCTCTTTGGAGGTCACTTGGATAAAGAAGAAGCTGAGGTAAGCTCAGCTCTTTTGACCTGTTGACCCTTAAGGATCAGCAGCCAAGACAAGTTTCCTTTGTATCTCATAATGGATGCTGCCTGGTCATATTTTCTTACATTCTGGAATGAGGTGATTGACTAGGCTTGGAGAAAGATCAGAGGGTTTTTTTCTGGACTGGCTATATTTAAAGATCAAAGAAATTTTGGACTCTTATGAGCTCTGTTTTGGGGAGGAGCTAGAAAAGCATAGGGTAGTTTTAATTCCCAGAGAGACCTCTAGACTAATCAGAAATTTCCTTTTGATTTCCTCCTCTCTCTGATTCCTCCACCCACATCTGAAGACTCCTCAATATTTCCATGGGACTTGGAAATCCCTGAAATAAATCTTATTTTATTCTGACATTGGAGGATATTTTACTGGGCTCAGTTACTTATATCCTCAATACTCAAAGTCTGATTCATGAATCAGCAGTTTTGGAATCACATGGTAGCCTGTTAGAAATATAGGATCTCCGGCCCATGCTAGACCTACAGAATTGGAATCTGCTTTTTAACAAGGTATACAGGTGGTTTGTATACATGTACAAAACAATGAGGTTTGAAAGCCCCGATTTATACATTCTTTCTTGAATGGGTGAAGGAAGGAGCTCCAGATATGGCTTTTATGCTATAATTCTAGGCTTTTGGATGTTTTGGTTATTTTTCTTAAACACTAGAATTTGCATCTGGACATTTGAGAATTTTAATTTGACTACTCTGAGTAAGCATTCTGTTCTGATCTCCCCACTATTTAATCCCAATGCCAGTCCTGCTAAGCCCATATAGCAGAGCTGGGAAGCTGCTTACCTCTATGCTTGCTGTCTCTCCTCTATTGAAAAAAGCCATGTCTTACTGAGGTCTGAGAGTATCCTCAGGTCCTCTGTTGCCATCCCATTGGGGTAAAGGATCCCTCTGAACCTGTCCAGCTAATTGGGTTGGACAGAGGAAAGACTAGCAGTGCTCATGGGAGTTCAAGGAAAGCCAATGTTTCACTTGGCTGAAGGGGGAAAAGAAAAGAACATCTCAACTCCAGCTCTTAGCCAAAGAGAAGATGAGACTTTGGGTTGAACTCCTCCTTATTCCCTCCCACCACTCTTGGCTTATCCAAACCTGGAATACTGCTTTTACCTCGAATCCGAGCATCTTCCTGCAGCTGAAAAATAATGAGAATTCAGAGATAATCAGAGACTTAGAGGCCAGTCTCCTCTGAAAATTTGGTGTAACAGCTATACACTTGGTCAAATGTAGGATGTCTATGTGGGAAATATGGGCTTTTAGGGAATGCAATTAAATTCTAAGTTTCCTAAAAGCAGAATTTGTATTGTTTTTGTATCCCTCATACCAAACCACCTAACATAATGCCCTGCATACAGCATCTGCTCAATAAATGTTTACTGAATAATGAATAAATAAATAAGATGAGGTGTGGCCTCTTTAAGGGTGGGAGACACATGATTCATTACTTGTAGTCATAATTGCTTATTTAGTGATCTCTCCTTTTAAATTTTTTTTTGGCTTTTCTGCTCTCCCTTTCCTGGCTGCATTTTTTTACCGTTTTATCCTCACTGCATCTCCAGTGGTTCTCTAAGGGGAGAACCTTTAAGTATCTGTGAAAGTCATTCAGAAAAATTCATACCCATCCTAGAGTAAACAACTGTTGATGATACACTTTGGGACCCATGAGCAAACAGGAGTCTGGTAGATCATCTTTCTCCATAACAGTGCTCTAGGCATGGGTCCTTATGTTTGTCTAATTAAAAAGAAAGCACGTTCTAATTCTACATCTTCCTACTATCTTTTGCTTGATATTCTTCTCTCAGTATTTAAGTACAAAAATTGTTCTTAACAAGTCTGTGACTAGGGTGTCTGTTTTGCCTACCAGCCTGGGGACCTTTGAAGGAAGGGACTTCTCTGGTGGACCCCATGATGAAGCACGAGAAGAGAGTTTCAGCATAGAGGACATCAGATGAGACTTTTAACTTCATATATAGGCCCTGAGAGGGTGGAAATCAACACACACAAGTCCCACTTATAGACAGGCTTCCTCCTCTTACTAGCTGAAATGTTGTCTGGAGGATACGCAGGCATCAGGGGACTAAAGTTTTAGGAGGGTGGAGACACCCTGACCCTCAGGCAAAACTTGGGTAAAAATATCAAGTTTCTGATCTCTACCCAGTGTCTCCTTTTACTTGCAGCCAGTTGGAGGCAAACACTGCTATAATTTTTCCCTAGAGTAAGTCCCAGACATAGCAGCAGGATACAAAGACATAGCTTCTTGGGACTATAGAAATATTTCATTTCTAAGGCCAAGAGTGGTTCAGATAGTGAATTAGAGGAAGTTTATTTTCAGTGTCCTCTCAATTAATTTATACATCATTTCTTGCCAACTAGGAAGAGAGAATTACTGTTTCTAAGATCATGGGAGGCTCATATTATATTTAGATGCTAATCTTAATGAAACTGTATCTTTACTCAGAGAAACAAAGGAAATCTGTCTAAAATTTTCTCATTTGCCTTGGTTTTATAATGTTAGTACTTGTTCTAAGGTGTGTGTTTACTTATAGAAGTAGCTACTGATAAGAAATTGTATAGATAGATAGTGCCTGTTCTTCACTCTAACAGACAGGAAAAAAAGGTGGGACGGCAGGCTCGGTAGGACCCAGATATATCAACACCTTGAGGAAGCTAATAAAATAACCCAGTGTCTGTGACAGGCCAATAATAATAGTACATGTTTGACTGTATTTTTAAAATATTTGATCATTGCATAGGAAAAAGACTGAAATCTGTATGGAGGAAGAGCAGAGGAAGAGGAATGTTTCTCTTTAGCAAAGACATTTAGCTCTGGCCTCTAATTTGTGCTTCTTTACAGTTAGTAGACATCCTTGCCCAATAAGGAAATTTACTATGTCACTTGGTGACTCCTCTTAACTAAGTTACTTATCAGTGTTTTGTATGACCATACAGAGTATTCTTGCTGAGAGAAGTTCTGATAGATACAGCTTTCTCTGTTATCCTATTTCCACAAGGAGATTGTTAAGCATTTTCTTCCCTAAGCTTCTTGAACTGACAAGTCCATGCTGCTCTTTAGGGAGAAGTCACTAGATAAAGGGATGAAACTAAAACCTTAATCAGGGTCAACATCACAGTAGGGTATAGTAAAATGGGAGCAAAGGAAAATGATATGGTCAGGAAATTTAGAGAATTGAAATTTAATCTCACCTCCTTTTGTATATCCCTAAAAGCCATTCGTACCTGAAAGAAGACACAAAAATTTTGAAAAATTAGTATTATAGGCTTTATTATAAAGGAACTATATATGTGTGTGTGTGTGTGTGTGTGTGTGTGTATAAAATCTTGCAGCTATCAGGCTGTAGTGTGTGTGGCTTCCTAGCTTTAGCAATAAATCCCAGTGACTTCTACTCTACATATAGAGTAGACTTCTGGGCCACCATTTTTCCATGTGATAAATGAGTGAAACACAGGAAGTTATTTAAAGAAGTCTCGAGGATCCCTGGGTGGCGCAGCGGTTTGGCGCCTGCCTTTGGCCCAGGGCGTGATCCTGGAGACCCGGGATCGAATACCACGTCGGGCTCCCGGTGCATGGATCCTGCTTCTCCCTCTCCCTCTGCCTATGTCTCTGCCTCTATCTCTTTCTGTGTGTGACTATCATTAAAAAAAAATAAAGAAGTCTGAGTTGTGAAAAGAATATAAATGAAACCCACTATTATATTTCATTTGTTTAATTGGTCATTGTTCTGAAGCAATAATAGCTGTTAAAATCAACACATATTTGTATTTAGATTATAATACACAGGAGGACAACACCAAATATTGGTAAGTGTACAGAACAGCTAGAGTTCATACGTTGTTGGAAGGAGTATAGAATTGTATAATCACTTTGGAAAAAGATCTGGCAGTCTTGTAAAACTAAATATATATTTCCACTTGCACCTAGCTATGGGTGGATATAATGACTATTGGAAATCTGAGTTGCTTCATTTTGGGGAAGGGATGAGGATTTTGAGATGGATAGTTGTATCTTGTTTGGTGGAAATATAGAATTCAGGAGTTTCAACGTGTGTATTGGTGCACATGGAAGCTGAATAGTCAATGGGATGGACTGTGCCAGTTATCAATTTACTGCCTTTGTTCATTCTTTGTTGTATCACTGTCATCCTTTTTAATGTCATAGGTATCCAATTATGTACTGGTTCCCAACAGTATGGTTTTCTGATGCTTACATAAGCAATTTACTCTATCTAATATGATAATTTTAAGAACATTAAATAGTTATTCTACCCATTTTTAGTTAAGAAGATTGCTTTCTTCTGTAAAATTTATAGAAGAGTCATCGAAAATCATAGAGTAAAAAAGTTGATTACATTATTCATTTCATATAATATTCAATAGGAGCTTGCAGGAGAGACTATGGAGACTTTTACTCATTTAAAAAAATTTTATATTTTAAAATTTTTAATAAAAAAAATCCAGGCATTAATTTAATAGTCTTTTCTTGCTTGGCTCCATAGGGAAACTTATAGATTCAAAGTGATCAATTGTCTTCTAATTCCCATCTCTATCTAAGAATTTAAGTATACATGAATGTATACTTAATGTATACTAGAATGTCAAGAATGGGAAGCTAAAGTAGTTGATATTTTGGGGAAGTCATCAGAAACTCCAAATAATGTCTATGTTCTATAAACATAACAACTTGCTCTGGCTATCTAATGGGCATAGTTAGCTTCTGCACTAATATACCATTCAAATATAAAGTGAAATTTGACATTTTCATGTTTGAGAATTGGCCACTTTGTTATTTTTATATAGCTAGGAAACCAAGGGCATTTTGTGAAAATAGAAAAGACACCAGTTTTTAGAGAATAAAAAGAAGCTACTCTCAAATTCTTTAAATTTAAGTCTGTTATAAAGCAATTTCAAAATCAAGGCTGAATAATCTAGATTCTGAGACTTAGTGCTCATGGCATTGTTTTAGTAAGAAGACTGAAGGCAACAAATTCACACTGGTGACCTAGTGGACCTATTTTTTATTTTCAACTCATAGTTGTCAGATTCTAAAACACACTCGTAATTGGATTCAGCAGTTTCATTTATTATCAAACGTTTGACTTAACGAAGGATTTTTTTTTTTTACTGGATCTCTTTAAATCAGTTTCATGAAATGAGATTTAGCTATCTTTTCCCAACCACAAAAATGGCAATTATTCTTCACATCCAAAGTACAGACTTATATTCTTTTACTTCTCAACACTTTAGAAGTCTTCAACAAAAAGTAGGTCTGAGTCTAATAAATTTTAAGAACAGGAAAGTTCCAGGCATAGTTTTCTATTGTTAGCCATTATTCTCATTTAAACTACTGTCAATAAATTTGGGAATATGTAGGACATTTTGAAGCATAAAAAATTTTTGTTAGCAACCTCTGATCCCATGGAATGAATCTAGTATTCAAGCTCCTCCAGAATCTTTATTAAAATACTCTAAAGAAATTCACAACAGAAATGCCTTACTAAAGCAATTTCCTATTATAAATAATTCAAAGAAGAGTGGGATCCAAATATTAAAATTATGTTGAAATTATATCTGGAGGACAATCCAGTTTTGATGTCCTTTAATGTCTTAATATAGACCTACCAGCCATAACCAGTAGGAGAAAACAATCCTCCTCTGTGCTAATGATAAAATCCCATCATGTTCCAGGCAAGACCTTTAGAAGCAATGGAGATGTTACTCTGAAACTCACTAGCAATTATATGAAAATTAATTTTTTTGTATATTTTTCTGTTGGAGTTCAATTTGCCAACATATAGCATAATACCCAGTGCTCATCTCATTACGTGCCCCCCTCAGTGCCCGTCATTTTTAATGGACTTAGTTTGGCATTCAAATGAATACCTCTACTCTTCAGAGTGAGTCATTTATTTTTTGAGAGATTTATTTTGAAGCTAATTCATTCTGGGGGGGGGCGCGAATGTTTCAGAAAATTATGGTTTATGATATGTGAATCAAGGGCTACAGTCAAGTATTTGTTAGACAATTTGAGTAGCTCTGAAGGTAAAATAACTTCCTTTTGGATCAGCAATAGAATTAAGATATATAATTTTCATAACAAAATGGTAACTTTGCCTTCTTCTCATCCAAGATTTAAAGTATATGGATTTCTCAATAGTTGCCATAAGGTTGTTTGTGGATCAGATTTATTCATTCTATAGTTCTTTTTAAAAGGTTGGCAGAGAAAACATATTTGAGAGGGATTATCTAATGGACAGGTGGATATCTAGAAGGGTGCCAAGGTACACAAACATGAGTTTCTGATGATTTGGGACTGGATGAGTAATAGAACAAGACAAGAGAGGCATAGAGATCCTTCACTATCAATCTGCAATTACTTTTTTTAAAAGGTTTTATTTGTTTATTCATGATAGACACAGAGAGAAAAGGCAGATACATAGGCAGAGGGAGAAGCAGGCTCCATGCAGGAAGCCTAATGTGGGACTCGATCCCGGGACTTAGGAATCATGCCCTGAGCCAAAGGCAGACACTCAACCACTGAGCCACCCAGGCATCCCAGCAATTACTTTCTTAATTCCTCTCTCCTTTCTCCCATGTCTCAACATGCTGTCAAAAGATGACCCCTTTGTACTCACTTGGTCCCAAAGAGCTTCAGTGATTGTTAGCTGTATTTCCTGTTGAAATAAGAGATATATCTTGGGAACATTACCCTAACTCTTCCAGAGTCTGAAAAACATCATGAAACTGATAGAATACAGGGTATTTTTTTTGGAAATTGAGATGGACACTTGAAGTCACCCTATTTTTCAGGCAGTTCAAAGTCCCTTCAGTCTTATGGGGTCATTTTTAGGTGGTATCTCCTGTCATCTCTTGATCTAGCTAGTGGGTGACAGGTAGAAACAGACTCATATTTTATCCTTATAAATACCCAGATAGCCTGCCTGCTCCTAGAGTTATCTAGTGAAGTAGTAGCATTGAAAGTATTACCTAGATTCACTAGCTAGTTAAGAGCACCCTGAATTACAATGCCCAAGTCCTCCAAGCTATGGTCCTTACTAGGCAGCTTTCTTGCCTCCTGGCTGCAGTCCCTTCTGCATTTTCAGCAGGAACCAGGAGTCCCAAAGGAACTTGGAAGTCTTACCCACCTTTGGTCTCATTGTGTCATCAGTGGATTTTCTGGAAAGAAAAAGTGATATAAATCTGATGAGGCACCGAGTGTGTGATGTCAGCAAGATGGCAGAAAAGGAGAGTCCAGTCCTCATACCCCCTACACAAACATGAATTTTGACAACCATCATGGATGTGAATACTTCTGTGGGAAACCAGGAGTCTCACAAAGAGGTTCTAGCACCTCACTGAAACAAAATATCCATAAATAGATGCATTGAAGAGGGTAAGAAAAACAGTTTCACTTTGCCTATGTCATCCTTCCCCAAGGACAGCATAGTTCAGTGTCAGGAGAGACACTCCCAGCTTGTGACTTCTCCCATGGGAACCTTGTGAGACATTGCCCAAGAAGCCAACTTCTGTTTTGTCCCACCGAGGTCACTGAGATGATTGGCACAACTAAATAGTCTTGGGGGGGATCTGGGAACAGAGAAAGGGAATGGATACTCCTAGAAACTATGATATGGATCTCAAAAATCAGCTACAGATCCTACTACTACCTGGTTTGTGAACTCTACCAAGAGAACTACTCATGAATTCCATGGGACTTCTTATCTGCAGATGTACCCCCTCAACTGGCTGACAGATGCCCCCAGAATTCTATATACACCCTGAGATGATGCATACAAGCCTCTGCAGATGGCAAGTGCAAGCATCTGCACAGTATGTAGATATGAGCAGCTGGCTCAATTAAGTAGGAATGAGAGAAGGAAAACAATCTTGAATGTTCCAGGACACCATCTTGGAGGAAATAAACAGGAGGCTCTCAGTACCTAGACTGACTTTATAGAATCAAGAGAAGACAGAAAATCTTAAATACTCCTGAAGAGGAAATAAAAGGATGGGGTTGAGTGCATCCATAAAAAAAAGTCTGAGGAACCCCTCACATTTTTAACTGGTCCAACTGGTGAAAGTCTTTCATTCCCAAAACCAGTCAGTAAAGATTGGCAGGAAGGACTGCTTCTTTAAATGCAAAGATGGCAATAGAAGAATTCAAAGAACAAAGAATCAAGGAAACCAGTGTCACTAAAGGAAAAAAATAAAACTGCAGCAGTGGGCCCCAAAGAAATAGAAATCTAGGAATTGCCTGGAAAATGGCTCAAAATAATCATACTAAAGAAGCTCAGTGAGCTTCAAGAGGATGCAACTAGTGGAAATCAGGAAAGCAATACATAAAGTTAAAAGATTAACAAAGAGATAAAAACCATTAAAAAAAAGAACCCAATAATTTCAGGAGCTGAAGAATATGATGACTGCACTGAAGGATTCAATAGAGAGCTTCAACAATAGACTCAAGCAGAAGAAAGAATCATTAAGCTTGAAGACAGATAACTTGAAATCCAAACAAACAAAAAGAAAAAGACAATGCAAAAGAGTGTAGAAAATATTTGTAACTTATGGAATACCATCAAATAACACAATATAGACATTTTGAGAACCCCATAAATCACAGGGAAGGAGAAAGGGGCAGAAAACGTATTTAACAAAATAATGCCCCAAAAAATCCCTAAGTCCAGGGAAGGAAATAAACATCCTGATTATGATGCTCAAAAATCACAAAGAGGCTGAATATTGAGAGATCTTCACTGAGACATAATCAAATTGTCTAAAGTCAAAGACAGAATTTGGAAAGCATCAAGAAAAAGTGAATTGCTATGTACAAGGCTACACCCAAAAGATTATCAGCTGACTTCTCAGCAGACACTTTGTGGGCCGGGAAGGAATAAGATGAAGTAGCCAAAGTATTACGAGAAAAAACCCTGCTAACCAAGAATACTTCGCCTGGCAAAACTATCCAGAAATGAATGAGAGGCAAAGACTTTCCCAGACAAACAAAAGCTAAGCAAGTTTATCACCACCAGACTTGGTGTGCAATAAGTGCTAAAGGGAGTTCTTCAAGTTGAAATGAAAAGATGGTGAACAGCAGAATGAAAACATCAAATGTAAATCTCCATAGAGAAGATAAGTATATAGTCTAATTCAGAATACTCCAGTGCTATTATGGTGGTGCTTTAATCATTTTTAATGCTAGCATAAAATTTAAAACCCAAGAGTACTAAGAGTAACTGTAGTTACAATAATTTGTTAATGGATACACATTACAAAAAGATGTAAATATCAGGGCACCTGGCTGGCTGTTAGTAGAGCATATGACTCTTGGTCTTGGGCATCACAATCCCTGATTTCAAGCTATATTACAAAAGTATAGTTATCAAACATTATGGTATTGGCATATAAACAGATACACAAACCACAAGAGAGAGAAATTAACACACACACACACACACACACATATATGTAGTTAATTAATGTTTGACTAGGGAGCCAAGGATACAAAATGGGAAAAATATGGTCTTTTCAAAAAAACTTGAGGAAGCAGGATTTCCACATGAATAAGAATGAAATTGAGCCCTTATTTTACAGAATGTACAAAAATCAAGCCAGCATTGATTAAAGACTTAAGACAAACTGTAAAGCTCCTAGAAGAAAACAAATGGAAAAACTCAACATTATTTTTGGCAGTAGTTTTTTGGATATGACACCAAGAGCCCAGGCAACAAAAAGAAAAATAAACAAGTGGGAGTATATCAAACTAATAACTTTCTACACAACAAGGAAATCAACAAAATGAAAAGGCAGCCTCTAGAATGAGGGCCTAATATCCAAAACCTCTGATAAGGGGCTAATATCCAAAATATGTAAGAAACTCCTACAACTCAGTATCAAAAAAGCAAATAACCCAATGGTAAAATGGGCAAAGGATCTGAATAGACATTATTTCAAAGAAGACATACAAATAGCCAACAGGTACATGAAAAGTGCTCAACTTCATTAGTCATCAGGGAAATGCAAATCAAAACCACAGTGAACTGGAGGGTATTATGCTGAGTGAAGTAAGTCAGTCGGAGAAGGACAAACATTATATGTTCTCATTCATTTGGGGAATATAAATAATAGTGAAAGGGAATATAAGGGAAGGGAGAAGAAATGTGTGGGAAATAGCAGAAAGGGAGACAGAACGTAAAGACTGCTAACTCTGGGAAACGAACTAGGGGTGGTAGAAGGGGAGGAGGGCGGGGGGTGGGAGTGAATGGGTGACGGGCACTGGGGGTTATTCTGTATGTTAGTAAATTGAACACCAATAAAAAATAAATAAATAAAAATAAAATAAAAATCACACCCATACTTGAAAAAAAATAAAAAATAAATAAAAAATAAAAAATAAAAACAATAAAAATGCTGTAAAAGGAAAAAAAAACCACAATGAAAATGAAAATGATCATACGAGTTAGAATGATTATCAAAAAGACAAATAAGTGTTGGCAAGGTTGTGGAGAAAAGGGAACACTTGAGCGCTTTTGGTGGAATGTAAATTGGTGCAGCCATGATGGAAAACAGTATGGAGGTTCCTCAAAAAATTAGAAATAGAACCACCATATAAGCTAGCAATTCTGCTTCTTAATATTTACCCAAAGAAAATGAAAACACTAATTAAAAAGATATATGGACCTCCATGTTCATTGTAGCATTATTTAAAGTAGTCAAGATATGAAAACAACCTAAGTATCCATCAATGGGTGAATGGATAATGAAAATGTGATCTATATTGACATGGATATCTATATATAGATCTATACAATGGAGTATTAGTCATAAAAAAGGAAATCTTGTATTTGTGACATGGATGGAACTTGACATTATGATACATGAAATAAGTAAAAAAAAAAAAAAAAGATACAATATGATCTTATCTGTGAAATATCCCTCCCCCACAAAAAACCCCCAAACTGAACTCATAGATACAGAGAACAGATTGGTGATTGCCAGAGTGGGGGAAGATGGTGGGTGAAATGGATGAAGAGGTCAAAAGGTACAAATTTTCAGTTATAAAGTAAGTCATGGGGCTGTGTGTACATCATAATAACTAGTTAATGATACTGAATTGCATATTTGAAAGCTGCTGAGTAGATCTTAAAAGTTCTCTTTACAAAGAAAAACATTTTGTAACTATGTATGGGGACATATGTTAATTAGATATATTGTGGCAGTTATTTCACAATATATAAAATAACAAATCATTTTGTCCTACACCTGAAACCAATAAAATGTTATGTTGGTTATAACTCAATTTCAAAAAAGGTATCAAGTGTTGGTGAAGATGTAGATAAAAGGGAACCTTGGTACACTGTTGGTGGGAATGTAAATTGGTACAGACATTATGGTTAACAGTGTTAGAAAAAAATTTTTAGTGGAATTACCATGTAAGCCAGCAGTCCCACTATTGTGTATATGTGTGTGTGTGTGTGTGTATATATATGGAATATATATATACATATATGTGTAATATATATATGGAATATATGTATATATATGGATATATACACACACACACACACACATATACACAATGGAACTGAAATTATTTTTCTTTAATAGATACCTGCACTCCTATGTTCATTGCAGCATTATTTATTTATTTTTTTTTTTTTTTATTTATTTTTTTTTTTTTTAATTTTTATTTATTTATGATAGTCACAGAGAGAGAGAGAGAGGCAGAGACGTAGGCAGAGGGAGAAGCAGGCTCCATGCACCAGGAGCCTGATGTGGGATTCGATCCTGGGTCTCCAGGATCGCGCCCTGGGCCAAAGGCAGGCGCCAAACCGCTGCGCCACCCAGGGATCCCTGCAGCATTATTTATAATAGCTAAGATATGGAAACAACCTATTGTCCATGACGGATGAGTGGTTAAAGAAAATGTGGCATATTCATACAATTGAATACTAAAAACAAGGAATAGGGGATCCCTGGGTGGCTCCACGATTTATCGCCTGCCTTTGGCCCAGGGCGCGATCCTGGAGTCCCAGGATCAAGTCCTGCGTCAGGCTCCCAGCACGGAGCCTGCTTCTCCCTCTGCCTGTGTGTCTCTGCCTCTCTCTCTCTCTCTCTCTCTCTCTCTCTATGTCTATGAATAAATAATAAATAAAATCTTTAAAAAAAAAAACAAGGAAATCCTGTCATTTATGACAACACAGATGGACCTGGAGGACATTATGCTAAGTGAAATAAGCCAGACAGAGAAAGGCAAGTATTATGTTATCTATATTATATGTGGAATCTAAAATCTAGAGATCTAATGTATAGCCTGCTGACTATAAATAATACTGTATTGTATACTTGAAATTTGCTGAGAGGGTAGTTTGGAGTTGTATTATATGAAGGCCTTTGTAACTATAAAGTTCGTTTTAAATATTATTATTTCTGTTTTTCAGTGTCTTGCTCATTCCCACTGCCAGAACATCTATTGTCAGCTGAGAAGTCAGGTCTCTCATGTTTATGTGCTTTCTCATATAGAACTCTTAGAGACTCCAATATCTACTCATTATTTTCTCCTTATACTCCTGCAGCTGTCTGCAAGAGACATCATATCCTTAGAACAGGTTTCCATCTTCCTACAAGTTTCAGGCTTCTCAGTTTCTCACTGGCTCTCCGAGTTGAGATCCAGTTTACTATTCTGAGCACTTTAATTAAAGATAGCTTGAAGATACATTGACTCTCTTCCTGAATTCCTGCAAACTCTTTATCTCAAAACATCTGCATGCCTCAAAAACCCAAGCCAAGTCCTAATTCTTTGCTGAAGCTTTTGGCCCATAAGCTCACAGTAAGCCTCCTTTCTTTCAACTTTATGGATAACATTGCCGGGTCTCATACTCAGTCTCATGGGGCAGATTCCGGCCCTCCTCTCTACCCTAGTCCAAGGGACACATGGTTTTGGATGGATGGCCTTAATTTATTTATAGATGATATAAGGACTTCTAGCAAAAGTTTACACTGGGATAAATAAATGTCCCTAGGTTATATACCTAAATGACTCTAAGAGGTATTTCAGATTGATGCCCACCCTCTAAATTGGAATGACAAAGATCTACTAATGTTCCTTCCATTGAGGAGGTGGCAAAGAGAGAGGACACATGAAAGTCCCCATCTTTCTCTGTCAGATAATAGGTGCAGCCAGAAGGGGGTTGGGAGACAGGTGACAATGCCAGTTTGTGTCCCATACAGCATATCTAATCTAAAAACTTTTGAAGATCATCATTAGCTCCATTTACCTATTCTGCCCAGATGTCCTTTGCTCTTGATCTTGGAAGATATGCTGTGCCATTTGTCCTTGAACAGAAACCAGAAACTCTGGAGCTGAAGATGGAGATCTCTCTAGGCCCTGGGAAGGCACAAATGATAGAGGGGAGAGACAGGTGTATAGTGAGAAGAGGAGCACTTAGCTACTAGAGAACTGTCAGGGCAGAGGTCTCCGTAATTCCTGAAGCATCTGTGTTTTGAATGGGTCAGTGGGTATATGTGTGCACATATATGTAAAGAAAGATAAGGGTGAGAGTAAGAAAGTGTAACCCCAGGTAAGCCTCTCCCCTTTTTTTTCAGTAAGAACATAAATTCCAGTGAGCAAGTAGGTGAAAACAACCTGACTAAAAAATAAAGCTGGCTGAGATTGGGGCTAAGTTGCTGGCTAGAGACTCCTTGAGGTGAAGGTGGGCTCTAAGGCAAGGATAGGAAGTAGTGCATAATGAATTTAAGATAGGAAAATTCCCTCTCCCCCTACCTCACAGAATCTTCATGGTTAACTAAGGGTAGCTCTACAGGCTGGAAGTCTATCAGCTCTAGCCTTCAAGTGCTTTTGTAGAGGAGGGGAACCTTATAGTTGATGGTGTCAAAAAGACATGAAGCTGAGATGCTAAAGCTGTGACCTAGACAAGAGTTAAACCCTCCTCTGAAAAGTTGCCTCCTAGTTTCCCCCCTCCCATTCTTCTCCACTTCTAAACTCAAGTCAGAACTAGGCCAGTTATGCTCAGAAAGTTACCCAGCTGGGCTTCCCAAGTTGTACTTCACCCCACCCCTTTCCTCCTAGAATTTTTTCTATTTGAGCCCCATCTCACAACACCCTCATCTCATCTATTCCTTATCCATCTTGCCCTTTTCAACTCTCTGTGACTTCAGCTGTGACATCACAAATCTGACAGTTGGTTCTCCCCTCCTCATCTCAGCCCAGGCTCCATTCAATCCAAATGATAATGATAAAATAATGGGATAATATTATGAAATTTGAGTTTTAATTTCTAAGATTTTTTTCTTGCTTCATTGCCTTCCATTCATTGTATTAAACATCCAGTGCTTTTGAGAGACAGTAGGAATGATCTTCAAAAAATCCACCTTTAACTTTGAATTTCAAAAGAGGGTCCAAAAAATTTGGCTTTCAATTTCTTAAAAATTAAAAAAAAATCTAGTATACTTAACATACACTGATTTATATTAGTTTCAGGTGTACAGTATAGTGATTCAACAATTCTGTATATTATTCAGTGCTTGATAAGCAAGAGAAAAGATAAGTGAAGAAGATTAAGTACTCTTAATCTTCACTTATTTCATCCTTCCCTCTGCCATTTCCCCTCAGGCAACTACTAGTTGTTCTCTGTGTTTAAGGTTTCACTCATACATGAAATATAAGAAATAGTGAAAGGGATTATAAGGGAAAGGAGGAGAGCTGAGTGGAAAAAATTAAAGAGGGCGATAAACCATGAGAGACTCCTAACTCTGGGAAGCAAACAAAGGGTTGTAGAAGAGGAGGTAAATGGGGAGATGGGGTAACTGGGTGATGGACACTGAGGAAGGCACTTGATGGGATAAACACTGGGTGTTATACTATATGTTGGCAAATTGAATTTAAATTTTAAAATTCTAAATAAAACGTGGGGTTTTTTTGGTCTCTTTTTTCTTTGTTCATTTGTTTTATTTCCTAAATTATACATATGAGTGAAATCATATGGTGGTTGTCTTTCTCTGACTTATTTTGCATAGCATAATACCCTTTGGTTCCATCCACATGGTTGCAAATGGCAAGATTTCATTCTTCTTTATGATTAATATTCCATTGTATATATGTATACACACCACCTCTTCTTTTATCAATTTATATATCATTGGACATTTTTAATAATAAATTTATTTTTATTGGTGTTCAATTTGCCAACATACAGAATAACACCCAGTGCTCATCCTGTCAAGTGCCCCCCTCAGTGCCCGTCACCCATTCACCCCTACCCCCCGCCCTCCTCCCCTTCCACCCCCCCCAGTTCTTTCCCAGAGTTAGGAGAATTATATTTGCTGTGGGTTTTTCGTAGATGGCTTTTAAGATGTTGAGGATTGTTCCCTCTATCCCTACACTCTGAAGAGTTTTGATCAGGAATGGATGCTGTATTTTGTCAAATGCTTTCTCTGCATCTAATGAGAGGATCATATGGTTCTTGGTTTTTCTCTTGCTGATATGATGAATCACATTGATTGCTTTACGAGTGTTGAACCAGCCTTGTGTCCCAGGGATAAATCCTACTTGGTCATGGTGAATAATTTTCTTAATGTATTGTTGGATC
The DNA here is from genome assembly GCF_011100685.1 of Canis lupus familiaris. Classification (NCBI taxonomy): domain Eukaryota; kingdom Metazoa; phylum Chordata; class Mammalia; order Carnivora; family Canidae; genus Canis; species Canis lupus. Next base: position 40,428,805 of record NC_049248.1, on the reverse strand, counting down.
CTATTAGCCAGTATCTTGTTGAGAATTTTTGCATCCATGTTCATCAGGGATATTGGTCTGTAATTCTCCTTTTTAGTGGGGTCTTTGTCTGGTTTTGGAATTAAGGTGATGCTGGCCTCATAGAACGAATTTGGAAGTACTCCATCTCTTTCTATCTTTCCAAACAGCTTTAGTAGAATAGGTATGGTTTCTTCTTTCAACGTTTGATAGAATTCCCCTGGGAAGCCATCTGGCCCTGGACTTTTGTGTCTTGGGAGGTTTTTGATGACTGCTTCAATTTCCTCCCTGGTTATTGGCCTGTTCAGGTTTTCTATTTCTTCCTGCTCCAGTTTTGGTAGTTTGTGGCTTTCCAGAAATGCGTCCATTTCTTCTAGATTGCCTAATTTATTGGCGTATAGCTGTTCATAATATGTTTTTAGAATCGTTTGTTTTCCTTGGTGTTGGTAGTGATCTCTGCTTTCTCATTCATGATTTTATTAATTTGAGCCTTCTCTCTCTTCTTTTTAATAAGGCTGGCTAATGGTTTATCTGTCTTATTAATTCTTTCAAAGAACCAACTCCTGGTTTTGTTGATCTGTTCCACAGTTCTTCTGGTCTCGATTTCGTTGAGTTCTGCTCGAATCTTTATTAACTCTCTTCTTCTGCTGGGTGTAGGATCTCTTTGCTGTTTTTTCTCTAGCTCCTTTAGGTGTAAGGTTAACTTTTGTATTTGAGTTCTTTCCAGTTTTTTGAGGGATGCTTCAAAATTCAAAATTCAAATTTTTTGAGGAAATCCTCAGGGATTTCCCCCTGAGGACTGCTTTTGCTGCATCCCAAAGATTTTGAACAGTTGTGTCTTCATTTTCATTAGTTTCCATGAATCTTTTTAATTCTTCCTTAATTTCCTGGTTGACCCTTTCATCTTTTAGCAGGATGGTGGTCCTTAACCTCCACGTGTTTGAAGTCCTTCCAAACTTCTTGTTGTGACTTGGTTCTAATTTCAAGGCATTATGGTCTGAGAATATGCAGGGGACAATCCCAATCTTTTGGTATCGGTTCAGACCCGATTTGTGACCCAGTATGTGGTCTAATTTATTTTTTTTTTAATTTTTATTTATTTATGATAGTTACAGAGAGAGAGAGAGGCAGAGACACAGGCAGAGGGAGAAGCAGGCTCCATGCACCGGGAGCCCGATGTGGGATTCGATCCTGGGTCTCCAGGATCGCGCCCTGGGCCAAAGGCAGGCGCCAAACTGCTGCGCCACCCAGGGATCCCGAGTATGTGGTCTATTCTGGAAAAAGTTCCATGTGCACTTGAGAAGAATGTGTATTCAGTTGAGTTTGGATGTAAAGTTCTGTAGATATCTGTGAAATCCATCTGGTCCAGTGTATCATTTAAAGCTCTCGTTTCTTTGGATATGTTGTGTTTAGAAGACCTATCGAGTGTAGAAAGCGCTAGATTGAAGTCACCAAGTATAAGTGTATTATTATCTAAGTATGTCTTAACTTTGGTTATTAATTGATTGATATATTTGGCAGCTCCCACATTCGGGGCATATATATTGAGGATTGTTAAGTCCTCTTGTTGGATAGATCCTTAAGTATGATATAGTGTCCCTCTTCATCTCTCACTACAGTCTTCAGGGTAAATTTTAGTTTATCTGATATAAGGATGGCTACCCCTGCTTTCTTTTGAGGACCATTTGAATGGTAAATGGTTCTCCAACCTTTTACTTTCAGGCTGTAGGTGTCCTTCTGTCTAAAATGAGTCTCTTGTAGACAGCAAATAGATGGGTCCTGCTTTTTTATCCAGTCTGAAACTCTGCGCCTTTTGATGGGGTCATTAAGCCCGTTCACGTTCAGAGTTACTATTGACAGATATGGGTTTAGTGTCATCGTGATATCTATTCAGTCCTTGTTTTTGTGCATTGTTCCACTGAACTTCTTCTTAAAGGGGAATTTTAAGAGTCCCCCTTAAAATTTCTTGTAGAGCTGGTTTGGAGATCACATATTCTTTCAGTTCCTGCCTGTCTTGGAAGCTCTTTATCTCTCCTTCCATTTTGAATGAGAGCCTTGCTGGATAAAGTATTCTTGGTTGCATGTTTTTCTCATTTAGGACCCTGAATATATCCTGCCAGCCCTTTCTGGCCTGCCAGGTCTCTGTGGAGAGGTCTGCTGTTACCCTAATACTCCTCCCCATAAAAGTCAGGGATTTCTTGTCTCTTGCTGCTTTAAGGATCTTCTCTTTATCTTTGGAATTTGCAAGCTTCACTATTAAATGTCGAGGTGTTTATTGATTTTAGGGGGGGATCTCTCTATTTCCTGGATCTGAATGCCTGTTTCCCTTCCCAGATTAGGAAAGTTTTCAGCTGTGATTTGTTCAAATACATATTCTGGCCCTCTGGCCCTTTCAGCGCCCTTGGGAACCCCAATTAAACGTAGGTTTTTCTTCCTCAGGCTGTCGTTTATTTCCCTTAATCTATCTTCATGGTCTTTTAATTGTTTGTGTCTTTTTTCCTCAGTTTCCCTCTTTGCCATCAACTTGTCTTGTATGTCACTCACTCGTTCTTCCACCTCGTTAACCCTCGTCATTAGGACTTCTAGTTTGGATTGCATCTCATTCAATTGATTTTTAATTTCTGCTTGATTAGATCTAAATTCTGCAGTCATGAAGTCTCTTGAGTCCTTATGCTTTTTTCTAGAGCTACCAGTAGCTGTATAATAGTGCTTCTGAATTGGCTTTCTGACATTGAATTGTAATCCAGATTTTGTAACTCTGTGGGAGAGAGGACTGTTTCTTTCTTTTGAGGTGAGGTTTTCCTTCTAGTCATTTTGCTCAGTGCAGAGTGGCCAAAAACAGGTTGTATTGGGAAAAGGAGAAAAAGAGAGGAGAGAAAGAAGGAAAGAAAAGAGAAAAAGAAAAAAGGAAAAAAAGAAGAAAAAGAGAAAGAAAAAAAGGGTGGGGGAAGCAAACAAATCAAAAAGAAAAAAAAAACACGGGGGAGGGGGAGTATCTTCATTTAGGTTGCCTGCATATCTTGGCTATTATAAATAATGCTGCAATAAGTATTTGAGTGCATGTGTCATTTAAATTAGTGTTTTCCTTTTGAAGTCATGTGTACTGCTGGTAGGAGTGCAAACTGGTGGTACAGCCACTGTGGAAAACAGTATGGAGGTTACTAAAAAAATTAAAAATAGAATTATCATATGATCCCTTAGTTCTACCATTGGCTTTCGATTTCAGGAATTAGGTCTTTGAGAGAAATGGTTTTGTTTTGAATTCCAAAAGTCTTTGACTTGGAAGATCAGCAAATATTGGTGAATGATCCTGCCTGAACAGCCTTAGTGGGGATGGAAATGATTTTACTGCAGAAAAAAAAGACAAGTGTCAAAAAGAAAAGCAGGAAGTAAATATTAGAGATTTAGCGGTAGGTGTATAACTCTGAAAGGGGCCTGCTGGTTTTTGGTGATGGCACATATAAAATCTCCCAATATGTTTTAAAACTGTAACAACAGAGGCAACCAAAGACCTACTTCCTTCCTATAATTGAAACCCTAGAAGAAGCAGCCTCAGAGAAGATGCTTTGCCAATGTAGGGAGGTTATGGAAATCGTGGTATGGTGTATTTAAGCAGATATGACCTAAGATGGTAACTTCCAGTTCCCCACAACCTGTCCAGGTGATTGTGGGAGAGATCAAAATTATCTGTATGATTCCTCATACAGAAATGTAGAGCAAAGAGGGAAAGTTCTGATCTCTGAAGAGGACTCACAGCATATTCACCTGTGGCAAAAGATAAGGGTAGATAAGGGTATGGACATTTGCTTCACCTGTCTTCAGCAGGGTTTAAGGGAAGACATACTACCCATCTCTGGTTTTGAAGGGAGATTTTAGAGTTCTGGGTGCTGCCAGTGAGTCTACTATGGTCCCTTCCTGAACACTACCTTCTGTTATGAACTCCTTAGATCAGTCACCATAGGAGGTTCTGTTTAGAGCTTCCCCAGGGCCAGTCCCATCATGACCTACCTCCCTATTTGCTTTAGTTCAACAAAAAGTCTAAACTCTTCCCTCCCCATCATCCCTAATCACATTTTTATCCCCCCACACACACACTTTTTTTTTTGAGAGAGAGAGAGCACATTGGAGTCGGGGGAGAGAGCAGAGGGAGAGAGAAAATCTCAAGCAGGCTCTGCATCCAGCCTAGAGACCACACAGGGCTTCAGCCCTGGGATCATGACCTGAGCTGAAATTAAGAGTCAGGCACTTAACTGACTGAGCCATCCAGATGCCCATTTTCATCCTTTTATGGCCAGATACATCCCATAATCCAACTTTAGTCCTGCCTCTCTCTAACCACCCTAATCTTTCACTATCCAAAATTAACTTCTTGATTCTACCCATCTTGAAAGTCTCTTCTTCTCCATCACATTAAATGGTGGCACCAGGTATCCACTTGCCTAGGTCAGAAACCTTGGAAACAATAAGTCTCTCTTTTTCTTAAAAAATCCTACTGGCTATACCTATATTTTTTAAAAGATTTTTATTTATTTATTCATGAGAGAGAGAGAGAGAGAGAGAGGCAGAGACTCCGGCAGAGGGAGAAGCAGGCTCCATGCAGGAAGCCCGATGTGGGACTCGATCCAGGGACTCCAGGATCATGCCCTGAGCTGAAGGCAGCCACCAAACCGCTGAGCCACCCAGGGATCCCTGGCTACACCTTTAAAGTGTACCTCGAATCTGATCATTTTTCATTCAGGCAAGTCCATATCATTTATCTCCTGGACTGTTGCCAAAACCTCCTAATTGTTCCATTCTCATCTTCATGCAGTACCCAAAGTGATCATTGAAAAATGCATATGGATTACATCACTTTCCTGTACCCTGTGTTCCCTTTGCTTCGTGCTTAGAACAAAATACATAGTCTTTCCACGTCCAAGTGTATCCCTCAGACATTGTTCTCTATCCAGCTCCATCCTGATCATTCTGTTCTAGTTGCACTGTCTTTCTTGCCTTTTCCAAAGTGTGCCAAACATGCTTTTGTCCCAGGGTACTCTTCTAAACATTATTTGGCAACCTCAGCCACTTCCTGACTTTGTTCAAATAACATTTCCTAAGAGAAGTCTTTCTGTGTCACCTAAACCAGGGGCTGCCATCACTCTTACTAGCCCTTTATTTTGATTTATGTTTCTTTTCATCACCACTGGCCATTTTAATATAAATACCTGTTAGTTTTGTTTGTCTGTTTCATCTTACAGAATGTAAACTCCATGAGAGCTTTTGTCTTTATTCACTATACATTGTATTTACAGTGCCAAGAATTATGTCTGGAATATATAAGGAACTCAAATGTACATTGAATGAATAAGCCCATCAACAGTACAGATAATTCCCCCAAAGGCGTGGGTGGGAAGCCATTGTATTATTAGGCCAGGACAGTGATGAGGATATAAAAGATTTCTGGTAGAGCAGAGGCACACTGCCATGATATCACTCCCCTGCTGCAAAAAAGTCCCTTAGAGGGAGAAGGAGAGAAAAATCTGTTGTCACACTAAGACTAAATTCATATGACAGTTTTTAAAATTTTATTGAGAACGTGTTTGGTAAGTTTGAGCATTTGTATACACCCATAAAATCATACATCAATGACACAAGATAACATATCCGTGACTCAAAATGTTTTCTTGTGAATTTTTGTAAATTTTTATCTTGTTTTTCTCTGCCTATGTCACCTCCATCCTCAAGCAACCACATATACTTTCAGTTATTATGGTATACATTTTCTAGAATTTCACATAAATGATATATACTTTTTTACATGAACTCTTGCTCAGAATCTTATTTTGAAATTAATTTATGTTATTGTGTATTTCAACAGTTCCTTCTTAGTTGTAACAAGGGAATCCTGCCATTTGTGACAACATGCATGATCCTTGAGGGCATTATGCCACATGAAGTAAGTTATACAGAAAAAGACATATATTGTATGATTTCACTTACATGTGGAATATAAAAAAAGCCAAACTCATAGAAACAGTAAAATGGTGGTTGCCGGGGGTGGGGTGGTGGTGGTGGTGGTGGTGGTGGGAGGGGAGATGTTAGTCAGCGGGTGCAAAATTCAAGTTAGAAGATGAATTAAGTTCTGGGGATCTAGTGTACAGCATAGTGGCTATAGTTAACAATACTGTATTGTATACTTGAAAATCGCTAAGAGTAGGTTTTAAATGTTAACTATGTGAGGTATATATACACAAAAAGTTAACTATGTGAGATAAAGGTATGTTAACCTTATTGTGGTCTTCATCATTTCATAATATATATGTCTATCAAATCATCATGTCATACACCGTCAGCTTACACGATGTTTTCATTCAATGTTCTCAATGCTGGAAAAAAATTGTTCATTTTTATTGCTGAGTAGTATTCCATCACGTGGTATATTAGTTTCTTAGGACTGCCCTAACAACTTACCACAAACTTTTAAAAAGATTTTATTTATTTATTCATAAGAGACACACAGAGAGAGGCAGAGACATAGACAGAGGGAGAAGCAGGCTCCCTGTAGGGAACCTGATGCGGGACTTAATCGCAGGACCCTGGGATCACAACCTGGGATGATGGCAGATGCTCAACTGCTGAGCCACCGAGGTGTGCCAAATTACCACAGACTTAATGGCTTAAAACAACAGAATGTATTCTCTCACAGTTCTGGAGCCCAGAAGCCTGAAATCAGATCCGCCCTGGGGGCTCTAAAGGAGAATCAGTTTCATGCCTCTCTCAGCTTTTGGTGGCTTCCAGCAGTCCTTGGAGTTCCTGGGCTTATAGATGTATTACTTCAGTCTGCCTCCATCTTCACATCACTTTTCTCCTCTGATGTGTCTGTCTCTCCCTTTCTTTTCTCTTACAAGAATACTCATCATTAGATTCAGGGCCCACCCCAATCTAGGATGATCTCATCCCAGGATCCTTAACCTAATTAATTACATCTGCAAAGACCATTTTCTTAACACATTTACGGGTTCTGAGTGGACATATCTTTTGGAGGGCCACCATACAATCCACTAATACAGATATACTACAGTTTGTCTATACAGTTTACTGGTTGGTGAACATTTGAGTTATTTTCAGTTTGGTTTTATTAATTTCCCTTTGTTTTCTGTTTACATGATGTCCACTATAATCTTTATTATTTCTTTCTCCTACTTACTTTCGATTTTATTTGCTCTTTTTTTACCTAGCTTCTTAAGCTGGAAGCTGATATCATTAATTTTAGGCCTTTTTCTTTTTTTTTTCAAAAAAGATTTTATTTATTTATTCACGACAGACACAGAGAGTGAGAGGCAGAGACATAGGCAGAGGAGGCCCTCCACAAGGAGCCTGATGTGGGACTCAATACCAGACCCTAGGATCATGCCCTGAGCCAAAGGCAGACACTCAACCGCTGAGCCACCCAGGTGTCCCTTTATTCTTATATAGACATTTAATGCTTTACATTTCCTTTTAATTACTGATTTAATTGTATCCCACAAATTTTGAAATATTATTTCCATTTTCATGTAGTTCAAAAAACTTTCTAATTTCTCTTTTCTTTTTTGACTTTTGTCAAAATGTGTGTTAGTTTGTCAGGTCTTTACAAATTTTGGAGCTGTTTCAGATATCTTTTTTTATTATTTATTTAGATACACACACATAAATATGTATATATATATATATATTTTGTTGAAGTTTGATTTGCCAACATAAAGTATAATACCCAGTGCTCATCCTGTCAAGTGCCCTTCTTAGTGCTTGTCACCCAATCACTCCATCCCCCCTGCCCGCCTTCCCTTCCACTACCCCTTGTTTGTTTCCCAGAGTTAGGAGTCTCTCATGGTTTGTTACCCTCTCTAATTTTTCCCACTCATTTTCCTTCCTTTCTCTTATAATCCCTTTCACTATTTCTTATATTCCCTGTATGAGTGAAACCATATAATGATTGTCCTTCTCCAACTGACTTACTTCACTCAGCATAATACCCTCCAGTTCCATCCACGTCGAAGCAAATGGTAGGTATTCATTCTTTCTAATGACTGAGTAATATTCCATTGTCAGACTATCTTTTTTTTGTCAGATTATCTTTTTGTCATTGATTTCTAATTTAATTCCATTATAGTCAGAAAATGCTTTTTCTTTTTTGAAGATTTTATTTATTTATTCATGAGAGACACACAGAGAGAAAGACATAGGCTGAGGGAGAAGCAGGCTTCCCAGAGGGAGCCTGATGCAGTACTTGATCTCAGTACCCCAGAACCACGACCTGAGCTGAAGGCAGATGCTCAGCTGCTGAGCCACCCAGGTGCCCCAGAAAAATGCTTTTATGACTTAAACTTTTTGTTATATTTTTGTTTTTTTCCAGTTTTATTGAAATATAATAGAAATACAATACTGTATGAGTTTAAGGTTTACAGCATAAGGTTTACAATGATTTACATATATTGTGAAATGATTACCACTATGAGGTTAGTATCTATCACCTTATATATATATAAAAAAAAAGAGAAAGCAAAAAAAAAGGAAAAATAATTTTTCCTTGGGATGAGAACTCCTAGGATTTACTTTAAAAAATATTTTCATATATATTTTACAGCAGAGTTAACTATAGTAATCATGCTGTATATCACGTCCATAGTATTTATTTATCTTGTAACTGAATGTTTGTACCTTTTACCACCTTTTTCCCATTCCCTTTTCCTCTCCCACCTTCCCATCTCTGGTAAACACAGATCTTTCATATGAGTTTGTTTTAGATTGCACATATCTTACATTATTTGTCTTTGACTTATTTTACTTAACATGATGCCCTCACAGTCCACCCATGTTGTTGCAAATGGCAGGATTTCCTCACATTTATGACTAAATAAGATTCCATTGGGTATATATACCACATTCTTTATCCATTCACCCACTGATGGGCATGTATATTGTTTCCATGTCTTGGCTATTGTAAATAATATAAGTAATGTAGGTAAATGATATTGTATTAGAACATGGGGATGCAGATATCTTTTTGAGTCAGTATTTTTATTTTCTTTGACTATATTCCTAGAAGTGGAATTTCTGAATCATATGATAGTTCTATTTTAATTATTTGAGGATCTTCCACACTGTTTTCCATAGTGGCTGTATCAGTTTACACTCCCACCAACAGTGCACAATAGTTCCCTTTTCTCCACATCATCACCAGCTTCGTTATCTCTTGTCTTTTTGATGGTGGCCATTCCACTAGGCATGCAATGAGACCTCATTGGGTTTTATTTTGCATTTCCCTGATGATTAGTGATTTTGAGCATCTTTTCATGTACCTGCTGGTCTTTTATTTGTTCTCTTTGAGAAGTGTCTATTCAAATATTTTGCCCATTTTTAATTGGTTTATTTGGGTTTTTGTTTTGTTTTTTGTTTTTTGTTTTTTTGCTTTTTGTTAGTCTGTTATAATGAATTTTATTTTTTATTTTTTGTTTCAACTTTTTATTTAAATTCTAGTTAGTTAACATATAGGGTAATATTGGTTTCAGATGTAAAATTTAGTGATTCATCACTTAATATAACACTCAGTGCCCTCCCTAATCTCCATCTCCCAGTTAGCACATCCCCTGCTGCCTCCCTTCCAGCAATTCTCAGTTTATTCTCTATAGTTAAGAATCATTTGTGGTTTATTTCCCTCTCTTTTTCCTCCCTTCCTTTATGTTCATCTGTTTTGTTTCTTAAATTCCACATGTGAGTGAAATCATATATTTGTGTTTCTCTGACTGATTTCACTTAGCATAGTACAGCCTAGCTCCATCCACGTCATAGCAAAGGGCCAGATTTTGTTCTTTCTGATGGCTGAGTAGTATTCCATTATATATACACCACATCTTTATCTATTCATCAGTCGATGGACATTTGGTTTCTTTCCATAATTTGGCTATTGTTGATAATGCTGCTATAGTAACATCAGGGTGCATGTGCTACTTTGAATCAGTGTTTTTATGTCCATTGGGTAAATACCTAGTAGTGCAATTTCTGGATCATAGGATAGTTCTATTTTTAGTTTTTTGAGGAATCTCCATGCTGTGTTCCAGAGTGGCTGCACCAGTTTGTAATGCCACCAATGGTGTAAGAGGGTTCTCCTTTCTCCACATCCTTACCAATACCTGTTGTGTCTTGTATTGGTAATTTTAGCCATTCTGGCAGGTGTGAGATAGTATCTCATCATAATTTTGATTGTATTTACCTAATGATGAGTGATGTTGAGCATCTTTTCATGTGTCTGTTAGCCATTTGTATATCTTCTTTGGAGAAATGTCTATTCATGTCTTCTGCCCATTTCTTAACTGGATTATTTATCTTTTTCTTTTTTGGATTATCTTTTTTGGATTATTTATCTTTGAAATGTTGAGTTTGGTAAGTTTCTAACCCTTTATCAGATATGTCATTTGCAGCTATTATCTCCCATTGTAAAGGTTGCCTTGTAGTTTATCAAAACTACACTTCACTGTGCAGAAACTTTTATCTTGATGAAGTCCCAAAGGTTCCATTTTTGCCTTTATTTCCCTTGCCTCCCAGAGATGTGTCTAGTAAGCAGTTGCTACAGCTGAGGTCAAAGAGGTTGCTGCTTGTATTCTCTAGGAGTGTATTTTTTTTTTTGGTGTTTTTCTTGCTGTTGAATTCTATAAGTTCTTTATTATTTTGAATATTAACTCATCAGATACCTTGTTTACAAATATTTTTTCACATTTTATAAGTTGTCTTACCATTTTGTTGATTTCTTTTGCTGTGCAAAGACTTTTTAATTTGATGTACCTCCACTTGTTTCTTTTTGACTTTATGCATGTACTTCAGGTGTCATATCCCAAAAATCTTTACCATACAGGACTTGAATTTTAAAAAAATGTATTGAGACATGGCTTATGGCCCAGAGTGTAGACTCTTTTGGAAGAGGTTCCATGTGCACTTGAAAAGAACATGTATATTATACCATTATTGGGGCAGTGTATATAAATTAGTTGGCTCATGTTGAGTCATAGCATATTTCAAATCTTCTATATGCTTACTGATTTTTAGTCTTCTTGTTCTACCAGTATTGAAAGAGGGTAAAGGGTATTTAAATCTCCAACTATAATGATAAATTTGTCTATTTCTCTGTAGTACTCTGTTTTTGTCATGTTATTTTGTAACATGCTCAGATATTTTATTTATGAATTAACCCGTTTATCATTATTAAATAACTTTCGTTAGCCCTAGTAATATTTTTTCTAGTAATATTTTTCCAAAATCTACTTTGTTTAATGTTAAAATGGATACTCCAAATTTTTAAAAAAATTTTTATTGAAGTTTGATTTGCCAAATACAGTATAACACCCAGTGTTAACATCAAGTGCCCTTCTCAGTACCCATCACCCAGATACTCCATCTCCCTGCCCGCCTGCCCTTCTACTACCCTTTGTTCGTTTCCCAGAATTGGAAGGCTCTCATGTTTTGTTACACTCTCTAATTTTTCCCACTCATTTTCCCTCCTTTCCCTTATAATCCCTTTCAGTATTTCTTGTATTCCCTGTATGATTGAAACCATATGATGATTGTCCTTCTCCGATTGACTTACTTCACTCAGCACAATACCCTCCAGTTCCATCCACGTCAAAACAAATGGTGGGTATTTGTCCTTTCTAATGGCTGAGTAGTATTCCATTGTATATATAGACCACATCTTCTTTATCCATTCATTTGTCGATAGACATTGAGGCTCCCTCCACAGTTTGGCTATTGTGGACATTGCTGCTATTAACATTGGGGTACAGGTGTCTCGGTTTCTCACTGCATCTGTATCTTTGGGGTAAATCCCCAGCAGTGCAATTGCTGGGTCATAGAGTAGCTCTATTTTTAACTCTTTGGGGAACCTCCACACAGTTTTCCAGAATGGCTGTACCAGTTCACATTCCCATCAACAGTGCAAGAGGGTCCCCTTTTCTCCACATCCTCTCTAACACTTGTTGTTTCCTGTCTTGTTAATTTTTGCCGTGTGAGGTTGTATCTCATTGTGGTTTTGATTTGTATTTCCCTGATGGCAAGTGATGTGGACCATTTTCTCATATGCTTGTTGGCCATGTGTATGTCTTTGGTGAAATTTCTGTTCGTGTCTTTTGCCCATTTCATGATTGGATTGTTTGTTTCTTTGCTGTTGAGTTTAATAACTTCTTTCTAGATCTTGGATACTAGCTCTTTCTCTGATATGTCATTTGCAGATATCTTCTCCCATTCCGTAGGTTGTCTTTTAGTTTTGTTGACTATTTCTTTTGCTGTGCAGAAGCTTTTTATCCTGATTAAGTCCAGTAGTTCATTTTTGCTGTTGTTTCCTTTGCCTTCATAGCTGTATCTTATAAGAAGTTAACTGTGGCCAAGTTCAAAAAGTATTGCCTATATTCTTCTCTAGGATTTTGATTGATTCTTGTCTGACATTTAGATCTTTCATCCTAAAACGGCTAACTCCAAATTGATTTTGACTCGTGCTAACATGGCACAGCACTTCCTTCACTTTTCTTTTGATATAGTTGTGTTTTTATATTTACAGTGGGATTCCAGGAGGCACGTAGTCAGATCTTGCTTTGTTCTTTAACTAAATTTGGTTATTTCTGCTGTTTGAGAAATTTATTTTACAGTTGATGTTATTCTTTTGTTCATTTTTTAAAAAAGATTTTATTTATTTATCATGGGAGAGGCAGAGAGATAGGCAGAGGGAGAAGCAGGCTCCCTGTAAGGAGCCCAATGCAGGACTTAATCCCAGGACCCTGGGATCATGACCTGAGCTAAAGGCAGACGCTCAACCGTTGAGCCACCCAGGTACCCCTGTTTTGTTTCTTAAATTTTTATTTAAATTCCGGTTAGTTAACATATCATGTAGTATTAGTTTCAGGTGTACAATATAATGATTCAATACTCGTACAACACCTGGTGCTCATTATAACAAGTGCACTCTTTAATCCCCACCACCTATTTATCCATTGCCCCACCTACCTCCCTTCTGGTAACCATCAATTTGTTCTCTGTAGTTAAGAGTCTGTTTCTTGGTTTGCCTCTCTCTTTTATTTTTCACTTTGCTTGCTTATTTTGTTTTGCAAATTCCACATATGAATGCGAAAATATGGTATTTACCTTTCTCTGACTTATTTTGCTTAGCATAATACTCTCTAGCTACATCCATGTTATTGTAAATGGCAAGATTTTGTTCCTTTTTATGGCTGAGTCATATTCCATTGTGTTTGTGTGTGTATGTATATACATACCTACATATATATGTATAGATATACCACCTCTTCTTTATCCATTTATCAATTGATGGACACTTGGGACTGTTTCCATAATTTGGCTATTGTTGATAATGCTGCTATAAATATCAGGGTGTGTGTGTCCCTTTGAATTAGTTTTTTTGTTTTCTTTTAGTAAATACCTAGCAGTGTAATTCCTGGATCATATTTTTAACTTTTTGATGAACCTCCTTACTGCTTTCTAGAGTGGCTCTACCAGTTTGCATTCCCACCAACAGTGCAAGAGGGTTCCCCTTTTTCCACATCCTTGCCAACAGCTGGTGTTTCTTGGGTTACGGATTTTAGCCTTTCTAACAGGTGTGAGGTGATAGCACATTGTAATTTTGATTTACGTTTCCCTGATGATGAGTGATAATGAACATTTTTTCATGTGTCTGTTAGACATCTGTATGTCTTCTTTGCAGAAATGTCTGTTCATGTCTTCTGTCCATTTTTAAATTGTATTATTCATTTTTTGGGTGTTGAATATTATGATATATATATATATTTTTTTTTTGAATACTAACCCTTTATCAGGTATTCCATTTGCAGTTATCTTCTTCCATTCTGTAGGTTGCCATTTAGCCTTGTTTTCTTTGCTGTGCAGAAGCTTTTAATCTTGATGAAGTCCCAATAGTTCATTTTTGCTTTTGTTTTCTTTGCCTCCAGGATGTGTCTAGTAAGAAGTTCCTACAGCTGAGATCAAAGAGATTGCTGCTTGTGTTCTCCTCTGGGATTTTTATAGTTTCAGGTTTCACATTTAGTTTCTTAATTCATTTTGAGTTTATTTTTGTATATTGTATAAGAAAATGGCCCAGTTTTATTCTTCTGCATCTTGCTGTCCTGTTTTCTATTTGATTTGATTTTTGATACATTTGATGTAAGTTTACCATCTTGTTCTTTGTTTCTATTTGTTCTAGCTATTCTTTGTTCCTTTGTTCCTCTTTTTCTGTGTCTTTGTGAATTGAGTATTTTAATGATTTTCTTTGATCTCCTTTGTTGAATTATTAGCGATAGCTCTTTTTGTTCTAGTTTAGAAGCTGCTTTATAATTTATAGTTTATATTTTTAACAAATTAGGGTCTAGTCTCAAGTGATATGATATCACTTTATGTAAAGAATCTTATAACAATATATGTTCATTTATCCCCTGATGCTTTTGTGCTATTGTCTTATGTTATAAATCTCCGAGTACATTATTTATTTTTTACTTTAAATAGTCAATTATTGTTAAAGGAGATGTAAAAAGAATAAACCCATCTTTTAGAATTACCCATGTAAGTATCTAACTTCTTTATGTAGATGCAGATTATGTAGATACATATAATATCATTTCATTCTCCCTGAAGGACTTTTCTTTAAATTTCTTGCAGTGCAGATCTCCTGACAATGAATTCTTTAACTTTTGTACGTCTCAAAGTATTATTTCCAAGGTTTTATTTTACTAAGTATAAATGTTTAAATTATTCTACCTTTCCATAGAGCTCTGTTTGGACGTTTGTTCATTTTTTAGTATAGCCAGTGTTTCAAAAGTGGAAATATTTGGATAATCAGTAGAGGTGGTATGACCTGGCACGTTAACTACCTGGGCAAGAAAGAGTTAATTTGGCAGGCCTGGGTTTCTCATACCCTACATATTCCAAAGAAAGGCCTGTCTTTAGTACTCCTCTTTGTCTGGCTTCTGGGAGATTACCTCTGAACTCTTGGAATATTGTTCTTGACAAGAGCATTTTTGTAGCTTGAGGCTTTGAGCCATGTAGTACTAATTTGACCAATAAGTTTATATTTATGGTAAATTGCCTATTTGTGATCTGGAGGGGATTTGAGTCTGAGTAGCTGAGGCCGGGCACTGCATGTTACTGATACCCAATAAAAACCCTGGATCTCATGGCTCAGGTGGGCTTTTCCTGCTTGGCAACACTTTCCATGTATTGTCACATTTCATTACTGGAAATGTGCCCTCATGCAAATCCACTGGGAGGCAACAGCTGGAAGCTTGTGCTTGGTTTCTCCTGGATTTTGCCACATGTGCTTTTTCCCATTGCTGATTTTGATTTGTATCCTAACCCTATAGTAAACTGTAACCATAATTAGGACAGCTTCTGAGTCCTGTGCATCTTTCTGGTGAATCATTAAGCCTGAGGGTACTCTTGGGAGCAGCTTAAAATTGGAAACTTGTCCTTTTGGGGGGGCGGTGCTTAGGGGAAGGGCTCAGCTCTGTATCATCCTCACTCAGGTATTCAAGCTGAGAGGGTTTCTTCATGTCTCAGCAATTTCTGATGTAGGTAAACAGAAACATTATGAATCATGCCTATTTTAAAAACACGTTCCTTAAACTGACACATAACTTTCACTCATATTTCATTGGCCCAAACAAGACATACAAGCACTCTTAGCTTTGAGATGGCTCAGGAATTTCTTCCCATGATGGGGTCAGACAGAGAACTGGAGTATTGGTGAATGGCATTGCTAATTACCTCAGTGTCTACAAGCTTTGAAAGTCCTGACTTGAGATACCTACCATTTAGAACAAGATCTATTATGCAGAGAAAAAAATTATAAGAAATATAAGGAGGGAGAAAGTACAGTTTCATAACATTCAAGGGACTATGGAAATCAAAGACAGGAGATAGTTAAGATTTGCCAAGAATAAGATTTTGGTATACAAACTGTGAAATTCCTGAAGAGGACAGATGGAAGCCAGTTTACAGGGAAAGTGGAGTTTAAGAAAAGAATTGATGGATAGAAAGTAATGTCAGTATACCTGGACCTGGTGTTGAAAAGCACAGCAGCAGAAATAAGAGAAAAGATTTGATAAGTTCTCCTAAACTAAAATCTATGTTTGAAAACTTAAGTAAAACCTTACATATTTTGGTGAAGACTAAAAATATAGTAGTCTGTTTATCCATGCTGGAACATCTCAATCTTCTTTCTAAAATCAAAAGAGAGGTATCATGGATCTTGGAAACTAGCCCTTTATCTGATACATCATTTGCAAATATCTTCTCCCATTCTGTAGGTTGTCTTTTAGTTTTGTTGACTGTAACCTTTGTTATCTTGATGAAGTCCCAATAGTTCACTTTTGCTTTCCTTCGTGGATGTATCTTGCAAGAAGTTACTGTGGCCGAGTTCAAAAAGGGTGTTGCCTGTGTTCTCCTCTAGAATTTTGATGGAATCCTGTCTCACATTTAGATCTTTCATCCATTTTGAGTTTGTGTATGGTGCAAGAGAGTGGTCTAGTTTCATTCTTCTGCATGTGGATGTCCAATTTTCCCAGCACCATTTATTGAAGAGACTGTCTTTCTTCCAATGGATAGTCTTTCCTCCTTTATCGAATATTAGTTGACCATAAAGTTGAGGGTCCACTTCTGGATTCTCTATTCTGTTCCATTGATCTATGTGTCTGTTTTTGTGCCAGTACCACACTGTTTTGATGACCACAGCTTTGTAGTACAACCTGAAATCTGGCATTGTGATGCCCCCAGATATGGTTTTCTTTTTAAAAATTCCCCACTTATTAAACTCAACACCAAAGAAACAAACAATCCAATCATGAAATGGGCAAAAGACATGAACAGAAATCTCACAGAGGAAGACATAGACATGGCCAACATACACATGAGAAAATGCTCTGCATCACTTGCCATCGGGGAAATACGAATCAAAACCACAATGAGATACCACCTCACACCAGTAAGAATGGGGAAAATTAACAAGGCAAGAAACCACAAATGGTGGAGAGGATGCGGAGAAAAGGGAACCCTCTTACACTGTTGGTGGGAATGTGAAATGGTGCAGCCACTCTGGAAGACTGTGTGGAGGTTCCTCAAAGAGTTAAAAATAGACCTGCCCTATGACCCAGCAATCGCACTGCTGGGGATTTACCCCAAAGATACAGATGCAATGAAACACCAGGACACCTGCACCCCGATGTTTCTAGCAGCAATGTCCACAATAGCCAAACTGTGGAAGGAGCCTCGGTGTCCATCGAAAGATGAATGGATAAAGAAGATGTGGTTTATGTATACAATGGAATATTACTCAGCCATTAGAAATGACAAATACCCAGCATTTGCTTCAACGTGGATGGAACTGGAGGGTATTATGCTGAGTGAAATAAGTCAATCGGAGAAGGACAAACATTATATGGTCCCATTCATTTGGGGAATATAAATAACAGTGAAAGGGAATAGAAGGGAAGGGAGAAGAAATGGGTAGGAAATATCAGGAAGGGAGACAGAACATGGAAGACTCCTAACTCTGGGAAACGAACTAGGGAGGGTGGGAGGGGAGGAGGGCGGGGGGTGGGGGTGAATGGTTGACGGTCACTGAGGGGGGCACTTGACGAGATGAGCACTGGGTGTTATTCTGTATGTTGGCAAATTGAACACCAATAAAAAATAAATTATTAAAAAAAGAGAGAGGTATCATCAGGATAGGGGTTTTGTAAAACAAACAATGAGGTATCCTCATGGAAAGGGTATTTCAGGGATGTAATGAAGAGAGATCAGGAATTTGATGTTAACATTATTTTGTGAATGTTTATTAAGCACCTGCTGTGTCCTGAGAACTGGGATGGAAACGAAGTGAAATAGCTGGATGAGATGGTCTCAGTCTTTAAGTGGCCCTTTTGTAATTAAGCAGTCATGTTTGGGTGGAGGCTGCAGTAATTGACGATGTTAATCAGGGAGGAGGTCAACAGAGGTCGCTGTTACAATAACAAAGCAGTAGAAAAGATATGTGAATAATTATGGAAAAGGAGGAGTCTGTTCTGCCCAAACATCCCAATAATAAAATGCCATGAATGTTTAATTATTTGAGTTATGTGTTTTAAATGTGTGTAGTTCAGGATTTTAACTGGTGTCATCGTTCTCCTGTGGCAGTCAACAAATATTTTCTAAATCCAGCTAGCTTTTGAACAATCCCAGTAAGCGAGGCTGAAGACAGTTTATGCTTGCAATAGGCTATAGCAGGTCAGGCTGGAGCTCACTATGAAAGCCTCAAGAGTATCCCCTCTCTTTTTTGCATTCCTGTTACTTTTGCTAAGAAGCTGAAGACAGAGTGGGCGCCTGGCTAATTTCTTCAGAAGTCTTTAGATGAGGGAGACTAAAGTCCTTGCTCAAGCAGTTTTTCCTGAGGTTGGACACTGGGGACCTTCTTCCACAAATTTTCCTCAACTAAGCTTCCTGTGATCTGTCAGAGGAGGCAGAAGCTGCTGGAGCCTGAAGAGACCAGTGTAGTTTACAGTAACAAGACCCCAAGATACCTTGCAGAATCTCACTTCCCATTTATCTCACCCTGTGGCTAATAATGCTCAATGGGATGACAGTTGCTTTTCCCCAGGATAATATTTTAATGTCATTGTGGATGTAGAGAATGCCAAACAAAAAGAAGAGCCAAAACCAGAGAAGGCAGCTTACTGGAGAGGCTCACAGGCTTCTGGGCATTGAGGCCAACTTACCCAACCCACTTAAGAAAAAGTCAGATGAGTCAAGGACCCTTCAGAATAATTGTCCCTGCCTGAGGCTCTGGAGGCTCAATTTCCTCAACCTTTAGTCATTCTCAAAGTGTAGTCTTCAGACCAGATGTATCAGTACTGGCCTACAAAATTTAACAAGTGCTTGGGCTTCACCCCTGAACCTACTGAATCAGAAGCTTTTGGGGGCCAGGCAGCAATCAGGGCTTAAACACGATTCACATGCACTCTAAAGTTTGGCAACCACTGATATAGTTGGGTTTTTTGTTTGTTTTGATTTTTTTTTTTTTTTTTTGGTGGGATTACCAAGCACATAATGGGAGGAGGTAAGCTATCATCTATCAGCTATTAGATTCAGGCAAAACTGTGTGTTTTTGCATTTATTTTGTACTGCTCTTACGGCTTATGCCTTTGAGTTCTAGAATGAGATCCTGATGATCACCTCACAGGATGGTCAGGTTCCATTTAATTCCGTATTCTTTGGAATGTCCACTATTTGCTGAGGACATGTTAGAGACCATATGAGACAGAAAGTTAACATTAACATAATGTGCAGTTTAAGAACTACAAACAAAATACCTAGAAATCACCGAGAAGGGAAGGGTTTTAACAATAGGCTCACATCTGAACATTGAAGATAGTATTAAAGATTCTTTGCAGGTCAATTGTCATAATTATGATAATGTATCTTCCTTGATTGAAAGATGCATATTTTTCATATTTTAGTGTTCCTGGAATTCAAATACATCTTTAACATGGTTTATCTACTTGACAAAAATATTAGCAATTAATAAGTGGTTTACCTTTTTCATCAAATGACAACGTAGAGGCCAATATATTAATAATAACTTGGTACTATTGGACTAGACAGTGTGCTAAATGTTATGTGCACATCTCCTTTAATTCTCACAACCAAGCTATGAGAGCACACAATTGTCAAATCCATTTTTTTAAGCAAGGAAACAGGAGAAAGAGAAATATCCTGCCCAGAGTCACAAGTAGGTGAAGAGCAGAGCTGGGATTTGAGTTCATCTGTGTTATTCCTCCTACTTGACTGAGATATAGAGAAAGCTTTTACAGACTTTTAAAATATTAAAATATCATTTATGAGGACACATTGCTGACACAGTATTAACTAAGAGATTTACAGACTTTATAAATGTCTTGAAGAAATAAGATAAACCATTTAAAATAGCCTGTGGCATGTGGTGAAGACTCAATCTTTTTTTTTTATTATTATTACCATTTTTAACTGCAAAACTCTTAAACTGAGTTGCAGAATCTCGCTGGAGTAGTTAACTGTGATTGTCACTATAGATAAGTAAACTGATAGAGGATTAAGTAACTTATTCACAGACAAATATACAATAAATGGCATATTTTGAACCTGAGTCTTTCTGTAATTATAAAGAAAGACCCAGGTTTTATATATGTATATGTCTTTTCATAATTTTACATAACACATAAAAGAGCAATGCCTGTACTGTAGACTTGATTTCAGTGTCTGTTTTTCTGCACAATCATGCTTTGGCTGCATACTATTCTGGAGCTGCTCAACTCCAGGTTTTCTTATTACTCAAGTCTTTTTTAATCTCTCTACTCTCATTCCTGGGAGATCTGAAAGAAAAACAAAGATAACTTTCTCTGGTTATGTCTCTGTTCAGAATTGTTATCTTTCTCATGTCTCTTTGGGACCTTTAACAACTCTGTCTCTACTCCAAGCCATGGCTTCTGTGACATTCGTTGACTGTCAAAGCTGATTTGAAAACAAGCAAAAACTTCCAATAATCATAACTTATCATCCTGGAATTTTGCCACAAGGAGGCAGTGATGTGTTATTAGGTCTGAACTAGCTGACTTATTTACTCATGCCTCCACAGATTTATAAGCTGAGCTTTGCATATGTCATTTACAAAAAAAATGTAAATCTATTGCAATAGACACCATTTAAAATATATTTGGAATCAATGCTAAAAAGGAATAATTTAGATGTTAAAAAGGAAAATTTTGTACTTTTAACTCAGCTTATTCTAATTAACTTTAATTTTAGGTTTTATTAAAAGAAGAATGAAAGAGGAAAAAGGGTAGGAAGAGAAAAAGTAGTTCACAGGCTTTATTCTCAGCCATCAGACTTGCTCAGCAAAACTCCACATGTCCTACACCTTCCTAATGTGCCTACAGTTTGTGATCATCTCTGTCTTGTTTTGATCTCAGGTAAAAATGGCTATGCCACCTGTAGGATCTGATTAATTTAATTAAAGGAATTGTCTTAATTTTGTTTCCTATAACTTGGAACCCCTGCTTTATTTCTCAGCAATAACAGAAGTTGTCTGACCTGAGGAATGGAGAAATTAACTGAAGCCATTATGCTTCAGGGTTACAGGAGCTTCTTATTCCAATTTATCTAAATCAAAATAAGGGATTTCTCTTTTTCAGTTTGGTGGAGGAGTGAAATATCACCTTCCCCTTTTTTCCCCCCAAGGACAGAGCAAATGAGCTACAAATGGTGTGTGTGTGTGTGTGTGTGTGTGTGTATGTGTGTGTGTGTAGATACAAAGATACATGAGAGAAAGATGGATAGAGAGGTATATGATATTTCATTTATATATTTCATATATAATGGTGTGTGTGTTTGAAAAGGGCAACATGAAATGTATTTTAGATTTAAATAAACTTTAATCCTTGTTCTTCACTACCTTTAAATGTCTAGTTGCAAGGTTTGGGCAAATTAATTTATTTGAATCTTGGAATATAAATATATTTAGAAGGAATTGTTTCTTCTCCATTCCTCTAACTTTAAAGTGGTTGGATTTATACCATAAGTGGAAAATTTTCTGATTCAAGCTTTAAAAAATATCTTATTTAAATCCACTAATTGAAATTTAAAATGAAAAAATACCGCTATCTCCACAGATGCAAAAAGACATTCAATCTCTTTGTGTCTTCCTCAATTTCTTTCATACGTGTTCTGTAGTTTTTAAAGTACAGATCCTTTATCTCTTTGGTTGGATTTATGCCTAGAATAGGCATAGAAAATGCCTAGAAAATCTTATGGTTTTTTTGTGCAATTGTAAACAGGACCTTCTCTTCTATTTTACTGTTACTGTATAGAAACACAACTGATTTCTGTGCATTGATTTTTGTATCCTGCCACATTGCTGAGTTGCTATGTGAATTTTAGCAATTTTTGGTTGGAGTCTTTTGGGTTTTCCATATACAGCATCATATCATCTGTAGAGAGTGAGAGTTTGACTACTTCTTTGCCAGTCTGAATGCCTTTTATTGCTGAGGTAGGACTTCTAGTACCATGTTGAACAACAGTGGTTAAGTGTGAGTATGTATCCCTGTCATGTTCCTGACCTCGGGGGAAAAGCTCAATGAGTTTTTTCTCATTGAGGATGATATTCACTGTGGGCATTTTGTAGGTGGTTTTTATGTTATTGAGGTATGTTCCCTCTATCCCTGCACTTTGAAGAGTTTTAATCAAAGAATGTTCTATTTTGTCAAATTTTTTTTCTGTGTTGAGAGGATCATATGGTTCTTGTCTTTTATTAATGTGATCTGTCACATTGATGGATTTGTGAATGTTGAATCACTCTTGCATTCCAGGAATAAATCCCACTTGGTTGTGTGAATAATACTTAAAAAAAATTTTTTTATTGGAGTTCAATTTGCCAAATAATAGCATAACACCCAGTGCTCATCCCACCAAGTGCCCCCCTCAGTGCCCATCACCCAGTCACCCCAACCCCCTGCCCACCTCCCTTTCCACTACCCCTTGTTCATTTCTCAGAGTTAGGTGTCCCTTATGTTTTGTCACCCTCACTGATATTTTCACTCATTATCTCTCCTTTCCCTTTATTCCCTTTCACTAATTCTTATATTCCCCAAATGAATGAGACCATATAATGTTTGTCCTTCTCTGATTGACTTATTTCACTCAGCATAATACCCTCCAGTTCCATCCACGTCGAAGCAAATGGTGGGTATTTGTCGTTTATAATGGCTGAGTAATATTCCATTGTATACATAAACCACTGTGAATAATACTTTTAATGTACTGTTGGATCCTTTTGGCTGGTATCTTGGTGAGTATTTTGACATCCATGTTCATTAGAGATATTGGTCTGTAATTCTTTTTAACAGGGTCTTAATCTGCTTTTGGGATCAAGGTTATGCTGGCCTCATAGAATGAGTATGGAAGTTTTCCTTCCATTTCTATTTTTGAAGCAGCTTCGGTAGAATAGGTATAAATTCTTCTTTAAATGTTTGGTAGAGGGATGCCTCAGTGGCTCAGCAGTTGAGGCGCCTGCCTTTGGCCCAGGGTGTGATCCTGGAGTCCTAGGATTGAGTCCTGCATCAGGCTCCCTGCATGGAGGCGGTTTCTGCCTCTGCCTGTGTCTCTGCTTCTCTCTCTCTCTCTTTCTCTCTGATGAATAAATAAATAAAATCTTTAAAAAATATGTTTGGTATAATTCCCGTGGGAAGCCATCCTGCTCTAGACTTTTGTTTTTGTAAAATTTTTGATTACTGCTTCATTTTCCTTGGTGGCAATTGTTCTGCTCAGGCTTTCTATTTCTTCCTGTTTTAGTTTTGGTAGTTTATAAGTTTCCAGGAATGTACCCATTTCTTCCAAATTGCCTAATTTGTTGGCATATAGTTACTCATAATATATCTTAAAATTGTTTGTATTTCCTTGGTGTTAGTCATGATCTCTCCCCTTTCATTCATGGTTTTATTAATTTGGGTCATTTATCTTTTCTTCTTGAGAAGTCTGGTCATAGGTTGGAAGAATAAATATTGTTAAAATGTCTATGTTATCCAGAGCAATCTATACATTCAATGTAATCCTGTTAAATATACCATCAAGATTTTTCACAGAGTTGAAACAATTCTAGGATTTGTATGGAACTGTAGAAGACCCCGAATAGCAAGAGTAATGTTGGAAAAAAACCTCAAAGCTGGGGCTATCACAATGCCTGACTTCAAGCTATATTACAAAGCTGTGATCATTAAGACAGCATAGTACAGGCAAAAAACAGGCACATGGATCAGTGGAATAGGATAGAGAACCCAGAAATGGACCTTCAACTCCACGGTCAACTAATCTTCAACAAAGCAGGAAAGAATGTCCAGTGGAAAAAGGACAGTCTCTTCAATAAATGGTGCTGGGAAAATTAGACAGCCACATGCAGAAGAATAAAACTAGACCATTCTCTTACACCATACACAAAGATAAAACTCAAAATGGATGAAAAACTTAAATGTGAGACTGGAATCCATCAAATCCTAGAGAACACAGGCAGCAACCTTTTTGAACTCAGCCTCAGCAACTTCTTGCAAGATACATCTCTAAAGGCAAGGGAAACAAAAGCAAAAACGAACTATTTTTAGATAAAAAGCATCTGCATGCAAAGGAAATAGCGAACAAAATTAAAATACAACCTACAGAATGGGAGAAGATATTTGCAAATCATATATCAGATAAAGGGCTAGTTTCCAAAATCTATAAAGAACTTATCAAGATCAACGCCCAAAAAACAAATAGTCAAGTCAAGAAATGGGCAGAAGACATGAACAGACAGTTCTCCAAAGAAGACATGCAAATGGCCGAAAGACTCATGAAAAATTGCTCCACATCACTTGTCACCAAGGAAATACGAATCAGAACCACAATGAGATACCACTTTACACCAGTTAGAATAGCTAAAATTAATAAGACAGAAAACAACAAATGTTGGCAAGGATGTGGAGAAAGGGGGACCCTCTTGCACTGTAGGTGGGAATGCAAGCTGGTACAGCCACCCTGGAAAACAGTATGAAGGTTCCTCAAAAAGTTAAAAATAGAGCTACCCACGACCCAGCAAATGTACTCCTGGGTATTTACCCCAAACATAGAGATGTAGTGAAATGAAGGGGCACCTGCATCCCAGTGTTTATAGCAGCAGTGTTCACAATAGCCAAACTGTGGAAGGGGCCGAGATGCCCTTCAACAGATGAATGGATAAAGACGTGGTACATATATACAATGGAACTTTACTCAGTCATCAGAAAGGATGAATATCTACCATTTACTTCAGTATGGATGGAACTGGAGGGTATTATGCTAAATGAAATAAGTCAGTTGGAGAAAGACAGCTATCATATGGGTTCACTCCTATGCAGAATATAAGAAATAGTGCAAGAGATCATAAGTGAAGGAGGGGAAACTGAATGGGGAAAAATCAGGAAGACAAACCATGAGACACTCTTAACTCTAGGAAACAAACTGAGTGTTGCTGACGGGGTGCTGGGTGGGGGGATGGGGTAACTGGGTGACAAGCATTAAGGAGGCCACATGATAGAATAAACACTGGGTGTTATATGCAACTGATGAATTATTAACTACATCTGAAACTAATGACATACATACTAATGGAAAATGGAATTTAAATACAAAAGTAAATACAAAAAAACCCCAAAAAACCCAAAAAAGATATTCAATAAAATTCATCACGTATTCATTTTTATAAAGGTCTTTGCAAACTGAGGATAATAGGGATCTTTCTAACAGTTCATAGCATCTACCAAACTGAAGGAAGGAGTAAAAACAGTTGGATAAAGAGGTATCTAGTCACAGGTGGGGAAATCGGTGAAAATGTTCTTATATATTGGCTACCAAAAAAAATGCACACAATGAAATATATAAGTTCATAATCTTTAGCAAAGAGCAAGGTAAGGATATCACTGAGATCGCTGGCATACTACAGCAAAGACATTCAAAATTAGGAAGGAGAGAAACATGCCACATGGGTGGACACTGTTGCTTATCTATTTTATTGTTATTTTTACCTTTTTGCTTACTAACAACTCTAATTTTAGTTAGATACCCAGCATCAGGGGATGATTGATTATTGTCTAAACCACACATGAAATTCCAACTCTCCTTGGCTGGACACTTAGTTTTCCAGTCTTCCTTGCCACCAAGGGTAGCCATGTGATACAGAATTAGGCAGTGAGTCTAAAGGGAATCTTTAGGTGGAATAGTCTTTTCTCTCTAATTTAGACATGATGTCTGAGAATGTGATGCTAGAAGCTACAGAAACTGTAATGAGACTGTGAGGGAAAGGGAAAAAAATTATAGTCACATTTAACCAGCAATTGGACTGATCATGGAAATGCTGAACCAAACTCAAAATCTCATATCCTCCTTAGACTTCTTGAGTAACATTAAACATTCTTGTGATTTAAACAATGGCTTTTTAGATTATCCTTTATTTTCATCCAAATGCATCCTAACTGATATACAATGCAAAGATAGGAGAAGGAATCTAGGAGAAAAATAAGTTAAAGAATCTCAAATTCTTTGCATATTGTTCTGCTGATAGTAATATGTAATAAGAACATTCGTTTCCTTAAAAAAGGTAGGGAGCAAATGATAAAAATTGGGCTTAGAGGAAAAGGTAGACAGAAGAGTAAGTAAACCAAAGAAGGACTAAAAAAATGTATTATAAAATATGTAAATTAGCAATACCAAATAATAATAATAGAATATGCATGGACTAAAAATTATCACAGACTTCCACTCTGGTAACTACTAACTAGATGACTTAGACTAACATATTTCCAAAACAAAAAAGCTGAAGAACATATTTTTAAATTTTTTATTTTTTTTTTAAATTTGGGTATAGTTCATATATAATATTACCTTAATTTCAGGTGTACAACTTAGTGATTTTATAAGTTTATACATTATGCTATGTTCACTACAAATTACCTATTATTTGCCATGTTGCATTGCTATTACAATATCATTGACTGTATTCCTCATGCTGTGCCTTTTATTCCCATCACTTATTCATTCCATAACTGGAAGCTTATATCTTCCTCTTTCCTTTATCCATTTTATCTGACCTCCCACACCTCTCCCTTCTGGCAACCATTAGTTTGTTCTCTGTGTTTATAGGTCTGATTCTGCTTTTTGTTCGTTTATTCATTTTTTTAAAGATTCCACTTATGTGTGGACCCATATGTTATTTGTCTTTCTCAGTCTTATTTCATGTAGCATAATACTCTATAGGTCCATCCATATTGTCTCAAATGGCACGATCTCATCCTTTTTTATGGCTGTGTAATATTTCATTATCTGTGTGTATACACACACACACACAGCATCTACTCGATCCATTTGTCTATAGATGGACATGTAGGTTGCTTCCATATCTTGGCTATTGTAAATAATACTGCAATAAACATAGGGTACATATATCTTTTTTTTTCATATATCTTTTTGAATTAGTGTTTTGTTTTTGTTTTCTTTGGGTAGAACCCAGTAATAGAATTATTGGAGCCTATGGTATTTCTATTTTTAATTTTATTTCTATTTTTAAGTTTTTTACGGAAACTCCATACTGTTTTCCACAGCAGCTATACCAGTTTATATTCCTACCAACAGTGTAAGAAGGTTCCTTTTTCTCCACATCCTGGCCAACACTTGTTATTTCTTATGTTTTTTATTTTAGCTATTCTGACAGGTGTAAGGTGGTATCTCATTGTGGTTTTTATTTGGACTTCCCTGGTAATTAGTTATGTTGAGCATCTTTTCATATATCTGTTGGCCATCTGTATGTTTTCTTTGGAAAAATGTCTATTCAGATGCCCTGCCCATTTTTTGAATTGAATTGTTTGTTTTTTTAGTGTTGAGTTGTGTAAGTCCTTTATATATTAACCACTTATCATATTTATATAATTTTCAAATATCTTCTCCAAGTTAGTAGACTGTCTTTTTGTTTTGTTGATAGTTTGATGTGCAAAAGCTTTTTATATTGGTGGAGTCCCAATAGTTTATTTTTGCTTTTGTTTACCTTGTCTTGCGAGATATATCTATAAAATTGTTGCTATAGCCAATGTCAGAGAAATTACTGCCTCTGCTGTCTTCTAGGATTGGTAAGCTGGTTTCAGGTCTCACATTTAGATCTTTAATCCATTTTGAATTTATTTTTGTGTATGGTATAAGAAAGTAGTTCAGTTTCATTCTTTTGCAGGTAGCTGTCCAGTGTTCCTAGCACCATTTATTAAAGATACTTTTTCCTGTTATATATTCTTGCCTCCTTATTCATAGATTAATTGACCATATAAGTATGGTTTTATTTCTGGGATCTTTATTTGAAGGGCATATTTTTAATGTATGATTTGAAGATATTTTAAAGCAAAGAAACCAGTGAAGAATTTTGGAGCCATCATCCCAAAGAAAAGAAAATCTAGAAAAGCAAGCTCAGCATTTGGGGATCTGTTTTTCCCATAAGGGCATCTTGAAGAGGTGGTTGAGAATGTGAAAAGTTATTTTGACATAGTCCTAAAGTAAGGGTGAAAAATGGAATTCAGAGACCACCAAGGGGGAGTTGGAGCCTTAAAGGGCAGTACCCTGAAATAAAAGTAGATTGGAAGCATACCAACTTCATAAGGATTGAGGCCCAGCTTCATTTCAGTCCCTGGAATTACATGAGAATGATCCAGGACTGTGAATGCCCATGGCTGTCTGACAGAAGCTAGTGGAAATTTTCTCTAGAGGAAGAGAATACAAGCCAGAGCTGTAAATTATTTCCATAATTTTTATAATAACATACTGTTCTCAATAGAAAAAAATGAAATAATATGGAGAGATAAAAGCTAGAGACAGTAGAAACAGATGCAGACACATCACTTTAAAATAAAATATTTATGGAGATTTAAGACAAGATTGAGAATTTTGGCATAGTTTCTGGAAACTATAAAAAATGTTAAGTGAACATTTTAGAAAACTCAGTAGCCAAAACTAAGATCTTAATGGATAAGTTTGAAGGAGGTTAGACGGTATTGAGAAGTATACTAATTACTTATAAGATAGGTAAGAAGAAAATATATTCAGAAAGGCACAGAGTAAAGAAAAAAAGTATGAAATAATCCATAGAATGAGAAGGATAAGGTACATGTACATGGAGTTACAGAGAAAGAGAGAATGAGGTAATATATGAGAAACTAGGGCAATGTGTAAGGTAATGGATGAAAATGTTCCAAACTAAAGTTTATATTAACTACAAATGCTAGAAGTCCTATAAATAAATCCCAAGTATGATAAAAAGGAAGTCATACTTTGTCACAAAGTTACTAAAAATCAAAAGAGAAAATATTAAAAGCAGTTAGAGAGAGGGAAAAGAAAGATGGATTAACTCCAGATAATACAGTTAGATTAACAACTGACTTCTCAAGAGAAGCATTAGACTAACAAGAAGATGGAAGACACTGAGATAATATCTTTAAAGTACTGGATAAAAAATAACTTCCCCATTAGGGTTCTGTGTCCAGTAAAACATCATTTAAGAATGAAGGTGACATAAATACATCACTAGAAGACAAGCATTAAATAAAAATAAAAGGAGTTCTAGGAGAAAGAAAACACTCACAGGTGGAAGTTTTTATTTTCTTCTGTCCTATCTTCTGATTCACTAAAATCTCTTCAGCATTGTCTAATTTGTGTTAAACTCATTCATTGAAATCTTAGCTATTAAGCTTTTTAATTCTAGCTGTAGAAAAAAATTGAATAAATAAAGTCAAATATGTAGGTAAATTTAAATTACCATTGGCCAGGTGGTGGTAGTAGTAGTAGTAAAGATGTCATCTATAATAATTATTAAGTACATGTAATAATTAAGTACATGACAACATTATGGAAGATGATCTAAAAGTAAGCTGTGAATCACTTAACTTTAATGGGAATTCCCAGAGGGATCATTCAGTAACCATTTTTAGCTAATGAGTCAAAGCTTCAGGCTAAGCTTCCCAGCAATCAGGACTGACCCATAATGTCCCTTGGGCTCTCAGGTTGTCATAGTTTGCAATCTCATTGGCCACCTTAACCCACAATCCCTTCTTAATGGCTAGATCTGGGCCTCCTTTGTCAGAATGATACCCATAGCAATATATGAATAGTCATACAAAGGGATATGTGCAGAAATGATGGTGGAATTATGCTAGGGGAAATATGAAAGAGAAGTTGTTTTATTGTTAGAAATTTGAAGTTTTCAAGTTTTCCTTTGTCATTTTCTGGAGTCATTAAGGGATAAGTGTAAAATACTGTTAAAGTTTAGAAGCATTTTCTGATGTCTTCGGTAGCAGAGGCTTTTGAGGACAGAGCTTACGTATTTCTCTTTATGCACAAAAAGTCTTTTAAATAGAAAAAGCAATGTCAGTTCACATGATTGGACACTTGTGACACATTTTCTCTCCAGGATATATTCTGCACCAGGAAAACCTAGAAATATGGTAACATTTTTCTTCTATTCTCTAATGGGTTTCTCTGTTCCTGTGCTTCCTGTGTAGGATCCTTTCTTTCTCAATTCCTGCCACTTCCCCTTATTCCCTCATCAGGCACTTGCTTTCTCTTTCAGTTCTCTCATCTTATCTCTGTTCCCCTGGGTTGGATTTTATGGATTCCCTGTTTCTCTCTGACATGGCATTCATTTCTTGACCTGAAATGTTTGGGTCTACTCCTCAAAATCACCTCTCTTCCTCCTTTTGGGAAAATTAAATACTTGCATTGGATATGAAGAAAATAGAATCTAATGATTCTTCAGAATTCAGGATTCTTAAGTCTTTACAACTTTTCAAGGTAATTATTTTAGCGTTTGTTTTACATATGGGATAACGGGGACAAGATCTTTTCTATATCTCGCTATATTCAGTGTTTCTGGTGCTGAAAGACCACATTATACCAGAAACGTGGAAGTCCAGGAAAGCTAATACCCGAGAGCTGTCTGTAAGATGTGAGAGAGGATAGGACATGAGTGATAGACTTTGGATATCCTGTCATTCAAAAATACCCTCTTCAAGCACTCCAAATGTATAGGGTCCAGAAACTGATTACATCTTTAATTATAGGCGTTCTCTACAATTATGTATCCTGAGGTATGTGGAAGTTCAGAACAGGGCATGAGACACCGCATTTGGGCAAAATTTGGCAAAATTTTTCGGTACCCCTTATACATCTGCTTTCATGCAAGCACCAAGTGTTCAAATCCCTTACTGATTCCTAATCAGATCTGTTCCCTGTGACTAGTAAGCCCTAGGCTACTATTCTCCTGAGTTTCATTCATTCACTTACTCATTCACTCATTCATGTATTCATTTTTATTTGTAAATAATACCTTTTGAACAATTCCTTCGGGCAAGTTATAATGTTAAGTACTCTTATGTGTCTCTCATCTTAAAAGAAGTTCTCTTGGGCAGCTTTTCTTTAGATATTATCTAGTCAGCTAACTCCATCTAATTGTGATAATGACTGAAAAATAGTGGTAATGTTTTCAGAGCTGTTTCTATTCTAAATTTGGACTCACAGCCTGAACAAACAGAGCATTGAGAATAATGAATTGCAGCACCGGGTAAAAATGTAAGTGATGTTATTTATGTGACCCCTCAACTCTAATACAGTAAACCTATACCTTTGAGGAAGTATGGCTCCTGATAGAGTACAGTCTCCAGGTTTGTCTTTCATGAAAATGTTCTTTTATTTCTAAGAGAGAAAATTTCCCCAAAGTTTAAGGAATTCCTAGTGTTAGTAACTGGGGACTCCATTTGAAGAGGAGGGACCTTTCTTTTTGCTGCCCTCAAAAATTAAAATGGGTGGTTCTCTGTCTGAATTTTATGGTTTGATTCCTTGCTTTTCCAGTATCTTCTGCCAATGATACAGTATTCTCAGGATGAATCCAGATTGCTATAGCTAGAGCTACAGTGGTGAACAAAAGAAAAAAATGTACTAGCATAGAAAATATCCCTACATGACTAGAAGTATTTAGGTTTTTAGAAATAATGCACACAATTTAGCCTTTTCTTTCCTCTTTTAGAAATCAAGGGAGAGGTCTGTATCCAACAAATTTTCAAACTCTACCTTAACACTGAATTCTAACCCTGACACTCAAACTTGTCTTCTGGATAATTGGATTTGACATTTTTCTTTAATTCTATGCTAGTTATTGCTCAGCTAGTTGAGAAGGACAGGTAATGTGGACTTGCTTCCTAAGAATAGCTTTAATTCTGGGTGTTGTTTGGATTAATAATGGGAGAGAAATCCTAAGTCCTTTGAGAAATTGAATGTGCCAGTCTTGCAGTATGAATGCAAGAGATAGAGGAGGACATGCAGGGTCAAGATGGTATAGTCATTGGTGTTGAAGAGTTATTCTGAGTATATGGTTATAATCTGGGTTGTCAGCCCAAAGTAGGAACAAAGGGCTAAACTTTGGAAAGTTAGTAGGCAGTCTTTATTTGCAAATGGCATAAGGACACAGACAGGAGCTGAATCTGAATAGATAACACTGACTGGGGATAGAGATGATGACCAGCATATGTCCACAGTTTCTTTTGATCAGTTATATAGCATCTGGGATATCTCTATGCTACCTTTTTTCTAACTCATTTCCTTTCTCCTTATTCTGCAAATGTCTAGCCACGACTCCTCTTCAGTTTCCGTTAATGACCCATTTAAATATTTATTGAAAAAATATGAGCCATTAGATGGGAACTGCTTCCTTCCCAACATCACATCTGTGCGTGTTTGATGGATGAAGTAAACCTGCTCCCATGTAAGGACATGCTATGCTTTTGCTCTGCAACCCAGCTGCTCTCAGAGACACTATTTCTGCAGTTATCTCTTCCTCCTGCAGTTTCTCCCTCTCTACTGCATTATTATCAAGAGTTTACAAAACATCCCCCAGTTGCTTTAATAATAAAACAACAACAACAAATAAATTTGAAGCCATTAAAGAAAGAACAATAAAAGTGGACAGGGAGTTGATTTAAGGTTGTAATTATGTAGAAAAAAATTATTGCAGATTTTAGGAAATCTAGAGACTCAGGGAAGTTTACCATTTCAGAACATAAAT
The DNA here is from genome assembly GCF_011100685.1 of Canis lupus familiaris. Lineage (NCBI taxonomy): Eukaryota > Metazoa > Chordata > Mammalia > Carnivora > Canidae > Canis > Canis lupus. The sequence goes on along the minus strand of NC_049248.1, from coordinate 40,396,143 downwards.
TTTTGAGTAGGCATGAAACTGACTGGAGAAGAACATTGAAACCCTTGAACGACATAAGAAGAGGATTTAACTGATTTATTTCTTCTATTCCAAAGAAAATATTGAAGGCAATGAGAAACCACAGTGTTGTTTCTGAGTTCATTCTCCTTGGGCTGTCTGCTGACCCCCAGATCCAGGCTCTGCTCTTTATGCTGTTCCTTGTTATTTACCTCCTGACCCTGATGGGGAACCTGCTACTGCTGCTGGTGATTAGAGCTGATTCTCACCTTCACAGCCCCATGTACTTCTTCCTGGGACAGTTGTCCTTCCTGGATCTCTGCCACTCCTCTGTCACTGTGCCCAAGCTTTTGGAGAACCTTCTGTCTGAGAAGAAAACCATCTCAGTAGAGGGCTGCCTCGCTCAGGTCTTCTTTGTGTTTGCCACTGGGGGCACTGAATCCTGCCTACTTGCTGTCATGGCCTATGACCGCTATGTTGCCATCAGCTCCCCTCTGCTCTATGGCCAGATGATGAACAGACCACTGTGTATGGGGCTGGTTTGGGGCTCATGGAGCTTAGCTTTTCTGGATGCTCTTATCAATATCCTTGTAGCTCTCAATTTAGACTTCTGTGAGGCTCAGAATATACACCACTTCAGCTGTGAGCTGCCATCTCTCTACCCTTTGTCTTGCTCTGATGTGTCTGCAAGTTTTACTGCCCTGCTCTGCTCCAGCCTCCTGCATTTCTTTGGAAATTTCCTCCTGATATTTTTCTCCTATGTTCGCATTTTATCCACCATCCTGAGCATCAGTTCTACCACAGGCAGAAGCAAGGCCTTCTCCACCTGCTCCTCCCACCTCACTGCAGTGATCTTCTTTTATGGCTCAGGGTTACTCCGTTATCTCATGCCAAATTCAGGATCCACTCAAGAGTTAATCTTTTCCTTGCAGTATAGCGTGGTCACTCCTATGCTGAATCCTCTCATCTATAGCCTGAAGAACAAAGAGGTGAAGGCAGCTGTGAGAAGAATTTTGAGAAAATGTGTCTAGTATTATAATTAATAGACTACAAAATCAGAATGATGAGGGGAGAAACTGAATAGAACTGCAATAAGTAGTGCCTGAATATTAAGGAGAATTTTCTGATATCAGGACCTGCAAGATATCTTGCATTTTTTCTTTAAAATGGTTAAGAAAATGTGGAGTTATTTTCCTGGTGTGATAGTAGGTCTGTCCTAGCCAGAGGAAAATGGATGGATGAACCTCTTGTCTTATAGTTTTTCTTACAAAAATCTTTAATTTATTACAGTATGGTAAACAGAATGGTAAACTTTGTTATTGCCTGCTTACATTATCTTTACCATTCTTCCAGTAATTAAATTCCATGTGGTCAGTATAGTTCCAGAGAGACTGTTAAGCATGGTGTCCCTAAATCCTCTTCCCAACCCCACTCCTTATTTGCTCATTCTTCCTGGCACAGTGGCTGATATAGGAATGAGCATATGGTCAGTGCTAGACTATCCACTCCCTTAGGAATTTTAATCTTCAGAATAGATTCAGAGAGGCAGAGGTAAGTCTTTCTGTTTGCAGCACTCTGATAGCCTATCCCAGTGCCCCTGATGATAAGACCACTACTGTTATCCTAGATTCTACACTTTTAAGGCAGATTGATAAACATGAATTATATTAAAAGCACATGATTAGATATTTGCATCGTGTCAGGCACTGTGTTAAGAATTTTACATGCATTATCCCATTTAAATATCACAACAAATGCTTTAGGTAAATACTTCAGTTATCCTTGTTTCAGAGAAGAGGAGGTGGATTCAGAGAGGTAAGTGGTGGGGATGGAATTTGGAACCGAACAGACTCATCCCAAAACCTGTTTTCTTTACTATCTTGACACACTGACTATCCCTTTGGTGCTGTGAGCTACCCCAGACCCAGTTCATGAATTGTCGCTTTAATGCTTTATTATTGTTGTTTTGTTTTATTTCACTTAAGTAAGTCAGAATTAGATTCTGTCATTTGCAAGGAAAAGACCTAAAAGATACACACACACACACACACACACACACACACACACACACACACACACAGACATATACTGCAATTGAATTGCAGGTATAGACCTCCAAGAACAATTGGGATATTTGAAATTGTTTATTGGACCTAGGTGTGTCCAATAGAGACTATATAACATTTGTTTATCTAGCTTCAAACCATTTACCTAATGGTCAATTAGGTAAGACCTAATTGTGAGAGAAAGACCCTGCTTGACAAGTAGCTCTGCCACTCAGCCCTAATAGTGCTACAGAAATGGTGGAATGTGAGAGAATAAATGCTGCACGGTGCCTATAACAAACTCTAGAAAGAAACCAACAGAATTTCAACAAAGGCCCCTTAGATCTTGAAATGCAATTGTAGAATTACTGGGAAGGAGATTTGGGAGATTAAAACTATCATGTCAAAAATTAATTATTACTTCTTTCTCAAATTACCTTTTAGTTTTTACTTACCCTTCACTTTTTACTCCTCAGTAGCAGCAAATATAAACTCAAAGAGATTAAGGGCATTTTTTGGCAATCTTTGCTACTTTTTCAAGGATGTAAAATAGTTTCAAACATGCATGTTGCACAGTAAATGTATTTTGATTGTGTAAATTATGGGCAGAGAAACAAAATATATAGGATGAATTTTCACGAGAGGTATTCCACTGCCAAAGCAGTTTGAAATAATTATGAATAGAATAGGCTACCATGTGAATGCCAGTCTTTTCCTTCCTGGTGAGCCTAGTTTTGGCCCACAAATTTGCTAACAGTGTGTCCATGGCTGGGCATGGTGGTTATGCAAAGGTTCGGCAACACTTTGATTCACCAAAACTATTCTACTGTTGCCATTGGCGAAACTTATTTTGATAAAGGTCACACACAAATTTTGTTAGATACATTATCAGATACCTTCTCTTTTTTTGTTGTTTTTATTCTGAACTAAAAATTCAATTACATTTACTACTTGGTTATTTCTAGTACATATGAATTTTGTGATATGTTCTATACTAAGCTTGTATTTGTTGACTTTGTTGAACTTCCTAGTTCTAATGGCTTGTTTATAGACATTATTAGATTTTTAAATTACATTTATTAAAATTACATTTTAATTATTTTATCTCAAATAAAAGCAAATAATTTATTTCTTTTACCATTTTCTATTTCTAATTTTTATGTATTTCATTTTTATTTTTATTATTTTTAAATTAAAAATTTTCTTTTTGTATATAGTTGACACAGAATGCTATATTAGTTTCAGGTCTACAACACAGTGATTTAACTTCTTTATGTGTTATGCTATGCTCTTCACAAGTTTAGCTGCCATCTGTCACCATACAGCGCTATTACAAGAACACTGACATATTCCCTATACTGTGCCATTTATTCCCAGAATGTATTCCTTCCATAATTGGAAGTCCATTTGTATCTTCCCCTCTCTTTCACTCATTTTGCCCATCCCCTGGCCCCCCTCCCCTCTGGCAACCACCAGTTTTTTTCTCTGTATTTATAGGTCTGATTCTGCTTTTTGTTATTTGCTTTTTTCTTTTTAGATTCTACTCATGAGTAAATCTAGTGTTTGTTTTTCTCAGTGTGTCAGTTTCACTTAGCATAATACCCACTGGTTTCATCCATGTTGTCCCAAATGAAATGATTTCATCCTTTTTATGGCTGTAACATTTGTATACACACACACACACACACACATCATCATCATCATCATCTTTATCCACTCATCTGTTGATGAACACTTAGGTTGCTTGACTATTATTATAAATAGTGCTGTAATAAATATAGGGGTACATATATCTTTTTGAATTAGTGTTTTTATTTTCCTTGGGTGGATACTCAGTAGTGGAATTATTGAGTCATATGGTATCTCTATTTTTAATTTTTTGGAGGAAATTCTATCCTCCAAAAAGTTTTTCATAGTGGCTGCACCAGTTTATATTCCTATTAACAGTGTGCAAGCGTTCCTTTTTCTCCACATCCTGGACAACACTTGTTATTTCTTGTGTTTTTTATTTTAGTCATTCTGACAGGTGTAAAGTAGTTATCTGCTTGTGGTTTTGATTTGCGTTTCACTGATAATTAGTGATTTTGAGCATCTTTTCATGTGTCTTGGCCATATGTATGTCTTATTTAGAAAAATATCTATTCAGGTCCTCTGCCCATTTTTAATCGGTTTGTTTTTTTGGTGCTGAGTTGTATATATATTTCATTTTTAAAGTTAATTCAGTGGCCAGAATCTCTCCTACAAACATCTTTTTATTGGGATCAGTGAGAAACTTATGTTTGTTCTGTTTTTGATCAATACCTTTAACTTAATTATTTTCTAATTCTATTTTGCTAGGAATTGGTGTAAAATTTTATCAAATGCCTTTTCTGTTTCCATTGAAGACTAGGACTCTTTTGTTTATTTACTAATATATAATGTCTGTCACATAGGCATGCAATAAATACATATTGAATAAAAAATAAATTCATTGCAATAGTCATATGGTTTTATTTTTTTAAGTTTTTATTTAAGTTTTTTATTTTAAAAAAATTTATTTTATTTTTAAGGTTTTATTTTTTTTAAGTTTTTATTTAAGTTTTTATTTAAGTTTTAAGTTTTTTTTTAAGTTTTTATTTAAGGTGTAAAATTTAGTGATTCAACACTTACAGACAACACTTAGTGCTCCTTACAACTTAATCCCCAACAACTATTTCATCCATCTCCCTACCTCCATCCCCACTCTTCTGCTTACCATCAGTTTGTTCTGTTAAGAATTTGTTTCTTGGTTTGCCTCTCTTTTTTCTTTCTTCTTTGCTCATTTGTTTTTTTTTCTTAAACCCTGCATATGAGTGAAATCATATAATATTTGTGTTTCTCTGGTTGACTTATTTTGCTTGGCATTATACTCTCTAGCTCCATCCATTATGTTGCAAATGGCAAGATTTAATTTTTTATGGGTGAATAATATTCCATTGTATGTATATACCATATCTTCTTTATCCATTCATCTGTCACTTGAGCTGCTTCCATAGTTTGGCTATTAGAAACAATGCTGCAATAAACATAGGGGTGCATGTTCCCCTTTGAATTAGTGTTTTTGTATTTTTTGGGTAAATATCCAGTAGTGTGATTACTAGATTGTAGGGGATATCCACTGTCATCACTTATATTCAACATAGCACTAAAAGTCCTAGCCACAGCAATTAGACAACAAAAAGAAAAAAGAAGACATCTAAGTTGGAAAGGAAGAAGTTAACTTTTACTATTTGCAGATGACATGATACTCTATATAGAAAACCCAAAAGACTCCACTCCAAAATTGCTAGAACTGATAACACAAATTCAGTGAAGTTGCAGGATACAAAATAAATGTACAAAAATCTGTTGCCTTTCTATACACTTCTATACAAATCTGTATATTTTCTATACACTATTAAGAAGCAGAAAGAGAAGTCAAGGAATCAATCTCATTTACCATTGCATCAAAAACCATAAGATATTTAGGAATAAACTTAACCAAAGAGGTAAAAGATCTGTACTCTGAAAACTATAAAACACTCATGAAACAAATTGAAGATAGCACAAAGGATAGAAAAACATTCCATGCTCATGGATTGGAAGAATAAATATTGTTAAAATGTTTGTAGTGCCTGAAGTAATCTACACATTTAATGCAATCCCTATCAAAATACCACAGCATTTTTCATAGAGCTAGAACAAACAATCCTAAATTTTATTTTTTAAAATACTAAATTGTATAAGTAGGTGTTCTGGTATTGAATTATTTTTGCATTACTGAAATCTCCCTTTAGGTGGAATTGTAAAGACTGAATTAGCTTTCGCCAATATTTAGGAATCTCCCATTTATGGTCATAAATGAGATAGTATAATTTTTTTCTTACATTCATCTGATCTTGTCTTTTCAGTAGCTTTATTGAGATTATGTTTCACACGTCACAAGGTCACCTATTCAAAGCATACTATTCAGGTTACAGTAGTGGGGTATGGACCAAGTCCCCTGCCTCATCCCAGTCATCAGGGGCACCCTCAGGGAAAGGCTGCTGTCAGAGAAGCTCAGGCACTACTGCTGACTTGGAAACTCTCAAACCTGTTTGCTGAGGAGCAAGGCTCTGCTGAGGAGCTGCAGCAGTAGAAGGCTGCTGAGCCCCTGGTGGGGCAGGTGCTAACCCATAGGTGAGGTGGGTCTGCCTTGGAACTTCAAGCCATTGCCCAAGCCCCAGCAAGACTTGGACAGAACCAGTAGACCCACACTCAAGCAGACTACTTCATATCATTTCCAGTCAACTCTTGTTCCCCACTTGTTAATGACTGAACTGCTTTTTCCGCTATAGATTAGTCTTGCCTTTACAAAACATCACATAAACAGAATCATACAGCATGATCACTGTATGAAAGTATTTGTCTTTCTCTCTCTGACTTATTTCACTTAGCATAATGCCCTCAAGGTGCATCCATGTTGTCACCAGTGACACACAAATGACATGACCTTAGATGACACATTAGGCCAGAAATGCATAATCATATCCACAATGAGATATCATCTCCTACCTGTTGGAATGACTAGTATCAAAAAGACAAGAGGAACATGTGGCTGGCTTAGTTGGTAGTATGCAACTGTTGATCTTGGGGATTGTGAGTTCAAGTCCTACTTAAAAATAAAATAAAATAGATAAGTGTTGTCAAGGATGTGGAGAAAAGGGAACCCTTATGCACTGGAGTGTGAAAAAAAATAGTGCAGTCACTATGGCAGATAGTGTGGATGGCAATTGCTCAAAAGAATTAAACAGTTCTCATGATTCAGCAATCCTACTTCTGATTATATACCCCAAAGAATTGAAAGTAGGTGCTTGAACAGATATTTCTATACCCATGTACATAGCAGCATTATTCATAATAGCCAAAAGTTCGAAGCAACCCAATATTTGTCCATAAATGAATAAATAAAATCTGGATGTACATAAAATTGAAAATTCTTCAGCCTTGAAAAAGAAGGAAATTCTAACACATCCAACAACATGAATGTACCTTGAGGACTTTATGCTCAGTGAAATAAACCAGTACATATAAGGTACCTAGAAAAGTCAAATTCATAGGGACAAATGGGATAATGTTAGTTGCCAGAGACAGAGAAAGGGGAGAATCAGGAATTATTGTTTAATGGGTGTACAGTTCCAGTTTGGTAAGATGAAAAAGTTCTGGAGATGAGTGGTGATGATGGTTGCACAACTATGTGAATGTACTTAATGTCACTGAACCATACTTTTAAAAATGATTACAATGTTAAAAAAAAAAAAAGCTTTGATTTCAGAGTCACCAGAATATGCTTTACTATAAATTTATATTTATTTATCCTGCTTGATGTTAATAATACACTTTACAATGAATAGAATATGTCCTTATGGAAAATTCTCCAGTTATTCAAATATTTATTCTCTATCATTCATTTGCCTTTTGGAATTTTTGGACAGCTCATTAGGGCTCTATAATATAAGCAATTTCTCAACCTATTTTTTGTCTCTTAAATGCTCTCTTTTTTATGTTTTATTTTTCTGTGTTATGTTCTGAGGGAATTTCATAGTTCTATCTTCAAAATCACCCATTAATTTATAACCAAAATAGTATACAGATTATTCCATCCATTATAGTTTTAATTTTAATGAGAACAATTTTAAAAATACCTAATAATTTATCTTAATAGCTGTTTGATTTTGTTTCATTTTGCCTTAATTTTTCAGAATTCTTTTTTTTAGATAATAAATTTATTTTTTATTGGTGTTCAATTTGCCAACATACAGAATAACACCCAGGGCTCATCCCGTCAAGTGCTGCCCTCAGTGCCCGCCAACCAGTCACCCCCACCCCTCGCCCTCCTCCCCTTCCACCACCCCTAGTTCGTTTCCCAGAGTTAGGAGTCATTCATTTGGGGAATATAAATAATAGTGAAAGGGAATAGAGGGGAAGGGAGAAGAAATGGGTAGGAAATTTTTCAGAATTCTAATATTTAAACTATTATTCATTTATCCCTTTTTAGTATACTAAAAACATGTATGCTAAAGTCTATGTGATAGGGTTCCAAATAGTGAATTGATTTTGTTGGCTAGATTTTTAGCACTAGCTTTTTTCATAGGTTTTGTAATTTTGGTGGGCAGTTTCACGTAATAAGCAGGATTTGATTCTTTTCTTTTCTTGTCTTGTCATCTGTGCAGTCTCCTCCTTATCAATTTGTGTCTCCTTACCTCTACCCCAACCAGTTCACAAACAGCCTTCATATCCTTTTGGGGTTCTTGGTTGGTCATGATATTAGGTGATGATTAATTGAAACTCCTTCTTGTCAGTGAGTCAGCGAGCAAATTGTCTTACTGCCTCCTAATGAGGTTTTGTTTATGATTTCTTGACATGCTTGTTCCAGAAACTCCTATAAAGTTATTGACTAGAAAGTTGGCAAGTTTCATTGGTTCTTAGCTTTCTCTCAAGAATAAATTAACCCCACCTCATACACTCACTTAAAGCTTGGCTAACTCTCTTGTCCTCCATCTCATACAGAGCACATTTATTTCCCAGTATCCTGTATGATGTTAACCAGAGCTATACCTAGAGATTGGAAGATGTATTGTTTCAGTGCTGTGCAACATTTTGCATTTCTGTTCCATTTGTATTTCAAGGATATTCTCATTATATTTTTATTAGACTATGCCATTTTACCTGCCAGATACTGTATTGGAAGCAGGATAGGCCCATCAAGTCCAAAATTATGGCCTACATAATTTAAGTTCCTTCTCCAGGAGCAGACCTTGAGATGAGGAATCCAAAGGATTCTACAGAGGTACCAGTGAAGCGTATTCATTATACCACTCAGATTTATATACTTCTTACACTAATTTAATTCCATCATGCCAAAACCCTTTAAGAATTATTTGGGTCAGGGCAGCCCCGGTGGCTGCAGCCTGGGGTGTGATCCTGGAGACCCAGGATCGAGTCCCACGCCGGGTTTCCTGCATGGAGCCTGCTTCTCCCTCTGCCTGTGTCTCTGCCTCTCTCTCTGTGTGTCTATGAATGGATAAATTTAAAAAATCTTAAAAAAAAAAAAGAATTATTTGGGTCATCATTTCTTGGGAGAAAACTTCTATCACAATTTGAGTTCTCTGGAAGCTAATGCGTTAGAGTTTGAGGGGCAAGGTAGTTTATTGGAGTAAGTCACAATGCCTGTGAAAGTTAGAGGGTAAGCATGACTGGGCAGAAGGAGGAATTAAACTGTGATACAAGTCTGATGAAGGTTTAGACAATCCACAGGAAGCCTGGGAGTATTAACCATCAAATTTGTCCCACAGTAGGCCAAGACAGCCAGTCATATGCTACCGGCTCACTCAAAGTGGTATAGTTTGTCCCTGGAAGGACATGACCTTAGGCAAGGTGGTTCACCCCTGCCCTGCAAGGTGTGTGCTAACTACACTCCTTGACTCTGCACAGTAGGTTTTGTTGAAATGGAATCTGGACAGTTTATCTCTGTGTCTGCCCCAATCTACAAGGATAAGGCTAGTGGGAATTACAGCTCTTGCTGCTGTGCTTAGTCCCTAGACCATAACATATTCATCATTTCCTTTCTCTAACACCCATTAGGGGTTACTTTCATTGGCTTACATTTCTGCAGAGTGAACCAGAACTTCATCCCTAGGCATATCCTTTGTTTGGCATATCCTTATCCTTGATATAGAAACAAAGAATTTCTATATCCTTATCAAGATGTAGCTCCTATAACTGCAGTGTCAAGAGGCATCCCAGAGGATCAGCTCAGTGCCATATATTTTCTCCATTATTATTATGTGGAAACAACTCTACTTCATAATGGTCATTGATAATCATTGTACCATTCCTTCTTGCATCTTACATTTTTCACCTGGGGTTAGTTCCCTATTGCTCCATGCATAGTTTTTAGATAGGACCTTTAGTGAGAAACTAGACTTTAGGTTCTCTCTCTTTTTTTTTTAATTTGTCAGAAATTACCTTTATTTAACTCATTTGAAAGACAGTTGCATTGAGTATAGAATTCTAGATTTTTAAAAAAATATTTTATTTATTCAGGAGAGACACAGAGAGGCAGAGACATAGGCAGAGAGAGAAGCAGGTTCCATGCAGGAAGCCCAGTGTGGAACTCGATCCCTGAACTCTGAGATCATGTCCTGAGCCAAAGGCAGACCGCTCAACGGCTGAGCCACCCAGGGGTCCCAGAATTCTAGATGTTTAATTTCTCTCAGCTCACCATGGCTTTTGCTGTTGTTATAGAGAATGCAAGCTCTAATTTAATTACCATTCTTATGTAGATAATTGGTCATTTATTTTCTGGTTGCTTTGTTGTACTCCATGCATTTGTGTTCTGCAGTTTTATTATTATATGATTATTTTTATTTTTTCTCTCTCTTTTAAACAAATTTTTATTTAAATTCAATTAACATATATGTGTATTGTTAGTTTCACGGGTAACATTTAGTAATTCATCAGTTGCATATAACACCCAGTGCTTATTACATCAAGTTCCCAACACCCAGTTACCTCAACCCCCCATCCACCTATCCTCCAGTAACCATCTGTTTGTTTTTCGTTGTTAACAGACTATTTCTTGACTTGCCTCTCTTTTTTCCCACCTATGTTTATCTGTTTGTTTCTTAAATTCCACACGAGTGAAATCATATGGTATTTGTCTTTCTCTGACTAATTTATTTTGCTTAGCATAATACCGTCTAGTTCTATCCACTTCATTGCAAATGGTAAGATTTCATTTTTTATAAGTGAATAATATTTCTGTGTGTGTGTGTGTGTGTATCACATCTTTGTCCATTCATTTATCCAAAGGATACAAAAATAGTGATTTGAAGGGGCACCTGCACCCCAATGTTTATAGCAGCAATGTCCATAATACCCAAACTATCGAAAGAACTCAGATGTCCATTGACAGACAGATGGATATTATATGACTAGATTTACATTTTATTTTTATTAATCTGTTGATATTACTTCCTGGAAGAGATTTTAAGATATTCCTTCTTCTTCAACCCCTTGTGAACTTATGCGACTCTGATCTAGGCATATTTTATCTTCTCTATCATTCATGTCTCTTACCTTCTTCTTAATATTTTTAATTTATTTGTTCTTAGAACTACAATCTGGACAATTGATTTGATTTAATAATAAAATTTATCAATTTTCTCTAAAACTGGATTAAACAACTGCTTAATCCATTGCTGAAATTCTGAAGGGGTGTGTTTGTTTGTTTGTATGTGACATTTCTGCAATTTTTTTTTCTTTCTCAAATTGATTTTATTGTCCTCTATAAGTCTTACTCTGTTATTACATTGCCAACTTCTCTTATTTCTAAAATGTGTTTAATCCATCTATTCTATATTTGTGACTAAGATTCCAGTATCAAATATCTTGGTATTTCTGATTCTTGATCTTTACTTATAGTGAAATCTCATGTTTGATTTTTTTAATATCTGTGGCTCCTTTTTCTTAGAAATTTATCTGGGAGAATACTTTGAAACTTGAAGTTGTATTCCTCTACTCAGTTTGCATTTGTCTTTGCCACTAATCCCAGAGCACAGCCAACCTGGAGCTATTTTATTTTATTTTATTTTATTTTATTTATTTTATTTTATTTATTTATTTTATTTTATTTTATTTTATTTTATTTTATTTTTTATTTTTTTATTTTATCTATTTTTTTAAAGATTTATTTTTATTTATTTATGATAGACATAGAGAGAGAGAGAGGCAGAGACACAGGCAGAGGGAGAAGCAGGCTCCATGCCTGGAGCCCAACGTGGGACTCGACCCCCGGACTCCAGGATTGCACCCTCGGCCAAAGGCAGGCGGGCGCTAAACCGCTGAGCCACCCAGGGATCCCCCTTTTTATTTTATTTTATTTTATTTTATTTTTTATTTATTATTTTATTTTTTAAATTTTTTTAATTTTTTAAAATTTTTATTTATGATAGTCACAGAGAGAGAGAGAGAGAGAGAGAGAGAGATAGATAGGCAGAGACATTGGCAGAGGGAGAAGCAGGCTCCATGCACCAGGAGCCCGACGTGGGATTCTATCCCGGGTCTCCAGGATCGCGCCCTGGGCCAAAGGCAGGCGCTAAACTGCTGCGCCACCCAGGGATCCCTATTTATTTTTATTTTTATTTTTATTTATTTTTTTTACTGGAGTTCAGTTTGCCAACATATAGCGTAACACCCACTGCTCATCCCATCAAGTGCCCCCCTCAGTCCCCATCACTCAATCACCCCCACCCCCCGCCCACCTCTCTTTCCAACACCCCTTGTTCATTTCCCAGAGTTAGGAGTCTCTCATGTTCTGTCTCCCTTTCTGATATTTCCCACTTATTAGTTTATTTTAATTTTTAAAAAATTGTGTTTCATTTCAAATTTTTATTTAACATCCAGTTAGTTAACATAGAGTATAATATTAGTTAAGTTTCAGAAGTAGAATTTTGAGATTCATCATTTACATGTAATATCTAGTGCTTATCACAATAAGTACCTTCCTTAAAACCCAACTCCCATTTAACTCATTCCCTTGCCCACCTCCCCTCCAGCAACCCTCAATTTATACTCTATAGTTAAGAGTGTGTTTTATAGTTTGCCTCTCTCTTTTTGCCCCCACTCTGTTTATCTGTTTTGTTTCTTAAATTTCACGAGTGAAATCATACAGTATTTGTCTATTTTGCTTAGCATAATATAATCTAGCTCCATCCGTGTCATTATAAATGGCAAGATTTCATTATTTTTTATGGGTGAGTAATATTCCATCACACACACACACACACACACACACACACACACACCACCTCTTTATCCATTCATTAGCTGATGGGAAATTGAGCTCTTTCCATAATTTGGCTATTGTTGATAATGCTGCTATATACATCAGGGTGCGTATGTCCTTTCAAATTAGTATTTTTGTATCCTTTGGTAAATACCTAGTAGTGCAATTGCTGGATCATAGGGTATTCTATTTTTAACTTTTTGAGGAACCTTCAAACTTTTCTGGAGTGACTGCACCAGTTTGCATTCCAACCATCAGTGCTAGCAAGAGGGTTCCTCTTTCCCTGAATCCTTGCCAACATCCTTGCTTTCTATGTTGTTAATATTAGTGATTCTGACAGGTGTGAGGTCATAGCTCATTGCAGTTTTGATTTGCATTTCCCTGATGATGAGTGATGTTGAGCATCTTTTCATGTGTCTGTTGGCTACCTGCATGTCTTTGGAAAAAATGTCTTTTCATGTCTTCTAGCCTTTTCAATTGGATTATTCACTTTTGGAATGTTGAGTTTGATAGGTTCTTTATACATTTTGGATACTAACCCTTTATCAGATCTGTCATTTGTAATTTTCTTCTCCCATTGCAAAGGTTGTGCTTTAGTTTTATTGATTGTTTCCTTCACTGGGCAGAGGCTTTCTACCTTGATGAAGCCCCATAGTTCATTTTTGCTTTTGTTTCCCTTGCCTTCATAGATGTAACTTGCAAGAAGCTGCTGTGGCCAAGTTCAAAAAGGGTGTTGCCTGTGTTCTCCTCTAGGATTTTGATGGATTCTTGTCTCACATGTAGATCTTTCATCCATTTTGAGTTTATCTTTATGTATGGTGTAAGAGAATGGTCTAGTTTCATTCTTCTGCACATGGCTGTCCAATTTTCCCAGCACCATTTATTGAAGAGACTGTCCTTTTTCCAGTGGATCGTTTTTCCTGCTTTGTCGAATATTAGTTGGCCATAGAGTTGAGGGCCCATTTCTGGGTTCTCTATTCTGTTCCATTGATCTATGTGTCTGTTTTTGTGCCAGTACCACACTATCTTGATCACAGCTTTGTAGTACAACTTGAAATCTGGCATTGTGATGCCCACAGCTTTGGTTTCTTTTTCAATATTCCCCTGGCTATTCGGGATCTTTTTTGATTCCACACAAATCTTAAAGATTATTTGTTTCAAGTCTCTGAGGAAAGCCCATGGTATTTTGATAGGGATTGCATTAATTATGTAGATTGCATAGACATTTTCACAATATTAATTCTTGCAATCCATGAGCATGGAATATTTTTCCATCTCTTTGTGTCTTCCTCAATTTCTTTCAGAAGTGTTCTGTAGTTTTTAGGGTCTAGATCCTTTACCTCTTTAGTTAGGTTTATTCCTAGGTATCTTATGCTTTTGGGTGCAATTGTAAATGGGATTGACGCCTTAATTTCTCTTTCTTCAGTCTCATTGTATAGCAATGCCACTGATTTCTGGGCATTGATTTTGTATCTTTTGAGAAGGTCATATGATTCTTATCCTTTCTTTTCTTTTCTTTTTTAAAAGATTTTTATTTATTTATTCATGAGAGACAGAGAGAGACAAAGACACAGGCAGAGGGAGAAGCAGGCTCCAAGCAGGGAACTCGACGTGGGACTTAATCCCGGAGACCCGGGATCATGCCCTGGGCTGAAGGTGGCGCTAAACCGCTGAGCCATCCAGGTGTCCCATGAATAATCCTTTTAATGTACTATTGGATTCAATTTGCTAGTATTTAGTTGAGAATTTTTGCATCCATGTTCATCGAGCATATTGGCCTATAGTTCTCTTTTTTATAGTGAGGTCCTTGTCTGTTTTGGAATCAAAGTAGTATGGCCTCATAAAATGAGTTTGAAAGTTTTCCTTCCATTTCTATTTTCTGAAACAGTTGAGAAGAATAGGTATTACTTCTTCTCTAAATGTTGGTAGAATTCCCCTGGGAAGCTATCTGGCCCTGGACGTTTGTTTGTTGAGAAATTTTTGATTACTGATTCAATTTCTTTGCTGGTTATCAGTCTGTTAAAGTTTCCTATTTCTTCCTGTTTCAGTTTTGGTAGTTTATATGTTTCTAGGAATGCATCCATTTCTTCTAGATTGCCTAATTTATTGACATAACTTTTTATAATATTCTTTTATAATTGTTTATATTTCTGTTCTATTGGTTGTGATCTATCCTTTCTTATTTGTGATTTTTTTTTTTGAGTTCTTTCTCTTTTCTTTTTGATAAGTCTGGCTAGAAAGTTATCAATTTTATTCATTCTTTCAAAGAACCAGCTTCCTGTTTCATTGATCTATTCTACTGGTTTTTGGTTTTGCTTCTATGTCATTTTTCTGCTCTAATCTTTATTATTTCCCTTCTGGTGGCTTTACGTGTCAATTGTTCTTCTTCTAGCTCCTTTAGGTGTAAGGCTAGGTTGTGTATTTGAGATTTTTCTTGTTTCTTGAGGTAGGCCTACATTGCTATATACTACCTTCCTAGGACCACTTTTGCTGTATCTGAAAGGCAGTTTAAATTTTTAACAGCTTTATTGAGGCATAATTTGTATACAAGAGCTATATAATTTAATAAGCTTTGACATATATATGATTGTGTGTGTGTGTGTGTGTGTGCACGCGTGCGCCACCACAGTACAAATGTTTCTTTATGCTGCTTTGTGATCCTTAACCTCTTGCACTTGGCCAACATTCCAATAATCTACAAACTCCATTTCTAGGTCAGCTTCGACTGACTGTTTTTTTTTTTTTGCTTATTGTGTGTTGTACTTTCCTTTTTCTTTACATGCCTAAGAGTTTTTTATTGTGATATTATGATATCAGATATTAAGAATTTACTCTTCCAGGTTCTTGATATTTTTTGAATTCCTAAAAGTATTATTGAGCTTCATTCTAGAAGCAGTTAGGTTACTTTCAGCTCTTGTTTTAAATTTTGTTAAGTAAAACCAGAGTAGTGTTTAATCAAGTTTCAATTTTCCCTGCCTTTGAGACAATACCCTACTGAGTAACCGATTGGGCAGAAAGTCACAAAGGTCTATATGAAGGCAGTTGAGAAATAGAGAACAGCATTAAGAAATAGAGAAATGGGGAGGGGGAACAAAACAAAGTAACCAAAGCCAAATTCAAATTAGTCTGTGACAGAAATCTGTTGCATTTCTATACATTAATAATGAAACAGCAGAAAGAGAAATTAAGAGAAACAATCCCATATATAGTTGTACCAAAATTAATAAAATGCCTAGGAATAAACATAATCAAAGTTCTGTACTCTGAAAACTATAAAACATTGATGAAACAAGTTGAAGATGACCCAAAGAAATGGAAATGCATTGCTCTCCCATAGGCTGGGAGAGCAAATATTGTTAAAATGTTTATACTACCTCAAATAATCTACAGATTTAAAGCCATTTAGAAATGACGAATACCCACCATTTGCTTCAATGTGGATGGAACTGGAGGGTATTATGCTGAGTGAAGTAAGTCAATCGGAGAAAGACAAACGTTATATGGTTTCATTCATACAGGGAATATAAAAAATAGTGAAAGGGATAAAGGGGAAAGGAGAGAAAATGAGTGGAAAATACAGAGAGGAAGACAGAACATGAGAGACTCCTCACTCTGGAAAACGAACAAGGGGTAGTGGAAGGGGAGGTGGGCGGGGGGATGGGGTGACTGGGTGAAAGGCACTGAGGGGGGGCACTTGACAGGATGAGCACTGGTTATTATACTATATGTTGGCAAATCGAACTCTAATAAAAAAATAAAACAAAAATAAAGCAACCTTTACCAAAATGCCAATGGAATTATTCACAGAACTAGGAAAAAGAATCCTAAAATTTGTATGAAACCTCAAAAGGACATGAATGACCAAAGAAACCTTGAGAAAGAAAAAAACTGGAGGTATCACAATTCCATATTTCAAGTTATATTATAAAGCTATAGTAATCAACCCAGTATGATATTGGCACAAAAAGACACACAGATCAATGGAACAGAATAGAAAATCTAGACATAAAACCACAATTATGTAATCAATCTTTCCCAAAGGAGTAAATAATAAACAATGGAAGAAATACAGTCTCCTCAATAAATGGTGTTTGGAAAATTGAGCAGCTACATGCAAAAGAATGAAACTGGACCAATTTGTTATGTCATACACAAAAGCAAGCTCCAAATGGATTAAAGACTTATATGTGAGACCTGAAGCCATAAAAATCCTTGAAGAGATCATAGGTAGTAATTTCTTTTACATTGGTGGGGCAAAATCTTTGTAGATTTGTCTCCTGAGGAAAGGCAAACAAAAGTAAAAATAAACTATTGGGACTATATCAGAATAAAATCTTCCGCACAGTGAAAGAAAAAATCAACAAAACTAAAAGACAGGGAGAAGATATTTGCAAATGACATATCAGACAGAGGACTAGTATTGAAAATACATAAAGAATTTATCAAACTCAACACCCAAAAACCAAATAGTCCAACTAAAAAATTGGCAGAAGACATGAACAACCATTTCTTAAAAGAAGATATACAAATGGCTAACAGACACATGAAAAAAATGCTCAACATTACTTGGCATCAGGGAAATACAATTCAAAATCACAATGAGATACCACCTCACACCAGTCAGAATGGCTAAAATTAAGTCAGGAAACAACAGATGTTGAGGATGTGAGAAAAGGAACCCTCCTACATTGTTGGTGGAAATGCAAACTGGTGTAGCCACTCTGGAAAACAGTATGGAATTTCCTCAAGAAGTTAAAAATAGAGCTACCCTATGAAACAGCAATTACACTGTTAGGTATTTACTCCAAAGACACAAATGTAATTATCCAAAGAGGCACCTGCACCCCAATGTTTATAGCAACATTATCCACAATAGCCAAACTATGGAAAGAGCCCAGATGTCTATTGACAGATGAATGGATAAAGAAGATGTAGTGTATGCATATACCAATGGAATATTACTTAGCCATCAGAAAGGATGAAATATTACCATTTGCATTGATGTGATGGAACTAGGGGTATTATGATGAATGAAATAAGTCAATCATAGAAAGACTGTTATATGGTTTCACTCATATGAGGAATATAAAAAACAGCATAGAGGATCATAAGGGAAGGGAGGGAGAACTGAATGAGAAGTAATCAGGGAGACTAACTATGAGAGACTGTTAAGTATAGGAAACAAATTGAAGGTTGCTAGAGGGGAGAGGGGTGAAAGGGAGTGGAGGGATAGGGTAATTGGATGATGGGCATTAAGAAGGGCACATGATGTGATGAACACTGGGTGTTATATGCAACTGATGAATTAATGAACTCTACATCTGAAACTAATAATGTACCATATGTTGGCTAGTTGAATTTAAATTTAAAAAAATAGAGTGAAATGGTGGATAATTGATGAAGAGAGAAATTCCCGTTATAGGCCAGAGGTGGAGAGCTGGAAAGAGAACCACTGCTATCACTGTAACAAGAAGATAGCTGGACACACTGTGGATTAACAACTACAATGCCTGAAACTATAAGCAGGTTATAGGGCAAACACTTGCATGAGTAACAAGGTTTAACTAGGATAGATACTATGAAAAATACTAAACTGGTATAAAGAATAAACACAACATTTTAAATGAATTCCTAAAGGGTGAGTGTGGGCTAGTGTGAGAATATGAGGTCTCTGGAGGCTGTGGAGTAGTTCACACTCTCTTGCAGGCTTCTCTTCTGAGAAATGTAACGAAATAGAGTACCCTAAAAAAGCCTCCCTGTGTTAGGGGTAGGGGAGCAACAGTCATTGCAAAAACTCCACCTGGACCCTTCTCCTTTATTTCCATATGGAACCAAAACTTTAATTTGCACAGAGTATATCATTAAAACCTTTAATTTGAGGGTACTGGTAAAATTTCTTTGCACCTTGAGGAAAGGAAAAGAGGGAGAAAATGGAGTAGTACCCATGGGAAAAAGAGCAGGATTTTGTGCTAGACAGAGAAAACATATGTTACCTAGAGAAGTACAAATATAAGAGGTACAATATAAGAATATATATATTATTTTATAGCAGAATTCCCATTAAAACCATGCAACCAAGAAGACAGTAGAGTGAAGTCTTTAAAATGCTGCAAGAAATAAATGGTCAACTGAGAACTGTATACCCAGCAAAGATAATCTTCAAAACTAAAAAATAAATAAAGGTTTTTTTTTAAGGCAAACAATACATGAGAGAATATATTTCCAGAAGACCTACTTTATTAAAAAGATAAATGAAGTTTCTCAGGTACATGGAATATTATATAAGCTAAGATTTTGGACTTACAAAAGGAAATGGAGAGCATAAAAAGAACAAATGAAGGGAAAATACAATCTTTTACAAAACTTTAACTGCTCTAAAATTATTTTTAAAGGAAAAATAGTAACGACGTGTTTGTTCTGTTTTATATAATAACAACACATTGTGTGTTTACAGGTAAAATGCATGACAACAGTGGCATAAGGGAGAGGAAGGAGGAATGAGAATAAATTGTTATAAGGTGCTATACTTATTTGAAGGTAGACTCAGATTATTTAAGTATGTGTATGATAGCAACCTAGGGTGACCACTAATAATAATTTTAAATGTGAATGAACCACTAAGCAAATGGGTTTAAACACAGATATTATTATATTGCAGTCTAACGCAAGTATATGCTGTCTATAAGAAATAAAATTTAAGAATACAATAGTATATAAAACAAAAATGGATGGAGAAAGACATATTATTATGAAAGACTATGAAGAGAACTGTGAGAACTCCGTTTATGCTAATTTTTCAAAGTATATTTTAGAATAAATAAGATTATCAGGGACAAAAAGAGATGTTACATAATGATAAAAGAATAAAATCTCCCCCAAAGAATAATGTCCTAAATGTTTATTGATCTAAAAACAGAGCTTCAAAAATATATGAGGCAAGAGAAGTGATAATCTGCAAGATGAAGGGCGAGGAGTTTTGCACACTCTCTCCGCCCCCCAAAACCCGCAAAACAATAAATAGACAAATAAAATATCTCAGAGAAAGTTCTGGACTGTAATGAAGAAGCAGAAAGAAACTCTGCTGAGCTCAAAAATTGGAGATGGCCACATAGAAAAGCATAGGAAGCATTTTACTTGTGTCATCCTATTCTCTGGTCCAGAGCAACTCAGTTCCAGGAAAGATCTCCTCAGAGGATGGGGATCCCCTCATACCACGGGGAAAAGGAGAGCAGGAGAACCCCAGAAAACCTCCCTGCTGTGCATATTTGCAGCCTTTGCTACTGAGGACTCCCATAGTTTTTTACCAGCGCTTATTCCAGCTGATGGAGCTGCCTGGAGTCCCCACCACTGCATCTCCTCCCTAGGGCTGGAGATGTTGCTGTAGTGAGACTTGCCCCTGGGGTCCCCAGTCACTGTTGTGCCCCACTTTCTGGGATCAGGATGCTATAGTACCTTGCCATATATGGGACCAGAGCTGCTGCTTCTCTGCACCCTGCCCCCAGTCCCAGGTCATAGCTTTGTCCTACCATTACCAGGACATCCACTGCTTCTCTGAGCTGTACCCCTTGGGTCCCAAATCATTCTTTGACTGCCATTATTGGGGTCATGCTGCCACTGTTCTGAGCCCTGTCCCCAGATAACAGGTTGTGACTTTGATTTGCCATTATTGGGACTCAGCCACCACTGCTCTGCAGTCTACCTGGGTCCTAACATGCACCTTTAATGGACTACCACTGGAAACATGCTCCTGTTGTTCTGCCTTTGCCCCCTGGGGCCAGAGTTGGGACTTTGACCCATCATCCATGGGCTATGCTGCTACTACACCCTGCCTCCTTGGCCCAAGCCACTGCTGTGTCCTATAATTCTGAGCCTGATGCTACTACTGCATTTCTTCTTCCTTCTTGAGTCACTATGGCAGCCCTAGAGCCCTAGACCCTGGTTCCATGAGAGATTTGCACGTTTTCACACCTTAGACACCAGTACCAGTGCAGTAGGAACTACATTTGTGTCCCAGGACACAGATAGTGATACACATACCTAGTACTAGGACCCGAGCTTTACTACCACTTTGAGTGCCAGCATGCCAGAACAGGCACCAAGAGGGATCTCTTTGATTTCCTCCCATGGGTAAAAGAATGCAACAAGAAGACCCCAGCAGGTTTCCTTTGAGAATAGCAATTGCTATAGCCAACACAACCATCCACAGGAACTCAACAGTCTTGGCCACGGAAGACTCTCACAGTCTGTGCCAATGTTGGCCTCAGATGATGGAGCTGCACAGAGACTGTACTGCCCTGTCCTCCCAGAATCAAAGACACTGCATCCCACCTGACCAGTGCCATTGCAGTGACCTTCAGATGAAGATATTCCCCATGAAGCCAGTCCAAAAAGGATGGAAGAGGTGATTGCTTCCTCAGATACATAGAGATCAATGCAAACTCATCAGAAACATGAAAAAAAAAAACAAGGAAAGATGATACCATTAAAAGAACATAATAGTTTTCCAGTAACTGATCCTCTAAAAATGGAGATCTGTAAGTTATCAGAAAAAGAATTCAAAATAATTATTTTAAGGAAATTGAGACTTAACACAGACAACTCAACAGTCTCCTGAAAACAATGCATGAACAAAATGGTAAGTTAATAAGTGATTAGAGTCAGAAAAGAACCAAACAGAAATTCTGGAGCTGAAGAATACAATGATTAAAGTGAAAAATGCAATAAGAGCTTCAACAACAGCCTCAGACAGAAGAAAGTCTGTAAACTGGAATACAGAGCTCTTGATATTATCCAATCAGAAAAGAAAAAGAAATTAGAATGAAAAAAATGAAGAAAGCCTATGTGAATTATGGGCAACTATCACAAAGAAAAATATTTGCATTATGGGAGTCCCAGAGGAGAAAAGGGACAAAAATCTTATTTGAAGAAATAATGGCTGAAAACTTCCCAAATCTTGGGAGAGATATGACCAACAAGGTACACAAAGCTCAAAGATCCCCAAAGGATTCAACCCAAGGAGGTCTTAACCGATATACATTATAATCAAGTTCTCTAAAATCAAAGACAAAAGGGGAATTTTAAAGGCAGCAATAGAAAAAACACTCATCGCATGCAAAGTAATCCCAATAAGATCAACAGATTTCTCAGCAGTAACCTTCTACCCAGGAGAGAGCGGAATGATACATTCAAAATGCTCAAAACAAAACAAAACAAAAAACAAAAAAACCTGTCAACAAAAAACACTTTACCCAGCAAAGTAAGTTGCTATTCGGAAATGAAGAAGGAATAAAGACTTTCCTAGAGAGAAAAAAAAAGGCTGAGGAAATTTTATCACATGGCTAGCAAATGAATGCTAGACATGGCTTGCAAATGAATGCTAAAGGGAAATCAAAATTCTGAGACAAAGAAAAATGGAAACACAACATACCATAACTTATGTGATGCAGCAAAAGCAGTTCTGAGAGGCAAATTTATAAGCATCTATATTGAGAAAAAAAGAAAAATCTCAAACTTACCTGTCAGGGAAATAGAAAAGAAAGAACAAAATGGATCAGAAATAAATGAAATAAAGACTAGGAAGATAATAGAAAAGATAAAACTAAGTGTTGGTTTTTTGAAGTGACAGCATTGACAAACTTTTGCTAGACTTAAAAGAAAGAGCTGACTCATAAATGAAAAAGAAAGCACTACAACTAATATGACAGAAATATAAGAATCATGAGAAACTATGTGAATAATTATGTGCTAGCTTATTAGATAATTTAGAAGAAATGGATAAATTCCTAAAACACGCAAGTTACCAAGACTGAATTAATTGTGAAGTAATAGAAAATCTGAAAAGACCAATAATGAGGAAAGATTGAATCAGTAATCAAAAATCTCCCAACAAATAAAATCCCAGGACCATATAGCTTTACAGGTGAATTCTATCAACTTTTTTTTTAATTTTTTATTTATTTATGATAGTCACAGAGAGAGAGAGAGGCAGAGACATAGGCAGAGGGAGAAGCAGGCTCCATGCACCAGGAGCCCGATGTGGGATTTGATCCCAGGTCTCCAGGATCGCACCCTGGGCCAAAGGCAGGCGCCAAACCGCTGCGCCACCCGGGGATCCCTTCTATCAACTTTTAAAAAACTAATAGCAATTCTTCTCAAACTCAACCAAGAAATTGAAGAGGAAGGAACACTTTCATATGCATTTTTATGAGGGGAGCTTTACCCTATACTAAAGCTAGACAAGGACGATTCAAGAAAGAAAATTACAGGTTCATATCCCTGGTGGACATAGGTGCAAAAATCCTCCAAAAAAACTAACAAACTGAATTTAACAGCACACCAAAAAGATCATATGCCATGATCAGGTGGAATTCATCCTTGGGATGAAAAAATGGTTTAACATCTGCAAATGGATCAACATCATACACCATAACAACACAATGAAGAATAAAAATCTTACTTCAGTACATGTAGGAAAAGCATTTGACAAAATACAACATTCTTCCATTATTGACAAAAAAACTCTCAATAAACTTGATATTAAAGAAATGTTCCCCAACATGAGTCCATTTAACCAAGGAAGTGAAAAACCTGTAAATTAAAAATTATAAGGCTTTGATGAATAAATTGAAGAAAACATAAGTAAATGGAAAGATATGCTATGTGGTTGGATTGGAAGAATTAATATTGTTAAAATGTCCAAATTACACAAAGTAATCAGACGCAATGCGATCCTCATCAAAATTCCAATGGCATTTTTCAAAGAAAAAGAACTATCTTAAAATGTCTGTGGAACCAGAAAGGGCCCCAAATAGGCAAAGCAGTCTTGAGAAGGAAGGAAAAAATTGGAGGCTTCACACTTCCTGATTTCAAACTATACTACAAAGCTGTAGTAATCAAAGTAGTATGGTACTGTCATTAAAACAGGGACAAAAATCAGTGGAACAGAATGGAAAGCCCAGAGTAATCCCACATGTATATGGTGAACTAATATTTGGCAAGAGTGGCAAGAACACACAACAGCAGAAAGGATAATTTCTTCAATAAATGGTGCAAAAAAAATGAAACTGGACCCCTATCTTATATCACTAACAAATTAATTTGAAATGGATCAAAAACTTAAATGTAAGACATGAAACCATAAAACTCATCAAAGAAAACATAGGGATAAAAGATCCTTGATATTGGTATTGAAGATTAACTTTTTAAGGGATCCCTGGGTGGCGCGGGTTTGGCGCCTGCCTTTGGCCCAGGGCGCGATCCTGGAGACTCGGGATCGAATCCCACGTAGGGCTCCTGGTGCATGGAGCCTGCTTCTCCCTCTGCCTATGTCTCTGCCTCTCTCTCTCTCTCTCTGTGACTATCATAAATTTAAAAAATAATAACTTTTTAAAATTTTTATTTAAATTTCAGTTAACATACACTGTAATATTAGTTTCAGGTGTACAATTTAGTGATTCAATGCATATAACACCTGATGCTCATTATAAGTGCACTCCTGAATCACCATCACCTATTTAACCCAGCCTCCCCACCCACTTCCCCTCTGGTAACTATCAGTTTTTTTCTCTATAGTTAAGAGTCTGTTCCTTGGTTTGCCCCTCTCTCTGCCTCTCTCTCTTTTTGCCCTATGCTCACTTGTTTTATTTCTTAAATTCCACATATGAGTGAAACTATACAGTATTTGTCTTTCTCTGACTTATTTCACTTAGCATTTATACTATCTACACCCATATCATTGCAATGTCAAGATTTCATTCTCTTTAAAGGCTGAATAGTCTATATAAATGGGGAGAGATGGTGTGTGTGTGTGTGTGTGTGTATACATAATACATATATATGTAGAGTGTGTACATATATATGTATATATACATATATATATGTATATCCCTATACAGTGGACACTTGGGCCAGTTTATAGTTTGATTAATAAGATGCTGCTGCTATAAACTACAGGGTGCATGTATGTGTCCCTTTAAATTATTATTTTTGTATTCTTTGTGTAAATACCTTGTAGTGCAATTGCTGGATCATAAAGTAGTTCTGTTTTTCTTTTTTGAGGAACCTCCATACTGTTTTCCATAGGGTGGAAACCAGTTTGCATTCCCACCAACAGCATAAGAGGGTTCCCCTTTTTCCACATTCTGGCCAACATCTGTTGTTGCTCGTGTTGTTGATTTTAGCCATTCTGACAGGTATGAGGTGATAGCTCATTGTAGTTTTGATTTGTATTTTTCTGATGAAAAAAAAAAGAAATTGAATTCTTGAATAAAATATCAAGAATACAGACAGCAAAAGCTAAAATAAACAAGTGGGACTACATCAGACTAAAGCATAGCAAAAGAAACAATCTATAAAATGAAAAGGCAACTACAGAATGGGAAAAAATATTTGCAAACCACATATTTGATAAGAGGTTCCTATCCAAAATATATAAGGAACTCATACAACTGTATAGCAAAAAAACAATCCAATTAAAATGCGCTTAAAATCTGGTTTGTCTGATAGAAGGATAGCTATTCCAGCTTTCTTTTCATGTCTTCTAATATGACAAATGGTTCTCCTTCCCATCACTTTCAATCTGGAGGTGTCTGATCTAAAATGAGTTTCTTGGGTCTTGTCTTTTTAAAATCCATTCTGAAACCTACATCTTTTTATTGGAGCATTTAGTCCATTTACATTTAAAGTAATTATTATAAGATATGAATTTAGTGCCATTTTATTACCTATAAAATCACTGTTCCTATAGATTTTCTCTGTTCCATTCTATTATTTGTTGTTTTTGGTCTCTCTTTCTGTTCAGAGTACCCTTTAATATTTCTTGTAGGGCTGGTTTAGTGTTCATAAATTTCTTTAGTTTTGTTTCTCTTGGAAATTCTTTATCTCTCCTCCTATTCTGAATGACAGTCTTGCTGGGTAAAGTATTCTTAGCTTCATGTTTTGCCCATTTAGCACCTTGAATATGTCATGCCACTTGTTTCTGGCCTACAGCGTCTCTGTGGTCAGGCCAGCTGCTGGCCTTATGTGTCTACCCTTGTAAGCTAAGGACCTCTTGTCCTGAACTGATTTCAGGATTTTCTCTATTTTTGTAATTTTCAAGTTTCACATAATATGTCAAGGTGTTGACCTACTTTTGTTGATTTTGAGGAGAGTTCTCTGTGCCTCTTGGAATTGAATGCCTGTTTCCTTCCACAGATTAGGGAAATTCTAAGCTATAATTTGTTCAAATAAACCTTCTGCTCCTTGTTCCCACTCTTCTTCTGAGACCTCTATTATCTGAGTGTTATCTGAGTGAATAAAGTGTTATATCTTTATTCCATAAAGTGTAATTCCACTTTATGGAATTGCTAAGTTCCCTAAATCTATTTGTGATCTAATAGTTTTCTTTCCCTCTTCTTTTCAGCTTTCTTGTTTTCCATAATGTTATCTTTGATATCACTTATTTGCTCTTCTGCTTCATGACCTTCACTTGAGATTGCATCTCAGTAATAGCATTTTTAACTACAGCTTGACTGGATTTTAGGTCTTTATCTCTACAGAAAGGCTTCTCTAGTGTCTTCTATGCTTTTTTCAACATTTTAAACCAAAGACTGTAGTAAGAGATGAAGAAAGACACTATATTGCAATAAAGGGGTCTATCCAATAAGAAGATCTAACAATTATAAATATTTATGCTTCTAACTCGGGAACAACTAAATATATAAATAAGTTAATAACAAAATTAAGGAAACTCATTGATAATAATACCATAATAGTAGGGGACTTTAACACTCCACTCGCAGCAATGGACAGATCATCTAAGCAGAAGATCAACAAGGAAATAAGGGCTTTGAATGACTCAGTGGACCAGATGGACTTAACAGATATATTCAGAGCACTTCATCCTAAAGCAAGAGAATATACATTCTTTTCAAATGCACATGAAACATTCTCCAGAACAGATCACATAATGGTTCACAAATCAGGTCTCAGCTGGTACAAAAAGATTGAGATCATACCATGCATATTTCAGGCCACAATGCTATGAAACTTGAAGTCAACCACAAGAAAAAAATTGGAAAGACCACAGATACATGGAGGTTAACCAACATCCTACAAAGAATGAATGGGTCAACCAGGAAATTAAAGAAAAATTTAAAAGACACATGGAAACAAATGAAAATGAAAACACAAGAGTTCAAAACCTTTGGGATGCAGCAAAATCAATCCTAAAAGGGGGAGTATATAGCAATATAGGACTTTCTCAGGAAACAAGAAGTCTTGAATACACAACCTAACCTTACAGCTAAAAGAGCTGGAAAAAGAACAGCAAATAAAGTCTAAATCCACCATGAAAAGGGAAACAATAGATTAGAATAGATCTAGATATCTATATCTATAGATAACAATATATTAGAGCAGAAATAAAGATATAAAAATTTAAAAAGACAGTAGAACAGATCAGCAAAACTAGGTGCTTTTCTCTGAGTTAACAAGATTGATAAACTGCTAGCCAGACTTATCAAAAAGAAAAAAGACCCAAACAAAATCGTGAGTGTGAAAGAGGAGAGTTCACAGCCAACACTACAGAAATACAAACAATTATGAGAGAATATTATGAGAAATTAAATGCCAACCGATTAGGAATCTGGAAGGAATGGATGCATTCCTAAAAACATAAACTACCAAAACTGAAATAGGAAGAAATAGAAAATCTGAACAGACCCATAACCCTCAAAGAAATTGAAGCAGTAATCAAAAATCTCTCAACAAACAGGAGTCCAGGCCGAATGGCCTCCTAGCAGACTACCAAACATTTAAAGAAGAATTAATACCTATTTTTCTGAAACTGTGCCAAAAAATAGAAGTGGAAGGTAAGCTTCCAAACTCACTCTATGAGGCTAGCATTAACTTGAACCCAAAACCAGACAAAGACCCCACTAAAAAGGAGAATTACAGACCAATATCCTTGGTGAACATGGATGTAAAAATTCTCACCAAGATACTAACTAATAGGATCCAACAGTACATTAAAAGGATTATTCACCACAATCAAGTGGAATTTATTCCTGGGCTGCAAGCATGGTTTAATACCCACAAATCAATAGATGTGTTACACCACATTAATAAAAGAAAGGACAATAACTATATGATCCTCTTAATTGACACATAAAAAGCATTTGATGAAACACAGGATCTTTTCTTGATAAAAACTCTCTGCAGTGGAGTGATAGAGGGAACATACTTCAATATAATAAAAGCTGCATACAGAAAACCCACAGAAAATATCATCCACAATGGGGAAAAACTGCGAGTTTTTTCCTTGAGGTTAGGAACATGACAGGGATGTCCAGTCTTACCACTGTTGTTCAACATAGTACTGGATGTCCTAGCCTCAGCAATCAGACAACAAAAAGAAACAAAATGTATCCAAATTGGCAAAGAAGAAGTCAAACTTTCATTCTTTGCTGTTGACATAATAGTCTATGTGGAAAACCCAAAAGACTCTACCCCATAATTGCTAGATCTGATACAGGAATTCAGCAAAGTCACAGGATATTAAATCAATGCACAGAAGTCAGTTACATTTCTGTACACTAACACTGAGGCAGAAGAAAGAAATCAAGGAATTGATCCTGTTTGCAATTGAACCTAAAACCATGATATGCCTAGGCATAAATCTAACCAAAGAGGTAAAGGATCTGTACTCTGAAAACTATAGAACACTTATGAAAGAAATTGAGGAAGACACAAAGAAATGGAAAAACATTCCATGCTCATGAATTAGAAGAACAAAAAATTATTAAAATGTCTATGCTACCCAAAGCAATCTACACATGCAATGCAATTTCTATCAAAATACCACCAACATTTTTCACAGAGCTGGAATAAATAATCTGAAAATTTGTATGGAACCAGAAAATACCCTGAATACCACAGGATTGTTGAAAAAGAAAACCAAAGCTAGAGGCATCACAATTCCAGACTTCAAGCTGTATTACAAAGTTGTCATCATCAAGACATTATGGTGCTGGCAAAAAAAAAAAACCCAGACACATAGATCAGTGGAACAGAATAGAATTGACCTCAGTTCTAAGGTCAACTAATCTTTGACAAAGCAGGAAAAAATATCCAACGGGAAAAGATCTCTTCAACAAATAGTATTAGGAAAATTGGGCAGCTACATACCAAAGAATGAAATGGGACAACTTTCTTACACCATACACAAAGATAAACTCAAAATGGATGAAAGACCTAACATGAAACAGGAATCCATCAACATCTAGAGGAGAACACAGGCAGTAACCTCTTTGATCTTGGCTATAGCAACTTCTTGCTAGACATGTCTCCAAGGCAAGGGAAAGAAAAGTGAAAATGAACCATTGAGATTTCACCAGTATAAAAATCAAAGGAACAATTAAATTAACTAAAAGGCAATCTTTTGAATGGGAAAAGATATTCTCAAATGACATAACAGATAAAGGACTAGTGTCCAAAATCTATAAAGACTTATCAAACTCAACAACCAAAAAAATAAAAAATCCAGTCAAGAAATGGGCAGATGACATGAACAGATATTTTTCCAAATAAGGCACACAAATGTCTGACAGATATATGAAAAAATGCTTAACATCACTTGGTATCAAGGAAATACAAATCAAAACCATGATGAGATACCACATCACACCAGTCAGGTTAGCTAAAATGGACAACTCAGGAAACTACAGTTGCTGGCGAGGATGGGGAGAGAAGGGAATCCTCTTACACTGTTGGTGGGAATGTAAACTGGTATAGCCCCTCTGGAAAACGGTATGGAGGCTCCTCAAAAAGTTAAAAATAGAGCTACTCTATGACCCAGCAATTGCACTACTAAGTATTTATCCGAAGGACGCAAACATTGTGATTCGAGGGGCATATGAATCCAGTGTTTATGGCAGCAATGTCCATAATAGCCAAAATATGGAAAGAGCCCAGATGTCCATCAACAAATGGATAAAGAAGTAGTGTGTGTGTGTGTGTGTATATATATATATATATATGTATGCATATAAATAGTATATATGCATACATATATATATACACGATGTGTATATAGTGTGTATATATACATACATATACACACACACAGTGGAATATTACTCATCCATCAAAAAGAATGAAATCTTGCCATTTGCAACCACGTGGGTGGAACTAGAGGGTGTTATGCTAAGCCAAATAAGTCAGTCAGAGAAAGTCAAATATGATTTCACTCATATATGGGATTTAAAAAACAAAATGGTTGAATGTAGGAGAAGGGAAGGGATAATAAAATAAGATGTTGGGGATTCCCAGGTGGCCTATAAACATATAGAAGGGTCCCCAACACGATTGGTAAAATGAAATTAAACCACAATGATTTTCTACTTCACATGAATCTGATTTGCTAAAATTAAGAAAAAAGACTAACAATACAAAATATTGACAAGAATGTGAAGCAACTGAAACCCTTATAACATTGGTACTGAGCATGCAGTGTTACACTTTGGATATTAGTTTGCCAGTTTCTAAGACTAAACATATAGTTAGCAGCAATTCCTCTAATATTCAAGGAAAATTAGTATGTATGTCTACATAAAAGATTTTTTATAAGATTGTTCATACCAACTTTATGCATATTAGCCAAAAAGTGGAAACAATTAAAATACCAATCAACGGAACAATGGATAAATTGTGAAATGTTCATAAAATAGAATACCGAAAGATCAGATTTCAGATAAGTGGTTAAATTCCTTTTGTACTTTACCTGTCATTGCTATATGTTTTTAATAGAACAGTGTGCCAAATAAATGCTTGCTTGGTCTTCATTGGAAATCTTCACTGCAATTGAAGTTGATCTGTGCCAGCAGTAGTTATGAAAATTAATTATGATGATAAAAATACAAAAATTATTATGACTTTGTTTTCCTGTCATTGTACTAATTTAAATTTATTGGCTTTAGATTATATGTCTTCTCAAAGTGATATTTTACTGAAACTGTAGACACATAAAATTTTCCTGTTCTCCCCTAGAGATGAAGAAGTCTCCTTTGAGAGGCTGAATGACTTACATGCATGGCTCTGATCTTGTTTATTCTCACATGTTATTCTTAACATGTTAAGGGGAGTGTGAGAATAAACAACTATGTGAGCTTATCTATCTACTCAATGAGTCTACATAGTCAAATAGATAACCTCACGTAGTCAATAAACAACAGTAAGTTGGTATAACAGAATTGGAATATGTAAACTATCAAACCAGATTTCAAACATCTCTATTTGATACTGATGCAGCAATTGCAATATAGCATTCTAGACGACAAAGTAACTAGCATACATACACAAGACATAGACACAATAAGTTTTTGCTCAGTATAGCACTAATTACAATAGATTTGACTTGGAATCAGCTTGAATAGTCATCAATGGGAGAATGACTAAATTATGGCAGATCTGTGTTAAGAATATCACATAGGCATAAAGAGGAAAAAGGTGGATATTACATGTGGACATGAAAAGACCTCCAAAGTATATAATTAAATGATGAAAACAAGCTGGAGCAAACCTATGGATCTCATATATATATATAGAAAATGCCTCTGAGCATTTTCTGCTAAATCATTGTGTCTAGGTAAGGTGGTATAGTGCCTAATGATATGGCAGGAGATTGTTTCATAATTTCTTACATAATGAAAAACTAATGAAAGCAAGTTTGTCTTGTTTTTACTCATTTGATTATCCTGATATTTAGCTCACTTGTATTTACAAACCTATTTCATATACACATGGGAAGATGATCAGGAGATAAATTCAGTCACTTCTCAGTTTCCATAGTAAATCCCAGGAGGGTTCATCCACCTTGTATTTGGCCTGTGGGAAAATCTTGGCTTCCTACACAGAGACCAAATTTTCTTTTATTTTCTTTTCCCTCCCTGTTCCTATGGAACTCTCATCAGAATGGCAGGGCTTGTCATTCAGTAGTCCAAAGTGATTGCTTCAACACAGAAATTCCAAAGATATTGCATAATAAAGTCCCTTGTTGCACTCCCAGAAGTTGTTCCTTTTAGTTAATGAGTCCAAAGTCAAACTTCTAGTGTGACTCTAGGGACTGCCTGACATTAGCCAGCTGCCTCTTAGACTCCTCATTCTATCCTACAACCCATCAACCGACAATATCCAGCTGCCTGCCTCTGATTGGTTACATAGGAGGATCCATTATTTGGATAGTGCAAACAGCAAGATATTTATTGTAAAGGAAGTTAAGTGGACAAATGATTGTGTTGTCAGGATTAAGAAAGATGAAATAAATTATTTGGATGACATGATTCTCAAGCAGAAATTAGAAAAAATTTCTGAAGATTTATCTACAGGGTCTTTTGGAGCTTGGGTAAACCTACTTCTTTTTTCATAATCAGCTTCTTAGACTGAAAAGTATGCCTAGTCGCAGAGTAATTGTAGTACATTCTCTCTATGGGAATCACCTGAGCAAGGATGGCTTCACTGATTAACTCTGACCTCAGAATACAAGCCAAGACCATAATAATGTCCTTCCTAAATTGTCTGATGTTTTTGTTCCTTCTTCTTTTTTTGTATATATATTTTTTTATTGGAGTTTGATATGCCAACATATAGCATAACACCCAGTGCTCATCCCATCAAGTGCCCCCCTCAGTGCCCGTCACCCAGTCTGACCAGTTCCATGAGCTACTTTCTTCTCCCTTCTCTCCTGCTTTCCTTCTCTTATGGCTTTCTAAGACACTTATTTTTTATTCCTTTCATCTAAGCTTTTTTTTTTTTTTTTTTTACTGTCGAGCTCTTTTGCAATGCTATTTCCTCCAGGATGACTATTTTTTATCTGTTCCCTAAGATGTTCTAGTCAGTTTCTCAGATGTCCTTCTTTTCCTCATCCTTTGAAATATTAAACATTTAAAATAAATTGAAAACTGAGTTTCTTTAAAGCTTGTATTTTATGTAAATTATCCAATTAAATTACTATAACATTGGGTATTATTAGCCCCACTGTGCAGATGGGAAACATGAAATTAAAAGATGAAATTTCTTTTTTAAGCTCACATATCTAGAAAATAGAAGATCTGGGATAGGGCCCTACAAATGTCTGCCTCCAAGGAGATCTGCTATGCCTCTGCTGCTTTTCCTTACCTTTTGGCATAGAACTTGAATTTTATCAGGGTTTGGAAAGGTTGGGCCACTGACATTACCTGAGCAGGTAAGAATATCAAGCACATTATTTCTAGTATTTGTATATTAAAATCTTTTTTATGCCCTGAATTCCAGGAAGTTGCATTTTTGCAGTTAAAAAATAAATCACGGGGGTGCTTGGGTGGCTCAGTGATTGAGTGTCTGCCTTTGGCTCAGGTCGTGATCCCGGGGTCCTGGAATCGAGTCCCACATCAGGCTCCTGTGAGGAGCCTGCTTCTCCCTCTGCCATTGTCTC
This sequence comes from Canis lupus familiaris, assembly GCF_011100685.1. NCBI lineage: Eukaryota > Metazoa > Chordata > Mammalia > Carnivora > Canidae > Canis > Canis lupus. The sequence continues at coordinate 40,362,830 of NC_049248.1, read as the reverse complement.
TGCCTCTCACTTTGCCTCTTTCATGAATAAATAAATAAAATCTTTTTAAAAATCACAGAATTTGTATCAGGTAAGTTATAGATTTATTTTATGTAATTTTATGAGTTGTCAGCATTTCCTTAAATATCAGTACTATAAAGTAATATCTTTAAGAAATGCATACATTGCAACAATAAGTATATTTGGTGGGTCTTGCTTTCTTAAGCAGAGATCTTACTACTTCATCTTCATATGTGTGTATAAAACCAAGAAGTAAAGTCAAAACTGACTATATATAGCATATAGCACATTTTCATCAATAGATTTCTAATTCCCTCACAACAGAAATTGGAATTGTCAGCATAAACTTATCCATGCTGACAATGAGTATGATTTTAGATATCAACATAAAGCAATAAACAAAGTCAAAAAGATACTTGTAAAAGAATCACAACACTGTAAAACTCACTCATATCTATATTTGTGGAGCAACTGCACACAAATGATTATTTGTTTATAAGTTTCTCGTTCAACATTTTATTCTGCAAATCTATACCTAAAAATTAAGTTATTTAAATATTTAAAATCATCAGAAAACCAAACAATTCAGTAATTCAAGACGTGTTTTCCATTTCTGTCTTTGACTTTAGTTGTTTGGGGTTTTTTGCACCATTTTGACTGTGAAAATATGGCTTTAATGCTGTTAACTAAAGATCTCAAGGCACAACCATGTTGGCAGAAAAGGCTAACCTAGTGAGCACCATAGATTGGATATTCATCACACCTGAACATTAAAGTAGTTGGTCCAGCTACTTGGTTGATGTGTGCAGGGCAAACAACTGGTTGGATTTCTCCCCTAACCAGCTGATTTTCACTGTATTAACAGAATGTTAGATTCTTTGTTGCTTCAATATTAGGGATTTGAAGTATGATTTCTCAGTTGCTTTTCAGTTTTGGTCACTTTACCTAGCATATATCTTATATATGTTGGTCAAGTTCTATATATTCTTGTTTCTTACAGAGGTGAGAATTCACGATTTCCACCTGACAAAAGCAAAAGGAAAAAGCACATAAATAGTTGTCTTAATTATGTATTTGAATAAATAATTTGTTTATTTGGAGTGTGTTTGGTGGGCATAGAGGGGAATGTGTTTTAACCAAGAATAATATTTTACTATCAGATTTATATTGTAAACACAATGGCCTTGGTAACTAAGGGAAATATACTGTAACTGTTTTCTATAAATTTTTGTATTTTAAGAACTACATTTAGCTTTAATTTGATCTTCCACAGTGGAAAAGTCTAAGTAAAACTTAGTTATTAAGTTTGTGTGTGGGAAGGTTTATTCAAGAATTTTAAAAACATTTTTCATTTTGAAAATATATAAACATATAGGAAAGTTGAAAGAGTAATACGATAGTATAACTTTCACCTAGATCCACAAATTGTTAGCATTTTGCTGCATATACTTTATCTATTAATTTATCAGTATGTATTTATCTAATTTGATCTGCTGAATCATTTGAAAGTAAGTTATGACATTGTACCTCACTCGTGAATATTTAAGCATCCATTTCCTATGAATAGAGATATCCTCTTACATAATCACAAGCCCATTGACAGGCCTGAGATGAATAACAATAATTCAATAAATATCTAATACTGAGTTTATATTTTAACAAGTGGAATTTGAAGCTTTTGAAATGTAGTGCTTTCTTGCCCTCTAAGAGAGTATTTCGCTCTAAAGAATTATTACTTTTTGTGTCATTCTTTTTGTGTCTCACCATGTTGTCCATGCTTCTAGGACAAATGTGACTGTTAAAAGCTACCACAGATGTAGTAAGCTTTTTTATTTGGTGCTCTTCCTGGCAAGCGGGAACTGGAAACTCCATAAGATGATCTTAGTTACTGTGTGATGTATACAGCTAGTCCTCACTCATGTGGAGAAGTACTGTTTAAAATCTTGTCAATCAAGTGCATAATAGGAATCATTGTGATTTGCATATAAATCCTTGGGAAATTTTACTGCAGTCTAATTTATGTAATAATACTGTTGATTTCCAGGTTTGTTTAGTAAAACTTAGTGAAACCAAACCAGACAAAGACCTCCCTTAATCTACCCAGAGCATATGACATATCGCATCAGTCAAGGAGCAGGACATAAAGCAAAACCAGGACACATAGAAAAAAGGTGATGTTTATCTTTGGCACTTCTCATTTTATATTTTCCCCTAATACCAAGTGCCCCTCATCAAGTCAGGGACTTCAACTAATACAGACCATTTAGAAGCTTGTATCTTGGTCACATAGACTGGCTTGTCTTTCAAAAGCAGTCTCTTCATTCATTCATTCATTCATTCACTCATTCATTCATTCATGTTTTTCACTGTCACATTCTGAGTAACCCTTATGAGCTGTTTATTATGCTTGGTACCCTTTGTCTGACTCTGAAATTAATACTTCTCAGGGAACTTTTAGTTGGGGCAAGAGCCAACTAATTTCCTGCACATAATGATGTTAATATTTAGAAAAAAACCTATTATATTATGTTCCCAGAGCTGTTTACTTTAAATTTTGAAATAAAGATTGAAGAAATAAATGAGCCGCGATAAAAATGGAAGTTTTAATATAAATTTTAAAGCACTTTATTGAGAGGACATTGACAAAGAAAAATCTGTACATATTTAATGTATTAACTTGATGAATTTGAAGGTAAGTATACACTCTAAGACCACCATTACAATCTATGCCATAGACATACCCATCACCTCCAAAAGTTTCTTCTCACCCTCTTTATCATTGCAATTTTTGTGTGTGATAAGAACACTTAAGATATACCCTGTTAGCCACTTTTTAAGTATATAATATAGTATTACTAACTCTTGTCACCATGGTATATGGTAGACCTCTAGGATTTACTCATCTTGTATAACTGATTTTGTACCCTTTGACTAATTAATACCTCCCTATTTTTCCTTCCTATCAGCCCCTGGTAACCACATTTTACTCTCTGCTTCTATGGGTTTGACTATTTTAGATTCCTCATATAAGTGTTCTCATGGAGTATTTTTCCTTCTGCGTCTGGCTTATTTCACTTAGCATATAGACCTCCAAGTTCATCAGTGCTGTTGCAAATGGCAGGATTTCCTTTTTTAAGGCTGAGTAATATTCTATTACATGTGTATATGATGTTTTCTTTATCCATTAATCTGTGATGGACTCTTAGGTTGCTACTATGTCTTGGTTACTGTGAATAACATGGCAATGAATATTGGGGTGCACATATTTTTTCAAGAGGAACTTTAGCAAGAAAAGTCCTTCACTGTCAGCTGGGCCAGATATTCTGGGTAGGTTGGCTGGTGGGGACCATGAGCAGACTGACTGATGGAGTATGTGGGCTGGCCTTGTGCTTTTTGCTGGGGTTCATAGGCAGGTAAATCTGGGGCTGGCATCTGTGGGTATGCTTGCCCTCTTTTTCTACCATGGGAGAACTTGTGGGTCAGGGATATCTTTTTTTGTGGTTCTCTTTGCTGAGTTGTGAGAAGATTGACACAAGTAAAGATATTTTTTCCCTTTCAAATGTGTCTTTTCTCATTTCTGTGTTCCACCAGGGTGCTGTAATCTGTCACCTGGATTCCAGATCTTTCATAAAGGTATTTTCATCCATGGATGGTTGTTAAATCAGTATTTCTTTGAGGGGACAAGGGCTGGGATCTCTTATTCCACCATCTTACTAACATTTCTTAATTTTGTTTTTAAAAGGTTGTTCTGAGAATCTCTAAATGTTAAAGAAGAAACTTACTGTGAAATCAAAGCCCTAGCATTGACTTTTATCAGAATGGTTGTTTCTTTGCAAGGTATTGCCTTGATCCAAGGTTCAGATTTTCGCTATAGTTCATGGAATCTCTGGATCTCGTTAGTTGGACTATGTTGGTAGGCAACAGAAAGGGAATTTTATTTTGTAAGTGCTGGCTCTGAAATAGTACAACACAAGCCTCACTCCTGGCTACTGTGAACCCTTGCCTGGGTTCTCTTGGTTTGCCCTGGGAGTGATGGGGTGATCTCAGGATAAGCATTGGGAGCCCCCATGCACAAGATTACTATAACTAAAGAGTGAAAGAAGAAGACTTTAAGGGATTATATGCTATATTCTGACCCCAAGTAACTAAGTAAATATCACATATTGTTCACAATTTATTATTTTACATTGCTGGTGTTGAATCCATCATGTTAACTTCCAAAATATGATTTTCTACTTCTCCCTTAAAACAGCATTCTTAATGTTCTCTTCACAAGCTGAAGAGTTTTATTACTTACTGAATTTGAAAGTATTGTTGCCACAAAACAGTGTACTACCAATGAGAATTCAGATAATTAGGTTTTGTTCCTTACGTGGGCTGGGAGGCTTAGCTGTCAGTCAGTGAATGAACAACAGGACAGTTCCCTCAGTTTTCACTGATGGTGGAGTAAATGAAGTAGTGCTAAAATAGAATAGCAAGGGCCAGGAAGCACTTCCAGTTTGAGGCAAGAATATTGAACAGTTATACTGAGACTCAGATGAAGTCTAAAATATCAAGCCACTATGAGAGTATACGCACAAGTTTCAGAGTATAAGGAGAGAGTTTAGATAACCATGTGGGGATCTTATCTGCAATAATGGCTTGGACAGGAGTAGTGATTACATATATTCCTGGATATGTGATTTTTAGGGTTAACATGGTGATCTAACTAGAATGTTGTCCTATTAACTGAGAACAGCTTCTCATGACCAATTGTAGTCATATACCATTGCTTACAAAGCCCACCTAAAATATTACTGTGCATCATGATCTAGGCTACTAGTTTTTTAAAATTTATTATTATTTTTTAATGTATTTTAAAATTAAATTACAATATGATGCCATTAAATAAAATGAAGGAAATTTAAAATTAGAAGAATCGAGAACAATCTAATTCCACATCCAGTTTCTAATTCCTTGATGTCTTATTGTCCTCCTATCCTGTAATAGTTTCTTACACTTCACCTTGGTCCCTAGTCCCATGATTGTGCACTTAATTTTATCATCATCAATACCTTTATAATTTATTGTGTACATGTGGGCATGCTCACACACATACACATGCACAACCAATGATTTTATTTACACTTTATTGAAAACAGATGGAGGGAGTCAAATGGAAACACTTCTTGCCTTCTTAACTTCTTCTAGGCATAAAGTATCCCTACTCCTACCTACATCCTCTTAATTTAGACTTAATCCTACCTCAGTTTCTCAAGTAATGCCCTCCTGAAATTTTCTTCTCCACCTTCTTCTCATAGCAGAAAACTTCTTTTCAAATGTATCACTCTAAACTACATAAAAACATTATAGTTCCCCAAAATATTGTAGTAAAAACTAGGATCTTGGCTTATTTAAAATATCACTGGCAAGATGATGATCAAGAAATTGACTTTTAAATACCTGAATGTGGATTGTGGGACAGTAATGAAAAGATATTCATGTAGAATAAGATCTAGGTGCTGGGGAAACTGAGAGACACTGAAAGATTTTTGGTGGATCTTCTTGTTTTCCAGAGAGAACACTTCTCTATATGGCAATGAAAAACTACAGTGCTATCAGTGAGTTCATTCTTCTTGGACTATCTATTGACCCCAGTATTCAGGTAATACTCTTTGTGCTATTCCTTCTGATTTATCTCTTCACTCTGATGGGAAATTTCTTGATGCTCTTGGTGATTAGGGCTGATTCTCACCTCCACATACCCATGTACTTCTTTTTGCAACAACTCTCCTTCCTGGACCTCTGCCACTCATCTGTCACAGTCCCCAAGATGCTGGAGAATCTACTTTCTGAGAGTAAAACTATCTTTGTAGAAAGCTGCCTAGCTCAGGCCTTCTTTGTGTTTGCCACAGGGGGCACTGAGGCCTGTCTGCTGGCTGTGATGGCCTATGACCGCTGTATAGCCATCACCTCCCCTCTGCTCTATGGCCAGGTGATGAACAACCAACTCTGTGTTGGGATGGTGTGGAGTTCCTGGGGCCTGGCCTTTGCTGATGCTCTCATCAATATCCTCTTGGCTGTCAATTTAGACTATTGTGAGGACCAGACTATTCCCCATTTCAGCTGTGAGCTGTCTTCTCTCTTCCCTCTGTCTTGCTCTGATACCTCCACCAATTTCACACTTCTGCTCTGCTCCTCTTTCCTGCATTTCTTTGGAACCTTCCTAATGATTGTTTTGTCCTATGCCCGCATTGTCTTCACCATCCTGAGCATCAGCTCTACCTCAGGCAGAGGCAAGGCTTTCTCCACCTGCTCCTCCCACCTTACTACTGTGATCTTGTTCTATGGCTCAGGTTTCCTCAGCTATCTCTTGCCAACTTCAGGCTCCCCTCTGGAGATGATGTTCTCCTTGCAATATAGTGTCATTACTCCCATGCTGAACCCGCTCATTTACAGCTTGCAGAACAAGGAGGTGAAGGCAGCTATGGGAAGAATCTTCAGAAAATATTTCTATTCTTTAATGTAGTAGATACAAAATCATGACTAAAGGAAAATGAACTATTATGCTACATGATCAAATAATGGATTTTAAGGAGAGTTTCTTCATTGTCCATGATGCTAGATGCTACAGAGAACATAGTGGCGTTTATTTCCTTGAAAATGTTTGTGAATAGGACAGAAAACTATTATGTCAGGATGATAAGGTTCAATCTTATTCAGAAAAGGAGAAATGCATCGGGTAAGCCTTCTTTTTTAGGGGATCATTTAATAAAAATGTTGATTTATTTTTCATATCTATGTGGACATGTATTGCTATTGGTTGCTTATTACTCTTTCACACTTCTTCAAGTAATTAAACCCAAATCTTTAGGAAAACTCATTCTCTCAAATTCACGTCTGTAAGATAGGATGATCCTATAACCTAGGATAGACTAACCTTTCTATTCCTTTCTCCTGACAGTGCACTGTGGCAAGGAGTAAAGCCAAGACCCAAGTGAGGTTACTCAGAATCTTATTCTAGAAAATGCAGGTACTTAGCAGGAATAAACAACAAGAAAAGACACCATTTGGAACAGAGTCAATCTGACTATAGTGCCTAAAGAGACCATGAAATCCAGCTCCCCTAACAATTGTCCTTCCTGAGGTCATATTTTTAACAAATATAGTAACAATAGTGAATTTGTTACATTTCTTAATTCATGTCAAGAAGTTCCTGGGATAGTCAGGCTGGCCCCCCAAAGAGGTCCTTCCAAATCCCTGGAAACGATGAGTATGTTATATGGCAAAAGGGATCGGGCAGACATATAAAATTATAGACTTTAAAATAGGGAGAGTAGCCTGGATTATCTAGGTAGGCTCAGTCTAATCACATGAATCCTTAAAAGCAGGGAAACTTCTTCAGCTATAGGCAGGAACAACAAGCTTAGAAGGGAAGTTCAGAGATAATATAAGCATAAGAAGAACCCAACTCACCATTGGCTTGAATCATGGATAAAGGGACGCCTGGGTGGCTTAGTGGTTGAGCGTCTACCTTCAGCTCAGGGCATGATCCCAGGTCCTGGGATCAAGTCCCTGTATTGGGTTCCCCACAGGGAGCCTGCTTCTCCCTCTGCCTATGTCTCTGCCTCTCTCTGTGTGTCTCTCATGAATAAATAAATAAAATCTTTTTAAAAGAAGCATCATTTTCTTCCCTGTTTTCCCCATTCTGTTTGTTTTCTCCATCCTCCTATATGTAGTCATTTTTATACTTAAGATATTTATTTTTTGAAAACTAAATTTTATACACACACATATCCATATATGTAAAATTTGTTTTATACACACACACATACACACACACACACACACACATATAGCCAACATCCTACTAATTCCTATGGATATTTCCCTAGTTACTGAGTATAATTAGACCAGATATCTTTAACAACTTCTCCCTTTTTGGCTCTCTGATCTTTGAGGTAACATAAGAATAATGTTTGAGGTAACATAAGATCTTTGAGGTAACATAAGAGGTAACATAAGAATGAGGAAAGCTACTGAAATTTACATTCTCCTTATATACTTTACCATGACCACCTATTTGTTGTATGGTTAGATACAAATTAGGATTAGAATTATTTTAAAATGTTAAAAAATTACCTTACTTGATTAATACTAGTACTGATTAACGTTAACCCTAGTTGAATAAATAAAATAATCTCATGCACATATGAAAGGATAATTTGGAGGTTAGCTGTAAGTCTCTCTTCACATTCTAGGTTAATTCTCTGAAGGTCCATATGGCCTGTATGTTCCCGAGGGTAAAAATTCTAAATTCTCTTTTCCAATCCTGCCTCTCTTCAGTTCCCAGCAGACTAGCAGGAAAACACAGCTAGGAGTTTAAGTTGATTATTTCAGTTTACAAGTTGCAAAGGTTACACGTGAGAAAATCCCTAACGTCTTAAAGTTCAAGCTTCTTAGCAGCTTAGTCTAGACTGTAGCTTCAAGCTGTTAACTCCTAGGAATATAGGTTATTGAGCTGGTCTCCTGGGTTCCTTAGTTCAGCCTAAACCAACTGGTCTTTTGATTGGTGGGGCATCAGAGTCCTTTGTTCAGATAATGCTGTCAGCAAAATATTTAGAGTTACAGAGGAAAATACGTGAAAATATCTATTCCCAGAGTTGGGAAGTTGTGGTACATCTTCTTTTAATGAATATCACCAGATCCCTGATCCTTTCACCTATTGTCTCAATACTCCAGGATACTTTCTCCATTAAAAGAATTCAAGAGTATGAAAATGTTCCTCTGAATCCTCTGATGATTTTGTTTCCTCCTGCTACTCCCTTTTCCCCTTAACTCCCTTACTCTCTTCTTGATTTCTAAGAATCTTAGCTTCCCCTTGAATCCTGTTGTCTTTTCACCGTTCTCAAGTCTAGACACTATCTCCAGGTCTAGAGACAGCTTTTCTGCAATATGGCCTCATATTATCTCTTCCCTAATACACTCTAGTCTACTCATTTAAAATACCCTTCTTCTTCCTCTTCTTGAGATGCATTAACATTTACAAAAGATCGGAAATCCTGCGTCTAGCTATTTATGTATAAGCTAATTCAACCAAATATAAGACATATATTATTTCCCCCAAATTTACACAGTTTACTATTATATGGAGCAATTATAGTTTAAAAGATCAAACATTAAACAGCTAATAAGTGATATAATTGGGTCACACCACACATATGCCTGTCCAGGTTGCAGGATGTTGGCAACATTGTGCTATATTTACTGAACCGGGCATAATGCCCTTATTTTATGTTGGGGAAGCTGAGTCTACCATCTGAAAGCAGCATGGATAGGGATATGGTAGGACATTAGGAGCGTATTTCCCACTCTTCATGGCTTAAACTGCCTCCTCATCAACCAGTCTTAATGAGCCTCAGAGAATTACTTTATTTGTGGTTACAATAATCTTCAGATGGCCTACCCCTGAGACATGTGAGGCAGAATTGAGGCACAGTCTGGGCAAAAATGATGAACTAGGTGATGGTTGTCTCCAATACCTACTTAAATCTGGTTTTGGTATTTTTTTTCTGCATATGGGTGCCTCTTCATTTACCTAGGGCTTCAAGCTCTTTTGTGACCAAGCTTGTCTTTCAAAATCAGTAAAATGCGGGACCATTTTCTCCTGCTTCCTACTCATTCATACGCTATTAATGTTCTCTGCTAATGCTTTCTGATCAACATTATGAAATAAAGTCGTTTCACATTTCATTCTGCACTGACCAGCCTTTAGCTATTTTTTCCTTTGGATGAGATCCAATTAACACTCTCCGTCTAATGATGTTGCTACCTGCAAGCAAAACTACTATGTCATGTTTTCCAAAGTTGTTGACATTTTATGTTTAGAAACAGCAGAAGAAAGAAATCACTAATGGTAATATTTTGGTCATCAGCTACAGTAAAAAGGTTTGTTTTTATTATTTTACTTACATACTTATTTTAAGGGAATGCCTCTGACAGACCCTTTACAAATACCCTAAAAAGAATATGTTGCTCTACTTCTGTGGAAGTCCGGCCCCTGATGGCAACTTTTCTTGCTGTCATTGTATTTTATGTGTGCAAATACACTAGGCAAGCTTACCTTGTCTTCACTTTGTTTCAAGGATAAACTTCATCCCATAATTCATAGAATCTTTTGCAGTAAATAAGACAGGAGTTTTTGGAGGTTGAAGATAAGAAAGGGGTTTTTCTTTGTGTTGCCCTAAAATCATGTCACAGGGCATAGAAGTCCCTTTCCTTCCACACTCTGGGTATTGTGTGCCTTTTGCCTGACATAAAGGATTTCCTTCTTCAGCTCTCTACCAGCTGCTTTGTCCATGGCCTCTGGAGATAATGCGATCTGGGCAGCAGGAGCCCAAATGGGCACTGTGATCAGATCTAAATATATGAGTGAAATATGAAAATTTTAGCCATTATTTTCATAGTCCATTCTCAAATAACTGGAAATAAATATGTATATTTTGGAAAAATAATATACATAATTTGTCATTTCTTATTGCCAACATATATTTCACTACAAATAATAATTTTCAGTAGAATTCTTCTCAAATCTGCCCTCACACAAGATTCTCAATACTGTCTGAACAAGCTGAATAATTTTCCCTGGATTTGAATAATTTGTCAGTGGATCTCAAAATATAGCTGCTACCATCTGGTGTTACTATTTATTCAGATAGGTAACTGAACTTAGCCATCCAGTGCTTGTTAACAGTCAAGGTAGGAGAGACCAGTCTTTGATCAACTGAATATAGTTAGTTGTCTTGAATTAGAACGAAAGGCCAGGGTAGAATGGACTTTGACAGCATTAAACAGTAGTTATCCTGTCAGGTTACAAGCCATATGTGTTAGAACAAAGCAGATGAACATCTGCTTTTAGAGTTTGAAAGTTTTAGAGTGTGCAAGTTTTAGAGTGTGAAAATGTGGGTTGGGTTAGCATGTGGACTTCCAAACTGGCTGAGACATTGACAGGAGCAGAGTCTGGTTTAAACTGGGCACAGGATATGTGACCGGATATTATCCTACTCCAGGGCAACAACCTCTCTGATCAAATGCAAGTAGGCATTTCCTCCAACAACACACTAGGGTTATAACTTGCCTGATTATCTTGGGCTGAAATTTTTTCATTAAATTTTCTTTAAATTCTAAAACTAATCTATATGAAAGGAAAAGAGAGTAAAACAAAAAACAAGAGAAATCCTTACCATGCTAACTCAGCACCCTAGACTTTATCTTCTACTATGCCAGAGACAGAATCTTCTACCCTATCTTAGTTTCCTATTCTTAAAATAACGCCCATCGCTTTGTTATCTCAATACTTATACCTATGAGATCTGAATTTCAAGCCTTTCTCTATCTTACCACTATCTCCAGAATTTATAGCTTGCTTACCCTAGTGTTCCTATAGAAGTAGAAACAGTTCTTCAAACCCAAACCAGTGGTTTTTGCTGCTTTTGCTCTAGCCATATTCCTCTGCATATTCTCTGCTTAATTCCTTAACATAGCCTTGATTCTGTGATTTGTTCACTTTGCAAATATGCTTTACTTTCTTACCTTTTTTTTTGTCACTGCATATTCCTGGAAAAAAAACAAACCCCATTTGATACCAGATGTCTTTCTGCTCCATACATGTGCTTAAGCAGATAAATATTACTGGAGATAAATTAGTCTCCAAATCTGAAGTGGGCAAATATATCATTGGTTAATCTTACTGCATTTCCGTAGTAAATTAGTCTTCCACTTGATGTACCTGAGTTTTTTGTTCTTGGGTCATCAAAATCCCCATCACTAAAAACACACACCACGTATACACACAGATAGATGATAGATAATAGATAGGTATACTTTGTTCACAATTTCATCTCATATTTCATCAACAACTTTGCAGTGATCAATCAGAAAGTCTCTCATATTCCAGCCATAAAATCTACCAAACTAGCTACCTTAGTCCCCACTCTCTTTACCTTACCTCTTATTTACAACAGGTAAAGGGCCCCTCCTCCTACCTATGGACAAAACCACTTGTGCTCTGGATCATTTATTGTTCCTTTATCAAGGATTTTACTTCTGTTATTGGCCTTTTACTTTGCCACATCAACAAATTTTCTCTATTCCCACTGAATATACAAAATGTTCTTTGTGTTAATGTTCATCTTGAAAATAAAAAGAAAGGAGACCTCTAGGGACATAAGATGAGGGTCTACAAAACTGCATAAGGAGTTGATGGGGGTGGTGGACTGTCATCCAAGAATATCAAATTTCTCATCATGATTAGGAAGTCAGCTTAGAAATATTTGAACATGGTTTCCAGTACATTTGTGAAATAATGCACATGTGCAGGAGGGCTAAGGCAGTGGGGGTAATTGGGAGGCACAAAAGGAGTTGTGATGTCTCTCTTGGATTTCCAGGGTAAATATTTTTATCACTATGGGAAACCATAGCATGTTCAGTGAGTCCATCCTCCTTAGGTTGTCTGCTGACCCTCAGACCTGGATTCTGCTCTCCATGTTGTTTCTGGTGCTTTACCTCCTCACTCTGATGGGAAACCTGGTGATGCTGCTGGTGATGAGGGCTAATTCTCACCTTCCCTGTACTTCTCCTATGCCCATGTACTTCTTTTTGAGACAACTCCCCTTCCTGGACCTCTGCCACTCATCTATCACAGTCCCCAAGATGATGGAGACTATCTTCTGAAAGCACAGTCATCTTTGTAGAGAGCTGTCTGGCTCAAGCCTTCTTTGTGTTTGCCACAGGGGGCACTGAGGCCTTTCTGCAGGCTGTGGTGGCCTATGACCACTTTGTAGCCATCACCTCCCCTCTGCTCTAGGGCCAGGTGATGAACAACCAGCTCTGTGTTGGGATGGTGTGGAGTTCCTGGGGCCTGGCCTTTGCTGATGCTCTCATCAATATCCTCTTGGTTGTCAATTTAGACTATTGTGAGGACCAGACTATTCCCCATTTCAGCTGTGAGCGGTCTTCTCTCTTCCCTTTGTCTTGCTCTGATACCTCCACCAATTTCGCACTCCTGCTCTGCTCCTCTGTCTTGCATTTCTTTGGAACCTTCCTAATGATTGTTTCTTCCCATGCCTGCATTGTTTCCACCATCCTCAGCATCAGCTCCATCTCTTGTAGGTGTGAGGCCTTTTTTACTTGTCTTCTCACTTCATTACTGCGATCTTGTTCTATCGCTCAGTTTTGTGTTCTGACTGGAGATGATGTTCTCCGTGCAGTACAGTGTGGTCACTCATATGCTGAACCCCCTCATTTATAGCCTGCAGAAACAAGGTGAAGATAGCTATGAGAAGAATGTTAAGATATGTTAGTTCATTTTTTTAAATTTTCTTTTTTTAATTTAAATTCAACTTGCCAACATATAGTACATCATTGGTTTCAGGTGTCATTTTCAATAATTCATCAGTTACATGTAACAGTGCTCATCACATCAAGTGCCCTCCTTAATGCCTGTCACCCAATTATCCCATGCCTCCTTTATAGCAGTTAGAATGGCTAAAATTAACAAGATATATTAGTTCTTTCACATAGTGGACCAGAGAAACAGGACCATGGAGAAGCTAAACCATAATGCCACAAAATATAACTAAAAATCAAGGGTGGTTGGTTCGTTCCTTTCTTCCTTCTCTCTTTTTGTTTTTCTTGCTTTTTTTTTTAATATTTTTTTTCAATTTTTATTTATTTATGATAGTCATAGAGAGAGAGAGAGAGAGAGAGAGGCAGAGACATAGGCCGAGGGAGAAGCAGGCTCCATGCACCGGGAGCCCGATGTGGGATTCGATCCCGGGTCTCCAGGATCGCGCCCTGGGCCAAAGGCAGGCGCCAAACCGCTGCGCCACTCAGGGATCCCTCTTGCTTTTTTTTTTAAGCATTCTTAGAAACATCTTTATTAGAAGGGTTCTTAAAAACTTCACTATATGAAATTACAGATTGAATAAGGATCACTTCCTTCACTGATAAAACACTGGTATGAATGCAGCTTGCAAGAGAAGTTTTTAGAAACAAGGGATTATTTCTTGATTGACCATCATGCCAGCTGTTGAAAGAGATGTACGTGTCAGCATCTTTGTGTGTGTGTGTGTGTGTGTGTGTGTGTGTGTCAGCATCTTAATGCATGTTCAAGAAGAAGGCAGCAAGCTCTACTCTTAGGATGATTAAAGATCAGCTCTATTCAGAGGAAGAAAGATGGATCAGATAATTTTCCAAGGTATTACTTTACAGTAAATATATATATATATATATATATTTACCCTTCCTACTGCACACTACTCTTGGTTAGGGAAATTAACCCTTCCCCATTTTATGCAGTTCACTGGGACTCTCCATGGTACCCCCTGTGTCCCCTTACCACAAGGAGATCATGTGACCCACAGGCCAGTCATTCTACCTCTGCCTCATAAGGTACTGTCCAGGCCCCTGCTGCTGCTGAGAGTCTCCAGTGATACTTTGCTTATTAAGCTTCCTCACAGGAGGTTTTTCAACAAGCACAATAATAATAGCAGACCTTTAATAAAAACTTACTCTGGGGTGCCTGGGTGGTTCAGTCAGTTTAGTGTTTGACTCCGTTTTAGCTCAGGTCACGATCTCAGGGTCATGAGCTTGAGCCTTGCGTAGGACTCTGTGCTCAGCAGAGAGTCTTCTTGAGATTTTCTTCCTCTCCTGCTTGTTCCCCCACTCATGCGCGTGTGTCTCTCTCTAAAATAAATAAATGAATGAATAAATAAATATTTTTTTAAAAAAGGAAAACAAAGACACTTACCCTAAGTTAAGTGTTTTACACATATAATCCTCTTTGATGATCTCATCAACTCTAAGCATTCAGAAATGCTTTATTAGTCTGGTATCCCTTGCAAAACATCCTTTTCTTAGCTAGTTTGAATCAAATTAAAATTATGTTGGTTGGAACCAAAGAATCCAAACTGACATTCAAATTGGCACTAAAAAGTAAATTATGTTCTTCACTTGATCCCAAGAAAAATGTGTGAGCCTTTTGAATTAATATATAAGTTGGTGAAGAAGATAGCAAATCTTCTATTTATATTCTCTTATAGTTCTCTTATTTTCTCACCATGGTATTCAATGGCAAGTGTGTTACCACCTTGATAACCTCAAATTATGCAACATTGATAATGAAGTTATAATGATTAAGAAGCTGGTGCTCTCATCTAGGATGGTGGAGATAAGAATATTAATATTCAAGGATAATTTCAAGCAAGACAAATTCAAATCTGGAAATTCTGACCTTACATATGGCTTAGAGATGATCTAGAACTAAACTTAAAAGTTCATTCTCTGGCTTGCTGAATTACAACCCTGTTAGAATTAACTATCGTATTGGACTGCATATGTAAAATTAGGGAATTGATCAAGAGTTCAACAGTGATACCTTGTAGTATTTGAGATCTCAGAGTACAGAACTTCCAAACCACTGAAAAGGAACCCTACAGCAGTACCTAGCTGCCTCAGCCAATGGAGCAAGCAACTCTTTATCTTGGGGTTGTAAATCTGAGCTCCACACTGGATGTAGGGATGACTTAAAAAATATATATATATTTTAAAAAGTATCCCTACTGTCCTTTCCTCAGCCAAGCTCTTCCTTTCTTAATGGAAAAAGCCATTAAGAGATTCTTCTCATGCCTTCCTTTCTTGTTAGTCTCCAGGATCCAAAATTAATATGACTTTGGGTGAAATGAAGATTCAGAAAAGATATTAGGAGGTTTGTATTTAAAACAATAGTCCATTAATTTCTGTTTCAGAACTCTGGAAATAATTTGTGGGAAATGATATTAAATATGTTCAACCAAGGAGTATGGACTTGACATTTTAAAAGTAATTTTAAAATCCTTTTACATATAAAGATAAATATATAATTTTATGAGAATGTGTAAATGAGATTATTTTATGTAAGGTGCTTCATGGTGGTCCAGTCTTATTTTTTTCTTTACCTACCTCTACTTTCCCCAATTTCTATTCTTCCTCCAATCACTGTCTCCCTCTCTCCAATTTCTGTTTTTCCTCCAACCACTGTCTCCCTCTCCAGAAACTCATTAATGGAATATATTTTCTTTCATAACTTTTTCATACTCATATAATCACACATAAGTGCTCATATATATGTGTACAGATATACATGTTCATTTTACATATTTATGGATGTTCTGCTTTTTAAAAACTCCATTTAAATATCAGGTTTTGCAAATCAAAACCACAATGAGACGTCTACCACCTCACACTGGTCAGAATGGCTAAAATTAAAAAGTCAGGAAATGACATATTAGTGAGAGTGCAGAGAGAGGGGAACCCTCTTACACTGTTGGTGGGAACTCAAGCTGGTACAGCCACTCTGTAAAACAGTATGGAGGTTCTTCAAGAAGTTAAAAATAGAGCTACCCTAAGACCCAGGATTGCACTACTAGGTATTATTTACCCCAAAGATACAAATGTAGTAATATGAAGGGGCACATGCACCCCAATGTTTATAGCAGCAAGGTACACAATAGCCAAACTATGGAGAGAGCCAAGAGGTCCTTAGATGAATGGATAAAGAAGACGTGGTATACATATACAATGGAATGTTACTCAGCCATCAAAAAAATGAAATCTTGCCATTTGCAATGACAGGGCTGGAATGAGAGGGTATTATGCTAAGTAAAATAAGTCAATCAGAGAAAGACAATTATATGATGTCACTCATATGTGGAATTTAAGAAACAAAACAGAGGAGAATAGGGGAAGGGAGGGAAAAATAAAACAAGATAAAATCAGAGAGAGAGAGAGACAAACCATAAGAAACTCTTCATCATAGGAAACAAACCGAGGGTTGCTGGTGAGGGAGGGGGGATGGAGTAATTGAGTGATAGGTAATTAGAAGGTCACGTGATGTAATGAGCTCTGGGTGTTATATACAGCTGATGAATCACAGAACTCTACCTCTGAAACTAATAATACACTATATGTTAATTAATTGAATTTTTTTAAGTATGAATTTTTAAAAATAAAATAAATATCAGGTTTTATCTTGCTTCTCCCTCAGTCAGCAATACCATGGACATACTAGTCTAGGTCAGATGGTTTAGTTCTAATTTATTCTTTCAAATTATAGCCTAATATTCCATGGTAGGATGTGCCATAATATATGCAAGCTGTCTTTTATATGAGCATTACATTTGCTTCCAGATATTGACACAATGAATAATGTTTTAATAAACAGATTTATATATAAATCCTTTAGTTTAGATGCTTTTATTTATATGGAGGTGATTCTCAGGAATGGGATTCTCATATCAAAGCATATGTTATTTTAACTTTAATATATGTTGCTAGATTGCTTTCTGGAAAGTTCACATATACTAAGTAATGAGTAAGTGTAATTTTCTCCTATATACTCCCCAGATATACATGTTATAGATCATTTAAGAATTTTGGCCTGATGGGTGCAAAATTGTTTCTCTGTTTAGTTTATTCTGCATTTTCCTTAAAACCAGTGAGTGTTGGGATCCCTGGGTGGCACAGCGGTTTGGCGCCTGCCTTTGGCCCAGGGCGCGATCCTGGAGACCCGGGATCGAATCCCACGTCGGGCTCCCTGGTGCATGGAGCCTGCTTCTCCCTCTGCCTGTGTCTCTGCCTCTCTCTCTCTCTCTCTCTCTCTCTCTCTCTCTGACTATCATAAATAAATTAAAAAAAAAAAAACAAAACCAGTGAGTGTTACTATCTTTTCATGTGCTTGTTAACAATTTGGATTTGCTCTCCTATTAATTGGTCATCCATATCTTTTGCCTATTTCTCTTCTATGTTTGTGTTTTCTTGTCCATTAGCAATTTTTGTACATTAGCAATATTAACAGTAGTTTGCAATCTATGCTGCAAATGTTGACCAAGATTGATTACTTTTCTATTTATTTTTATAGTCATATAAAAGTTTAAATATTTACATAGGTATGACACCCTTTTCCCTGATACCATGTAGATGTCCTGTTTTGTTTAATAAATGCTCCAATTACTCAACTGGAGTATTCTGTACATATTCTCTTAGTCTTCCTTAGTTAGTATTATTTTATATTTTATTATTTTTCATTTGGAACTTATATTTGGTGTAGTATGGATGTCTAAATGTATTATTTTATTGATTTAAAGAGACAACAATATTTATTCAACATACTTTCTTTCCCACCAAGTAGAAATAATATATATTATAATTAAATTCTGTGGCTTATGTATGAGATTTCTTTATTTTTTTAAAGATTTTTATTTATTTATTCATGAGAGAGAGACACAAACACAGAGAGAGAGAGAGGCAGAGACACAGGCAGAGGGAGAAGCAGGCTCTATGCCAGGACCCCGATGCAGGACTTGATCCCGGGGCCCCAGGATCATTCCCTGGGCCAAAGGCAGGCACTAAACCACAGAGCTACCCAGGGATGTCCTGAGATTTCTTTTCTGAGTCAATTATCTTTGGTTTTTTTTCTATTATAATTTTACATTGGTTATTCTGAAATATCATAATGCAAGTCTTTTTCATACTACCCTCATTTATGTTTTATTAACAACTCCATGAAGTATGATTTACATATAATAAAATTCACTCATTTTAAGTGTAAATTCTGTAATTTTTAGTGCATTCACAGAGTTGTGCAATCATCATGACAATCCAACTTTAGAACATTTTATAACCCAAAAAAAATCCCTCGTACTCATCTGCATCCTCAGACGCAGAACACCCCCAGATCCAGATTTGCCTTTGGATATTTCATTTGAATGGAACTATTCAGTATGTGGTCTTTATTTCACTTGGCATATGTTTTTGAGGTTTACCTATGTGGTAGCATGTATTAGTACTTCTTTCTAGTCCTTCTGTGGTTACTCTTTGCAAAGTGTATCATTATCCATTTTTATACTTTCAATCTAGTTGTCTCTTTTAGTCTGACATGTTTCTTTTATAGATAGCATATAGCTAGACTTGATTTTTTAAATCCAGTCTGGCCATATCTGACTTTTTGATTGTACACTTTAGTCAATTTACATTTAACATAATTTTCCATATGGTTAAACTTAGGTCAGCCATTTGCTGTTTATTTTCTGTATATCATGTCTTTTTTCTTCCTGTGTTCTTCATTTACCACCTTCTTTTGTATTAGGTAAATATTTTCTAGTGATCCACTTTATTTTTTGGTGACTTTTCTAACTTGTTTTTGAGTTATTTTCTTAGTTATTGCTCTAGGGTAATGATTCTCAATAGGAAATAATTTTTCCCCTAAGGGAACATTTGACAATATCTGGAGACATTTTTGTTTGTTAAATTAAAAGAGTGTTAGTGGTATCTATTGGCTAATGGCAAGTGTTGCTGCTAAACACCCTGCAACACACAGGACAGCTGTCTACAATAAAGGAATTTTCCAGCCCAAAATGTCAGTGGTACTGAGGTTGAGAAATCTTTCTGTAGAGTTACAATATAAATCTTAAATTATAATTATCTACTTCAGAGTAATACTAAATTCTAGTAATATATAGAAGCTTTGTTCCAATATGGCTCAATTTCTTCTTTCTCCTTTGTGCTATTATTATCATATCATGTCCATATTTGTTACAAATCCAAAATGCATTATTATGGTTAGTGCTTTACAAAATCTTATGTTTTAAAGAAGTTAAAAGAAGGAAGGAGGAATTTTAAGTATAGGGTCTTTTATATAAACCACATACATGGACATGAAATAAGTCAGTTGAAGAAAGAAAATTACCATATGGTTTCACTCATACGTGGAATATGAGAAATAGTGCCAAGGACCATAAGGAAGGAGGGGGAACTGAATGGGGAAAAATCAGAGAGGAAGACAAACCATGAGAGACTCTTAACTCTGGGAAACAAACTGAGGGTTGCTGAAGGCAAGGTGGGTGGGAGGATGGGGGAACTGGGTGATGGGCATTAAGGAGGGCATCTGATGTGATGAGCACCTGGTGTTATACTATATGTTGGCAAATTGAAACAATCCAATCATGAAATGGGCAAAAGACATGAAAAGAAATCTCACAGAGGAAGACATAGACATGGCCAACAAGCAGATGAGAAAATGCTCCGCATCACTTGCCATCAGGGAAATACAAATCAAAACCACAATGAGATACCACCTCACACCAGTGAGAATGGGGAAAATTAACAAGGCAGGAAACAACAAATGTTGGAGAGGATGTGGAGAAAGGGGAACCCTCTTACACTGTTGGTGCAATGTGACTGGTGCAGCCAATCTGGAAAACTGTGTGGAGGTTCCTCAAAGAGTTAAAAATAGATCTGCCCTACGACCCAGCACTTACACTGCTGGGGATTTACCCCAAAGATACAGATGCAATGAAATGCCAGGACACCTGCACCCGGATGTTTCTAGCAGCAATGTCCACAATAGCCAAACTGTGGAAGGAGCCTCGGTGTCCATTGAAAGATGAATGGATAAAGAAGATGGTTTATGTATACAATGGAATATTACTCAGCCATTAGAAACGACAAATACCCAGCATTTGCTTTGACGAGGATGGAACTGGAGGGTATTAGGCTGAGTGAAATAAGTCAATTGGAGAAGGACAAACATTATATGGTCT
Source organism: Canis lupus familiaris (assembly GCF_011100685.1). NCBI lineage: Eukaryota > Metazoa > Chordata > Mammalia > Carnivora > Canidae > Canis > Canis lupus. The sequence goes on along the minus strand of NC_049248.1, from coordinate 40,342,215 downwards.
CATTCATTTGGGGAATATAAAAAATAGTGAAAGGGAATAAAGGGGAAAGGAGAAAAAATGAGTGGGAAATATCAGAAAGGGAGACAGAACATGAGAGACTCCTAACTCTGGGAAATGAACAAGGGGTGGTAGAAAGGGAGGTGGGCAGGGGGTGGGGGTGACTGGTTGATGAGCATTGAGGGGGGCACTTGATGGGATGAGCAATGGGTGATATGCTATATGTTGGCAAGTGGAACACCAATAAATAAATTTATAAAAAAAATTAAAATGAAATGAAAAATAAACCAATATATTTATCATTGTTAAAAAAAAAAAACAAAATTCAACAAAGTAAGTTTGAAGATCTAATTGGCTTTATTAAAAGATTCATGATTTGGGCAGCATTGTTTAGACAAGATTGTCCTAAAGGGAGCCATCAGTAAAAGTAAATCTTAAGGGAGTCTAAGAGTATATTTCCTAGTGTTGATAAGGAAGTTCCAAGTGGACTAGCTCCTGGTGGGGAGTAGGTAGGGTTGAAACTGCAGTCAGGATAGATACTAAGTCTTGGGGCTTTAACCTCAGTGACTGTATTTTAGGTTTGTGGTTTTCTTTATAACATGTTAATACTCTTCATTTTATCCTGTAGATTTGAGTTACTCTCTAGTGTTATTTCTACACCAATGTATTGCTCCATTCCCTCATATTCTTTTTGTGCTATTGTTGTCATAATTATTTCATCCTTATATGTGACAAGATCAACAATACAACTTTATTATTTTCTGTAATTATGTTGTTTTTAAATATTTTATTTATTTATTCATGGGAGACACAGGGAGAGACAGAGACATAGCAGAAGGAGAAGCAGGCTCCCTGGTGGGAGCCTGATGTGGGACTTGAACCCAGGACCCCAGGATCATGACCTGAGCCGAGGCAGACATTCAACCACTAAGCCACCAGGCATCCCATGTAATCACGGTTTTTATTTTATTTTATTTATTTATTTTTAATAATAAATTTATTTTTTATTGGCGTTCAATTTGCCAACAAACAGAATAACACCCAGTGCTCATCCCATCAAGTGCCCCCCTCACTGCCCGTCACCCAGTCACCCCCACTCCCCACTCTCCCCTTCCACCACCCCTAGTTCGTTTCCCAGAGTTAGGAGTCTTCCATGTTCTGTATCCCTTTCTGATATTTCCTACACATTTCATCTCCCTTCCCATCAATTCCCTTTCACTATTTTTTATATTCCCCAAATGAATGAGACCATATAATGTTTGTCCTTCTCCGATTGACTTATTTCACTCAGCATAATACCCTCCAGTTCCATCCACGTCAAAGCAAATGCTGGGTATTTGTCATTTCTAATGGCTGAGTAATATTCCATTGTATACATAAACCACATTTTCTTTATCCATTCATCTTTCGATGGACACCAAGGCTCCTTCCACAGTTTGGCTATTGTGGACATTGTGTGTTGACCATGTCTATGTCTTCCTCTGTGAGATTTCTCTTCATGTCTTTTGCCCATTTCATGATGGATTGTTTGTTTCTTTGCTGTTGAGTTTAATAAGTTCTTTATAGATCTTGGAAACTAGCCCTTTATCTGATACATCATTTGCAAATATCTTCTCCCATTCTGTAGGTTGTCTTTTAGTTTTGTTGACTGTATCCTTTGCTGTGCAAAAGCTTCTTATCTTGATGAAGTCCCAATAGTTCATTTTTGCTTTTGTTCCTTTTGCCTTTGTGGATGTATCTTGCAAGAAGTTACTGTGGCTGAGTTCAAAAAGGGTGTTGCCTGTGTTCTCCTCTAGTATCTTGATGGAATCTTGTCTCACATTTAGATATTTCATCCATTTTGAGCTTATCTTTGTGTATGGTGCAAGGGAGTGGTCTAGTTTCATTCTTCTGCATGTGGATGTCCAATTTTCCCAGCACCATTTATTGAAGAGACTTTCTTCCAGTGGATAGTCTTCCTCCTTTATCGAATATTAGTTGACCATAAAGTTGAGGGTCCACTTCTGGATTCTCTATTCTGTTCCATTGATCTATGTGTCTGTTTTTGTGCCAGTACCACACTGTCTTGATGACCACAGCTTTGTAGTACAACCTGAAATCTGGCATTGTGATGCCTCCAGCTATGGTTTTCTTTTTTAAAATTCCCCTAGCTATTCGGGGTCTTTTCTGATTCCACACAAATCTTAAAATAATTTGTTCTAACTCTCTGAAGAAAGTCCATGGTATTTTGATAGGGATTGCATTAAACGTGTAAATTGCCCTGGGTAACACTGACATTTTCACAATATTAATTCTGCCAATCCATGAGCATAGAATATTTTTCCATCTCTTTGTGTCTTCCTCAATTTCTTTCAGAAGTGTTCTATAGTTTTTAGGGTATAGATCCTTTACCTCTTTGGTTAGGTTTTTTCCTAGGTATCTCGTGCTTTTGGATGCAATTGTAAATGGGATTGACTCCTTAATTTCTCTTTCTTCAGTCTCATTGTTAATGTATAGAAATGCCACTGACTTCTGGGCATGGATTTTGTATCCTGCCACACTGCCAAATTGCTGTATGAGTTCTAGCAAATCTTGGGGTGGAGGCTTCTGGGTTTTCTATGTAGAGTATCATGTCATCAGCGAAGAGGGAGAGTTTGACTTCTTCTTTGCCAATTTGAATGCCTTTAATGTCTTTTTGTTGTCTGATTGCTGAGGCTAGGACTTCCAGTACTATGTTGAACAGCAGTGGTGAGAGTGGACATCCCTGTCTTGTTCCTGATCTTAGGGGAAAGGCTCCCAGTGCTTTCCCATTGAGAATGATATTTGCTGTGGGCTTTTCGTAGATGGCTTTTAAGATGTTGAGGAATGTTCCCTCTATCCCTACACTCTGAAGAGTTTTGATCAGAAATGGATGCTGTATTTATTCAAATGCTTTCTCTGCATCTAATGAGAGGATCATATGGTTCTTGGTTTTTCTCTTGCTGATATGATGAATCACATTGATTGTTTTACGAGTGTTGAACCAGCCTTGTGTCCCGGGGATAAATCCTACTTGGTCATGGTGAATAATTTTCTTACTGGATTGTTGGATCCTATTGGCTAGTATCTTGTTGAGAATTTTTGCATCCATTATATCAGGGATATTGGTCTATAATTCTCCTTTTTGGTGGGGTCTTTGTCTGGTTTTGGAATGAAGGTGATGCTGGCCTCATAGAACGAATTTGGAAGTACTCCATCTCTTTCTATCTTTCCAAACAGCTTTAGGAGAATAGGTATGGTTTCTTCTTTAAACGTTTGATAGAATTCCCGTGGGAAGCCATCTGGCCCTGGACTCTTGTGTCTTGGGAGGTTTTTGATGACTGCTTCAATTTCCTCCCTGGTTATTGGCCTGTTCAGGTTTTCTATTTCTTCCTGTTCCAGTTTTGGTAGTTTGTGGCTTTCCAGAAATGCATTCATTTCTTCTAGGTTGCCTAATTTATTGGCGTATAGTTGTTCATAATATGTCTTTAAAATCGTTTGTATTTCCTTGGTGTTGGCAGTGATCTCTCCTTTCTCATTCATGATTTTATTAATTTGAGTCTTCTCTCTCTTCTTTTTAATAAGGCTGGCTAATGGTTTATCTATCTTATTAATTCTTTCAAAGAACCAACTCCAGGTTTTGTTGATCTGTTCCACAGTTCTTCTGGTCTCGATTTCGTTGAGTTCTGCTCGAATCTTTATTAACTCTCTTCTTCTGCTGCGTGTAGCATCTAGTTGCTGTTTTTTCTCTAGCTCCTTTAGGTGTAAGATTAGCTTTTGTATTTGAGTTCTTTCCAGTTTTTGGATGGATGCTTGTATTGCGATGTATTTCCCCCTTAGGACTGCTTTTGCTGCATCCCAAAGATTTTGAACGGTTGTATCTTCATTCTCATTAGTTTCCATGAATCTTTTTAATTCTTCCTTAATTTCCTGGTTGACCCTTTCATCTTTTAGCAAGATGGTCCTTAACTTCCGCGTGTATGAGGTCCTTCCAAACTTCTTGTTGTGATTTAGTTCTAATTTCAAGGCATTATGGTCTGAGAATATGCAGGGGACGATCCCAATCTTTTGGTATCGGTTCAGACCCGATTTGTGACCCAGTATGTGGTCTATTCTGGAGAAAGTTCCATGTGCACTTGAGAAGAATGTGTATTCAGTTGAGTTTGGATGTAAAGTTCTGTAGATATCTGTGAAATCCATCTGGTCCAGTGTATCATTTAAAGCTCTCGTTTCTTTGGATATGTTGTATTTAGAAGACCTATCGAGTGTAGAAGGAGCTAGATTGAAGTCACCAAGTATAAGTGTATTATTATTTAAGTATGTCTTAATTTTGGTTATTAATTGATATATTTGGCAGTTCCCACATTTCGGGGCATATATTTTGAGGATTGTTAAGTCCTCTTGTTGAATAGATCCTTTAAGTATGAGATAGTGTCCCTCTTCATCTCTCACTACAGTCTTCGGGGTAAATTTTACTTTATCTGATATAAGGATGGCTACCCCCTCCTTTCTTTTGAGGACCATTCGAATGGTAAATGGTTCTCCAACCTTTTATTTTCAGGTTGTATGTGTCCTTCTGTCTAAAATGAGCCTCTTGTAGACAGCAAATAGATGGGTCCTGCTCTTTTATCCGTTCTGACACCCTGTGCCTTTTGTTGAGGTCATTAAGCCCATTCACGTTCAGAGTTACTATTGAAAGATACAAGTTTAGTGTCATCATGATATCTATTCAGTCCTTGTTTTTGTGGATTGTTCCACTGGACTTCTTCTTAAAGGGGAATTTTGAGAGTCCCCCTTAAAATATCTTGCAGACCTGGTTTGGAGGTCACGTATTCTTTCAGTTCCTGCCTGTCTTGGAAGCTCTCTCTCCTTCCATTCTGAATGAGAGCCTTGCTGGATAAAGTATTCTTGGTTGCATGTTCTTCTCATTTAGGACCCTGAATATATCCTGCCAGCCCTTTCTGGCCTGCCAGAACTCTGTGGAGAGGTCTGCTGTTACCCTAATACTTCTCCCCATAAAAGTCAGGGATTTCTTGTCTCTTGCTGCTTTAAGGATCTTCTCTTTATCTTTGGAATTTGCAAGCTTCACTATCAAATTTCGAGGTGTTGAATGTTGTTTTTTTTTTTAATTTTAGGGGGGGGGAATCTCTCTATTTCCTGGATCTGAATGCCTGTTTCCCTTCCCAGATTAGGAAAGTTTTCAGCTGTGATTTGTTCAAATACATATTCTGGCCCTCTGGCCCTTTCGGCGCCCTCGGGAACCCCAATTAAACGTAGGTTTTTCTTCCTCAGGCTGTCATTTATTTCCCTTAATGTGTCCTCATGGTCTTTTAATTGTCTGTGTCCTTTTTCCTCAGTTTCCCTCTTTGCCATCAACTTGTCTTGTATGTCACTCACTCGTTCTTCCACCTCGTTAACCCTCGTCGTTAGGACTTCTAGTTTGGATTGCATCTCCATTAATTGATTTTTAATTTCTGCCTGATTAGCTCTAAATTCTGCAGTCATGAAGTCTCTTGAGTCCTTTATGCTTTTTTCTAGAGCCACCAGTAGCTGTATAATAGTGCTTCTCAATTGGCTTTCTGATATTGAATTGTTATTCAAATTTTGTAACTGTGGGAGAGAGGACTGTTTCTGATTCTTTCTTTTGAGGTGAGGTTTTCCTTCTAGTCATTTTGCTCAGTGCAGAGTGGCCAAAAACAAGTTGTATTCAGAAAGGGAGAAAAAGAGAGGAGAGAAAGAAGGAAAGAAAAGAGAAAAAGAAAAAAGAGAAAGAAAAAGAAAGGAAAAAAAGGGGTGGGGGAAGCAAACAGAAATGAAAAAGCAAACAAAACAAAACAAAACAAAACAAAACCAAAAACAAAACAAAAAAAAAAACAGGGAGGAGTATCCTGATTCTGTATACTATAAGTCCCTTGACTTCCCCTGGAACTTTCCAGTGCTGCTTTGACAAGAATTTGTTTTTCCCCTGTCTGTCTAGCTGGTCTTCTGGGGGATTGGCCTGTTGTGCTGATTTTCAGGTGTTAGCACTTGGGGGAGCTGCTCAGCCCCCTGCTTGGTTTAGGGCTCAGTGAGTAATGTTTATCCTGTTTATCTGGTGAGGCTCAGTGGGGGCTGTTTACCCTGTGAGGCCTCAGGAGGAACAACCCCAGTGGAGGCGGCCAGCTCTGGAGCCCTGGATTCAGCTCCCGCAGTAACTACAGAGCTCTAGGTCTGTAGGGCCTGGATGCTCCGGAGGTGGGGCCGCTGATCTGCTCAGCTCGGGGCAGGAGTGTCCTCGCTGTCCTGTGCCCTCCTGGCCTCTGCCTATCCCGGGGGGAGGCCGGATCCTGGGCTGTGTCCCCGGCGCCCTGTGCTCCCGGGCCTGTGCTGTTGGATTCGCGCTCCTGGAGTCGCAGCCCCCTCTCTATGCGGAGCCCCCGCCTGAGCCCCTCTGAGCCCTCCCGGGTCCTGCCGTGGGCGGGTGTGGCACGCGCTCTCCACGGGGCGCAGGTGTCTGTTAGTGTCCCAGGGAGCCCGAGGGCATCCCCGCCCTCCTGGGGTCCTGCTCTAACTCCCTGCCGGCGCCTTTCCGCCCAGGAAGATTGGTGAAGCTCCTGCTTCTCCTGGACGGTGCTTTCCTGTCCTGGGGACACTTGCCCTGGCCTTAGACCGGCTGCTCGCGGGGCCCCTCCCCCTTGGATGCCTTTTGTTTCTTTTTTTTTTTTTTCCATCTTTCTACCTTGATAGAAGTGCGAACTCTTCTCACTGTAGCGTTCCAGCTGTTCTCTCTTTAAATCTCAGGCTGAATTCATAGATTTTCAGGATGATTTGAAGGTTATCTAGGTAATTTGGTGGGGACTGTGACTTGGGGACCCTACTCTTCCACCATCTTGCCCCTCCTCTAATTATGGTTTTTAAAAAAGATTTTATTTACTTGAGAAAGAGAGAGCAAGTGAGAGAGAAAGCATAAGAAGCGAGGAGGGGCAGAGGGAGAGGTTGATGCAGACTCCCCGTTGAGCCAGGGAGCTAGACAGGATCACTGAGGACTCTGGGATCATGACCTGAGCCAAAGGCAGATGCTTAACCAACTGAGCCAATCAAGTGCCCCATGCAATTGCCTTTTAAATTAATTTTAAAACCAAAAGGGAAATATATTTCATATTGTCCTTTATTATTACCTATTGAAATTAAAGCCACAGGCCCAAAATGGCATCATGTAGGCCCAATCACCAAACCAAGGCTTAATACCTAATCTAATTACAGTTTCAACCTCCCTGAGAAATGTACATTTTAATGGGTCAGTAAGGAATGTTTGGATCAGTGCCAAGAGGTAATTTATCACATGGATCCTCTCCCTCAGAGGAAGATGAGGTAATCTGCATAAGACGCCCTGTTCCTCCTCCTAAGGGAAGGTGACCTTTCCTGGAACAATCCTGTTATTTTGCTTATACCTTTCTTGCCCCATCCTCCTTTCTTAAAAACCTTCCATTTTTTACAGGTCAGCTCCTTTGGAACTCCCCTTTACTTGTTTCCTGATCCATGAATCATTTAATAAAACCAATTCTATCTTCAAATATACTCAGTTGAATTTTGTTTTTTAAACACTATGTAATTACCTTTACTGGTGTTCTTTATTTCCTTATGTTGATTTGAGTTACCATATTCTATCACTTCCTTTTAGTCCAAAGAACTTTTTTTTAGTACTTCTTGAAAGGCCAGCCCGGTAGCAATAAATCTCTTAGCTGTTGTTTATCTGAAAATGTCTTTATTCTACCTTAATTCTTTACAATTTTTTTATTGTGGTAAATGCACATAACATAAAATTTGCCATCTTAACCATTTTTAAAATTAATTATTTATTGGTTTATTTGAAAGCGAGAGCAGGGGGAGGGGCAGTGGGAGAGAGAATCAAGAGAATCTTAAGCAGAGTCTGTGCTGAGCATGGAACCCAACATGGGGCTTGATCTCATGACCCTGGATCACAGCCTGAGCCAAAATGAAGAACTGGATGCTCAGCCAACTGCACCACTCAGGTACCCCTACCATCTTACCCATTTTTAAGAATACTGTTCAGTGGTATTAAGTACATTTATAATGTTGTGCAACCATCACCACTGTTTATCTCCAAAACTCTTTTGATCTTTAAAATTGAAGTTCTATACCTATTAAAACAATAACTCCCCATTCCTCCCTTCCTCCACCACTAGCAACCACTATTCTACATTCTGTCTCTATACTTTGACTACTCTAAGTACCTCATATAAGTGGAATCATAGAATGTTTTTCTTTTTGTGACTGGTTTATTTCATTTAGTTTAATATCTTCAAGGTTCATACATATCTTGTCATATTGTCAAATTTCCTTCCTTTTTAAGACCAAATATCCCATTGTACCTATATACCACATTTGCTTATTCATCCATCTCTGATGAATAATATTGCTGTAAACATGGGTGTACAAATATCCCCTTGAAACCCTGTTTTCAATTTTTTTGGCTCATATGGGTAATCCTATTTTTTAATATTTGAGGAACTACCATGCTATTTTCCACAGTGGCTGTGCCAGTTTAGATTTCCACCAATAGTGCACAAGGCAGTTACTCCATATCCTTGCCAATACTTACTACTTTCTGGGTTTTTCAAAAAAGATGAGTGAAGTAAGTCAGTCGGAGAAGGACAAACATTATATGTTTTCATTCATGTGGAGAATATAAATAATAGTGAAAGGGAATATAAGGGAAGGGAGAAGAAATGTGTGAGAAATATCAGAAAGGGAGACAGAACGTAAAGACTGCTAACTCTGGGAAATGAACTAGGGGTGGTAGAAGGGGAGGAGGGCGGGGGGTGGGAGTGAATGGGTGACGGGCACTGGGGGTTATTCTGTATGTTGGTAAATTGAACACCAATAAAAAATAAATTTAAAAAAATTTTATTTACTTATTCATGAGAGACACACAGAGAGAGACAAAGACATAGGCAGAGGGAGAAGCAGGCTCCCTGCAGGGATTCTGATGCAGGACTACATCCCAGGATTCCGGGATCACTCTGAAGGCAGATGCTTAACCACTGAGCCACCCAGGTGCCCCTATTTTCTGGTTGTCTTTTTTTTTTAATATATATATATATATATACATAGGAACCATCCTAGTGGGTGTGAGGTAGTATCTCCTTGTATTTTTGATTTGCATTATCTAATGATTAGTAAAGCTGAGCACCTTTTCTTTTTTTTTAAGATTTATTTTTATTTATTTATGATAGACAGAGAGAGAGAGACAGAGAGAGGCAGAGACACAGGCAGATGGAGAAGCAGGCTCCATGCCAGGAGCCCGACGCAGGACTCGATCCTGGGACTCCAGGATCGTGCCCTGGGCCAAAGACAGGCACGAAACCACTGAGCCACCCAGGGATCCCCCCCTGAATACCTTTTCATGTGCTTATTGGCCATTTGTATATCTGGAGAAATACCTATTCCTTTGCTCATTTTTGAATTGAGTTGTTTGCTTTTTTTGTTCTTTAGGAGTTCTATACATTCTGGATACTAATTACTTAACGGATATATGACTTGCAAATATTCTTCCATTCTGTGGGTTGCCTTTTTACTCTGTAAGTAATGTCTATTGTACAAAATTTTTAAATTTTTGTGAAGTCCTATTTTTTTAAAAGATTTTATTTATTTATTCATAGAAACACAGAGAGAGAGGCAGAGACACAGAGGGAGAAGCAGGCTCCATGCAGGGAGCCCGACGTGGGACTCCATCCAGGGTCTCCAGGATCATGCCCTGGGCTGCAGGTGGCAGTAAACCGCTGCGTCACCAGGGCTGCCCGTCTTTTATTTATTTATTTTTTTAGGATTTTATTTATTTATTCATGAGAGACACAGACAGAGAGAGAGAGAGAGAGAGAGAGGCAGAGGGAGAAGCAGGCTCCATGCAGGGAACCTGACCTGGGACTGGATCCTGGGTCTCCAGGATCACGCCCTGGGCTGAAGGCATCGCTAAACCACTGAGCCCCCTGGGCTGCCCGAAGTCCTATTTTCTAGGTTTCCTTTTGTTACCTGTGCCTTTGGGGTTATATTCAATAAAACGTTTACAAGTTGAATGTTACAACGCTTTTGCCCTGTTTTCTTCTAAGAGTTTTACATTTTTATTTTATTTTATTTTTGAGTTTTACAATTTTAGATCTTATGTCTGCTCCATTCTGAGCTAATTTTTGTATACGGCATTAGGTAAGGATCCAACTTCATTTTTTGCAGGCTAACCAGTTTTCCTAATATCATTTATTGAAAAGGACTATTTCTTCTCCATTGAATGGTATTGGCATCCTTGTCAAAAACCCTTTGACTAAATACATTTATTTCTGGGCTCTCTATTCCATTGGTTTATATGTCTGTCTTTATAACAATATTGTACTGTTTTGATTACTGTAGCTTTATTGTAATTTTTGAAATCAGCAAGTGTGAATTCTCCAGATTTGTTCTTCTTCAAGATTGTATTGGCTATTTTAGATTCTTTGAGATTCCATTTGAATTTTAGGATGGGTTTTTCTACTTCTGCAAAAAATATAACTGGGATTTTGACAGAAACTGCATAAATCTATAGATCATTTAGGTAGTATTGACATCTTAACAACATCAAGTCTTCCAATACAAGAACATGATATATGTTTCCATTTATTCATGACTTCTTTAATTTCTTTAAGCAATGTTTTAGAGTTTTCAGTGTACACATCTTTTACTTCCTTGGTTAAGTTAATTCATAAGTATTTTTTGATGCTATTGTAAATGGAATTGTTTTCTTAATTTTCCTTTCCAGATTATTCATTGTTAGTATATAGAAATGCAACTGATTTTTGTGTTTTGACTTTGTATCCTGCTACTTTGCTGAATTCATTATTAGTCTAGCAGATTTTTGTGTCCTTAGGGTTTCTAAATACAGGTTCATATCATCTACCAATACAGATAATTTTACTTCTTTTTTAATTTGGATGCCTTTTATTTCTTTTCCTTGCCTAATTCTTCTGGATAACTTTTAGTACTGTTAAATAGAAGTGATGACATTGGCATCCTTTTCTTGTTTCTGATCTTAAAGGAAAAGCTTTTAGCCGTTCACCATTGAGTATGATATTTTCTAAGAACTTTGCATATATGGCTTTTATTTTTTAGGATAGTCTCCTTCTATTCCTGAAATATTTTTATCATTAAAGGGTGTTGAATTTTGTCAAATGCTTTTTCTGCATCAGTTGAAATTATCATGGGTGTTCTTTCTTTCATCTGTTAATATGGTATATTACATTGATTTTGTATATTGAACCATCCTTGTATTCTAGAAATGAATCTCAATCATGATATATAATTTTTTTAAAGTTTTATTTATTTGGCAGAGAGAGAGAGAGAGCACAAGCAGGCAGAAGGAGAGGGAGAAGCAGATTCCCTACTGAGCAGAGAGCTTAACATGGGACTCAATTCTAAGACCCTGGGATCATGACCTGAACCAAAGGCAGATGCTTAACTGACTGAGCCACACATGCACCCTGTATAATCTTTTTAATATGCTGAATTTCATTTGCTTTACCTTCATTTTGTTGCTGTTGTTGTTTTTAATTCCAGTATAATTAATATACAGTGTTATATTAGTTTGAGGTGTTCCATAATTCTCTACATTAGTGCTCGTGAGGAGTGTACTCTTAATCCCCTTCACCTATTTCACCCATTCCTCCACTGACCTCCCCTCTATCAACCACCAGTTAAGGGTCTAGTTTTCTGTTTGTCCTTTTTTCTTTGTTTCATTCCTTAAATTCTACATATGAGTGAGATCATATGGCATTTTTCTTTCTCTGACTTTCTCTGATTGGCTTATTTCACTTAGCATTATACGCTTTAGATCCAACCATGCTATTGCAAATGTGTCTCCTGAAATAAGGGAAACTAAAGCAAAAATAAACTGTTGGGACTTCATCAAAATAAAAACCTTCTGCATAGTGAAGGAAATAATCAACAAAATGAAAGGGCAAGCTATGGAATGGGAGAAAGTAATTGCAAATGACATATCTGATAAAGGGTTAGTATCCACAATCTATAAAGAACTGATCAAAATCAGTACTCCAAAAATGAATAATACAATTGAAAAGACTAGGCACATGAATAGACATGTTTCCAAAGAAGACATATAGATGGCTAACAGACCCTTGAAAGAATGTTCAACGTCACTAATCATCAGGGAAATCCAAATCAAAACTACAATGAGATATCACCTCACACCAGGTCAGAATGGGTAAAATTGACAACTCAGGAAACAACAGGTGTTGGCAAAGATGCAGACAAAGGGGAACCCTCTTACACTGTTGGTGGGAATACAAACTGGTGCAGCTACTGTGAAAAGCAGTATGAAGTTTCCTCAAAAAGTTAAAAATAGAAGTACCAAATCATCCAGCAATTGCACTACTAAGGAATTTATCCAAAGAAGACAAAAAAACTAAGTCAAAGGGATACATGAACCCTGATGTTTATAGCAGCATTATCAACAATACCCGAAATATGGAAAGAGTTCAATTGTCCATCAAATGATGATGGTTAAAGAAGAGATGGTATATATATATATATATATATGCAGTGGAATATTACCCATAAAAAAGAATGAAATCGGGGGATCCCTGGATGGCTCAGTGGTTTAGTGCCTGCTTCAGTGTGCCTGCCCAGGGCGTGGTCCTGGAGTCCCGGGATCAAGTCCCACATCAGGCTCCCTGCATGGAGCCTGCCTCTCTCTCTGCCTATGTCTCTGCCTTTCTCTCTGTGTGTCTCTCATGAATAAATACATAAAATCTTTAAAAAAAAAAAAAAAGAATGAAATCTTGCCATTTTCAATGACATGGTGGAAGCAGAGAGTATTATGCTAAAGTGAAATAAGTTAGGCAGAGAAAGACAAATACTGTATGATTTCACTCCTATGTGGGATTTAAACAAAACAAATGAACATGGTGGGAGAAAGAGAGGCAAACCAGGAAATAGACTCTTAACTACGAGAACAAACTGATGGTTACTGGAGGGGAGCTGGGCAGGGTGATGGGTTACATAGGTAATAGGTATTAAGGAGATCACCTATTGTGATGAGCACTAGGTGTTGAGTGTAAGTGATGATCACTAAATTCTACACCAAAAAACAATTTTACACTGCATGTTAACTAACTGGAATTTAAATAAAAATTTGGGAAGAAAAAATAATTACTGGCAAGGAAAAAATTAAAAATTAATAAATAAAAGTAAAACAAGCAGTTTCACACTCAGAATTAGTCTAGGCAAGTCACTAAACAACAAACAAATAAATACAAACAGTAGACAATATTTCAAAGCTTCTATTCAATAAATTAAATTACATACAAATAATTAAAAGGAGATATATAGAATCAAAAAGTAAGCAATTCAGGAGATGCTAGATACTACCCCAGCCATCGTCTGGTTCTGCCCACCCATTGGCTAGTTAAGCCTAATGGCATCTCTAGTTGACTAGACCTGAGAATCTTTTGTTTTGATAATACTCTCAGGTACTTAGAATGGTCTGAAAGCTATGGGGCAGGGAAGAGGGGGAGTGAATGTATGGGAATGAAAAGCATGAGATTGGGAGTTCAGATAACTACCTGGAGAGAATTTTAACTTGTCTGTTTATTTGTTTAAGTAGGCTCCATGACCATGAGATCAAGACCTGAGCTGAGATCAAGAGTCGCTTAACTGACTGAACCACCCAGGCACCCCTAGAATTGTAACTTCTTGATTGAGTTTGGCTCTCATCAGGGTACACAAGTAAGTCCAAGTTCAGAAATGCTTCTGAATATTTTGACTGGGGATTCCTGTAACCCTAATCAATATGGTTTTCTTTTTTCATAAATTATTTCCAGAAAGAAAAAGAAAAAAAAAACCTGTTTGTCTCAAGATGTGGATAGCTAGCTATGCAGAGGTTTCCTGAGATCAACCCTATTCACCCATCAAGGCAGAAAACCTGTTCACTCTTTCTATCTGCAGAAAACAGAAGCAAACTGCCATCCTGAATTCTCCTGGCTATCTGTCAGATGTTAAGTAACAAAATTCAACCAAGTAAATTTGAAGATCTAATTGGCTTTATTAAAGGATTCATGAATCAGGCAGCACCCCATTTAGCAAGTAAAGCACTGCGAGGAGTTGTACAAAATGGAAGGTTTTTATAGATAGTGGATGAGGGTAAGAAAATTATTAGCACAAGAAAAAGATTGTTCCAGAGCAGGATGTTTGCTAGGGGGAAAACAACCAGGTGTCTTATCATGCAGATGACCTCATCTTTCTTTGGGGGATAGAGAGGACCCAAATGAGAGACTCTCTGGTGCTAACAGAAGAAAAATTTTCCTAACTGACTGGTTAAAGCTACATTTCTGGGGAAGGTTGAAACTGCAACTAGGTTGGGTATTAAGCCCAGTTTGGAACTCGGTCTAAGAAATGCCATTTTGGGCCTGCAGTTTTCTTTTTTTAACACAGAGATGCTAATTTTCTTAATTCCATCCCTTTCTGCATATTTTACTTGTGTCCTCTTTGTGTCCTCTAGTCATCTAACTTGCAGTGACACTTGGCTCATAAAGCAGACCATTATCCTGACATTTCCTTCTTAGGATGCTGTTCCCTTACTCCTCTTTATCTTTGTATAGATACTGAGCAATTAAATTTAGAATGATGAACAAGTTAGAAATATGTGACTGAAGATCTGCTTAATTAGTGTTGAACATTATTCAGAACTAGATCCTCACAATTTTGCAAAGAATATTATTATCCCTGTGGTAAATTTGGGGAAACAAAAAAAGAGGGATCAAAACCTTTCCCAAATTCACACTTTAAAAACTTAGTAAAAATAGGATTGTTATGTCTTTACCCAAGCCAGTTTCCATTTCCTATGCCTTGGTCCTCTTAACTCATCTCTGGAGCATCTTTTATATTGTGTATCTGTTAGCAAATTATTGTAGCTACAGTATTTTACTTCAACTTTTATACTAGACTTAAAATTGCAATAAAGGAGAGAGACTGAACTCTACTGAAAGAAAAGGTAGGACAGTTTTAAAGCATAAATACTATATGATTTCATTTATATGTGGAATCTAAAAAACAAAACTAATGAATTAAAAAAAAAAAAAACCAGACTCTTAAATAGAGACACAAATTAGTGGTTGCCAGAGGGAAATGGCTTGGGGGGATGGGCAAAATAGATTAAGAGAGTTAAAAGGTACAAAAATCCAGTTATAAAATAAACACATGAAGATGAAAAACACAGCATAAGGAATATACTAAATACTATAATACAATAGCATAAGCACATGTGAATACACTTTTGTGGTGAGCATTGAGTAATGTATAGACTTGTCAAATCACTATGTTGTACCCCTGCAACTATACTTCAATAAAAATAAATAAAAAGTGCAAGCAAGAACTGGCATGAGGTAGATTAAAAGTATTAGAGAACTGTACAGAGGAGATTGATCAAAGGGATGTATCAAGTACATTGAATTATTCCTGAGGTTGCAAATATTCTTCTCTGTGATTAGGCCATCTGTATTTGCTAATTTTTATCCATCTAAATTAGGCTCCTATTCTCCCAGAGACTGAGAAATAGGAATACTATTTCCTTCAATGTTTGCATTTCACAGAGATAGTTCTCAGGACCTTGAGAAAGTAGGCCAAAGGCTGAGAGAAGATTGATATCCATTTTAAAGAGGCAGAGAAAGAATTTGCAGTTTCAAATTTTCTGAAGTAAATGCTCTAAGCCAAGAAATAGAGATCACAGAGAGAAACTGTCTATATTCAGGAAGAAACCTTTCTAAAGTTTAGTCAAGCTGAAGGGAACGTCAAGAGTATTTTGGTCAATACAAACATACATATAAGGAAATTTCTAAGATAATGAAGTCAAAAATTTGCTTCTGGATGAACTTTAAGGAACTCAAGACTTCAATTCAGCTGTCTCTGGGCTTGCAGGCTCAGCTGCCTACCCACTGGCTATTTAATTTTTTTTGTATATTTTTTATATTTTAAAAATATTTTTATATTTTTTATTTTCTAATACTGGAACTAATTTTTATATTATTTATTGGAGTTCAATTTGCCAGCATATAGTATAACACCCAGTGCTCATCCTGTCAAGTGCCCTCCTCTGTGCCCATCACCCAGTCACCCCATCCCCCGCCCACCTCCCCTTCCACTACCCCTTGTTCGTTTCCCAGTTAGGAGTCTCTCATGTTCTGTCACCCTCACTGATATTTCCCACTCATTTTCTCTCGTTTCCCCTTTAATCCCTTTCACTATTTTTTATATTCCCCTAATGAATGAGACCATATAATGATTGTCTTTCTCCGATTGACTTACTTCACTCAGCATAATATCCTCCAGTTCTATCCACGTCGAAGGAAATGGTATTTGTCATTCTAATGGCTGAGTAATATTCCATTGTATACACAAACCACATCTTTATCCGTTCATTTTTCGATGGACACCAAGGCTCCTTCTACAGTTTGGCTATTGTGGACATTGCTGCTAGAAACACTGGGGTGCATCTGTATCTTTGGGGTAAATCCCCAGCAGTGCAATTGCTGGGTCATAGGGCAGTTCTATTTTTAACTCTTCGAGGAACCTCCGACACAGTTCTCCAAAGTGGCTGCACCAGTTCACATTCCCACCAACAGTGCAAGAGGGTTCCCTTTTCTCCACATCCTCTCCAACATTTATTGATTCCTGTCTTATTAATTTTCCTCATTCTTACTGGTGTGAGGTGGTATCTCATTGTGGTTTTGATTTGTATTTCCCTGATGGCAAGTGATGCGGAGCATTTTCTCATGTACTTGTTGGCCATGTCTATGTCTTCTTTGGTGAAATTTCTCTTCATGTCTTTTGCCCATTTCATGATTGGATTGTTTGTTTCTTTGCTGTTGAGTTTAATAAGTTCTTTATAGAGAACCCAGAAATGGGCCCTCAACTCTATGGTCAACTAATATTTGACAAAGCAGGAAAGACTACCCACTGGAAAAAAGACAGTCTTCTTCAGTAAATGGTGTTGGCAAAAATGGACAACCACGTGCAGAAGAATGAAACTAGACCATTCTCTTACATCACACACAAAGACAAACTCAAAATGGATGAAAGATCTAAATGTGAGATAAGAATCCATCAAAATCCTAGAGGAGAACACAGGCAACACCCTTTTTGAACTTGGCCACAGCAACTTCTTGCAAGATTCATCTCTGAAGGCAAGGGAAACAAAAACAAAAATGAACTATTGGGACTTAATCAAGATAAAAAGCTTCTGCACAGCAAAAGAAACAGTCAACAAAACTAAAAGACAACCTACAGAATGGGAGAAGATATTTGCAAATGACATATCAGATAAGGGGCTAGTATCCAAGATTTATAAAGAACTTGTTAAACCCACTGGCTATTTAAGTCTCCTGCTCTTCTGAATGGTTAGATCTGAGAAACCTTAATTTGCATTATACCCTCAGGAAAAATATTTAGAGCAGTAAGAGAAAACAGTGAAAAATAGCTGGTTTTGAAATGGTCTAAATAATTGGTCAAATATTTACATGCCAAGAATCAAAACTTTTCAAAATTTCTCTTTATTTGAATTCAGAGCAGCCCAAACTTGTAAGAATCTAGAAAAGGATTTTGAAATCTTAGCCTGGAAGGATCCTGGCACATGCACTAATATATTTCTTTTTCTAATACTGGAACCTAGATAGACAAAAGCCTCTTCCCAGAGAAAGAGAGAGAGAAAGACACACACACACACACACACACACACACACACACACACAATTGTTGCTTTTTTCTTCTGCATTAAGGTTTATTGAAACATTCAATTAACAGGCCAGAGCCCCTAGAGGGTTTCACCATCAGGAAAGAGGAGAGCTAGGTCCCCCTTAATGTCTCTGATTAGCTCCTGGGCTACTTATCACTTCTCTTCATCTCTTCCTCTCTCTGTTTCCTTTGCTGTGTACTTTATTTTGTTTGATGTCTCTTGAAATTCTGCTCTCACAGTGAGATCATCCTCCCCCTATCTGTTTCCATCTCTCCCTCCTTGATCTGGTTTTTAGTTCAATAATATGTTCTGATCTGCCCTCAGAATGGACTTTTCCTTGGGAACATTAGGGGATTAAAATTAGTCAATGAATAACACAGAATTTTAATCACAGCCAGTGTGTGCTTAGCATGGTACGTAAGTTATCTAAATAACTTCTAAAACCATACAAGAGAGGTATTAGAGGCCATTTTGTGGATAAGGAAATTGAGATAAAGTAGGCTTAAAAACTTTACAAAGAACATACAGCTAATGAGAAACAGAGCTATGACTTAAACTTAGCCCCAGATATGTTTACAAGACTATCTTAATTTTCATGTATCCTGCTACTTTCTCATGCCTCTAGAATAGAGTCTGCATTTTGGGGGGCATGAAACTTCAGGGAAGCAGATATTAGCATTGTAGCACTGCCCTAGTCTGGAAAGGATAGAAGAAAGGACATCAAGAAGATAATTTTGAGATCCATGTGTCTCAAAGGTCATCTCAATCAACACCCCATTCCTATGATTTCCAGAGCATTAATTTTTCTGCTCTTATGAGTAATCTCCAATTCTGTCCACCTATCGGGATTGTGGGTTACAGAAAATGGCAAGGATGCAAGATTCAGGCATTTGCTGGGCAAAATTTTATACCAGGTGAACTTGTCTCTAATACCTTCCTACCTTTGTTTTTGGTTCTCTCCTCTTCTTTCTGGACCAATACATTCCCACAAACTCAGGGATTTCATGATAGTACAGAGCCCTGAATTGCTCATTCTAATCAATTTAACCTAATGCATTTTCCAAAAACAGTGACACTCTGTTCTTTTCCAGGTCATTGAGGTTCTTCCAAGTGTCTGTGCCAAGTAGTTTTTGTATGTCTCACTCTGTAAGGAGCTGTTCTCAAGTAGTACTTCTTTCAGACAGGTTCCAGCAAACCCGGTCTATGGTTTGTTGATATGAAGTGATAGTTGTTATATATTCCTTGCTTCCTAGAGCTCCTTGCATTTTAATTTTGCATACACAATCTGAATAAATAAAACCTCGAAGAAGAAATTTCCAGCATTAGCTGCAGAAAAAAGGAAGTTGAATATTTAATTTTTAAGGAGATATATCATGATCCTCTTAATAGCCCTTACACAAAAAAACAGCTTTTTCATTTATAGATGTCGAGCCTCTGGCTAGTGACATTAACACTTAGCATAGACTGTGAGAAAATAATCTAGCTATATATATATATTTTCAGTTTAGAGCCTCAGTTCCAAGGTCAGAAATCTTTCTACAGTTCAAAGAACCTCTCTACCCAGATTGCATATATAGTGCAGCCATATTTGGATGCTGGGAGGAGGTTTTATTTGTGCGTCCTTAAAACCATCTGCATAACCTGCTGCTCTATTCATTACTGGGTCATATGGACCCTCTGCCTAAAATGAAGGATTTCTTGATTTGATTCTCTCTGCAGCTACTTTTCCAGGGGTTTTCTCAGATGGGATATTAGAGCACTTAAAGAAATGTTTGCTAGTACCCAGATTTTAAAAAATAATACATTATCTCCATGTGGACCAGGATAGGTTAAGGATCTATTTTCTGGTGATGACACAGAGTTAGTTTTCTTAGAAGAAATAAGATGGTCAAATAATCCCTGTTGTGAGGTTATTTTAAAAATGTTTATTTAGTATTCACTGTACACTGGATTTTGTTTTGTTTTCCCTAAATGGCATGGCTTCTAGTTTCCTCAACTACAGCAATCCATTCTTCCTTTGAGAAGGTATTACTCATCTAGTCCACTTGGACAACTGGAACTGTCAGCAGGAAATCAAGATAGGGCAGTTATTTAGCCCATTGTCCTGACAGAGTAACTGCCAAAGATAAATACAGGAGACCCAAGCTAAGCCTTCAGGGTATCTTCCCTTGGAATATGGCTCCTGAACACCTAAAGAGAAGAAGGGAGGTGGTTCTACGTAAACACTATGGTAGCATCTCAGTGAGGCTTACTGCCGCTACAGTCACCTCACCAGGTTATTCTTGTTCTTTAAGCAGAAACTCAAGTTGAACATTCTCCCCGGTAGCCTGAGCAACTTGGAGGAAATGCATTACTGCAAAGGAATGTAAGAGAGCAAACAGATCTTTAGGAATGAGAAAACTGGTATATTCAGAGAATAGAGCAACCAAACTCAGTGAATTAAAAACATTTGAAGCCAAGTCAGGACATGCAGGAAATGGTGCTTTGTTGAAAATAAAATTGTCCTTGAAATGTCAAGGTCAATTTCCTTGACCTAAAAGTGTCAAGGAAAATGAAGTAGTCCAAAGTTTTGTAATAATTGTAATAAGGAGATTCTGTAGTCTATGGCTTTTATAAGAGTGCAAGGCTAAATATCTCTAATAGGAATAGTATTCAGCTTTAAAAAGGAATGAAATTCTGACACACACTGCAACATGGATGAACTTTGAGGGAATTATCCTAAGTAAAATAAGCTAGTTACAAAAAGACACTTACTGCATAATTCTACTTAAATGAGGTATTTAGAATGGTGAAATTCATAGAGGCAGAAAGTAGAAGGTGCTTGCCAAGGGCTGGGGAGGAAGGCAGAATGGGGAGTTGTTATTAATGGGTAAAGAATTAGCATTTTGCAAAATGAATGTTCTGGAGTCTGGTTATACAATAATATAAATATATTTAACACTACTGAACTCTACATTAAAAATGGTTAAGATAGCAGATTTTATGTTATCTGTATTTTACCACAATTTTTAAAAAATCTCTAATAATAGATTAAGGAAACCTTGACACTGAGCTTTACAAAGTTGAACCAGTCAAGCAGATACACTGAACTCTTCCTTGTTTGCCTCACGTGGGAGTTTTTTAGAAGACATATTAGGAAAACGCAACAGAATGGGAAATACTAAATCAAAATTGATAAAAATTTCTCTGGCCACATAATCAAGTACTAATTATTTTAAAAGGTAATATTTTAATGTAAAAATGTCAGCTGGTGTGTCTGAGTAACAGCTTCCTAACCCACCCTTTATTTAACAAAATTCTACATTGTCAGGGTTTGTTCCCCATACTGGGAAATTCCATGGTGAACGACACATTCAGGGTCCCTGCTGTCATACAGCTTACAACCTAATGAGATAAAACCAGCAATAAAACAAATGATGAATAATGAAATCCCAAACAATAATAAGTTCTATGTGGAGAATAACATTAGGCTGACGTGGTAAATACTATCTGGTTCTTTATTTTAGTTGGGTTGTGTTATGGAAGACCTCTCTGAGTAAATGCTATTTGAGCTGAGATCAAATGACAAGAGAAACTCACCTTGCTCAGGAGGAAGAACATTCCAGGCAGAGAAAACAGCTAGTGCAGAAGAAGCTAGAGTTAAAAGTAACACTTTTAAAGGATTTTTAAGGAGACAAGCTTTGAAGATTACTCTGGCTACTCTATGGAGAACTAATATAGTTATAGGACTTGCTGCTACATTAGACTGGAAAAGAGAGAGGGCTCAGAGATAAGTCATATTTTTACTTGAGCAAATGGTAGGTAGATGGTGACATCACTTGCAGAGATCAGCATATTTGGGGGAAATGCATACCAGGAGGGTGAAAATTAAGGATTTGATATTTGTTAGATTGGCTGGTTGGTTAGTTGCATTTTAGCTAAATTGTTAAAGATAGTTTTAGACATCAAAGTGAAATGTCAAGTATCTAATTGTATATATTATTCTAGGGAGGGATCAGGGCTAGTACTTGGAGTATATATGGTGTTTGGAGATATTATATGATTGACATAGAACATCTAAGGAAAATGAAGTGAAGAGGAGGTCATGGAACAGTCTAGCACTTTTAGTTGAACTTGAGAATGACCCAGAAAGAGAAACAGGAACGGTAGCCATTGATTGAGGAAGGAAATCAGTAATTTTTGTATCAAAAAAGCCAACAAAAGAATGTTTCAAGGAGGATAGAGAAGTCAGTTGTGTCAAATGCCACTGAAAATTCTAGTGAGAAGAAACAGAAAAGTTACACTGATTTTGCAACTCTGGTTTTGGAAGTACTTGATAATACTGACAAGTTTCAACTAGCTAAAGTAAGATAAGGAGAGACTGTATAAAGAGATAACTTCATAGAGAAGTTATTTTCATAGATAACTTCATGAAGAAGTCTTGATATGAAGGAGATAGAGAATATGAGAGCCAGCCATAGATTTAGGGGATATGCAGTCTGAGGAGTTTTTGTTTTTCCTAGTTGCTTTGTTTTTGTTAAAGCTTGTTTAGATGTTTTTGGAAATGGTAACATAGGTAATATAATATTAGAATTTTAGGCAGGGTGGAGACAAACTTTAAATCAGTTCTACAGTAGTTAGCTGATGGAAGAGAATTCCTGAAGAAGTTCTAACAGGCTGGGTGTACACTTATGGGAGAGGCTGTGTGGAGCTCATGCTTCAGGTTGGAGATTCAAATAAAATGATATGTGTGATTTTTTATGTTCCATAAAATCCTGTGATTCTAGGGTTGCCTGGGTGGCTCAGAGGTTAAGCATCTGCCTTTGGCCCAGGGCGTGATCCTGGAGTCCCAGGATCGAGTCCTGCATTGAGTTCCCTGCATGGAGCCTGCTTCTCCCTCTGCCTGTGTCTCTGCCTCTCTCCCTCTCTCTCTCTCTCTATCATGAATAAATAAATAAAATCTTAAAAAAAAATCCTGTGATTCTAGAAGTGAGGCTTAACTGTTTGCATGTATGTGAGAGAGTGAGGGTAGGACTATGTGTACAAGCAAATGTATAGGGAAGATAAAGTTCTGCCAAACCTGAAGAAACCCCAGGCTAGTCTCCTGCTAGCAGAGCACTAGCAGTGCCCACCCCTTACTCCACGCTTGCTCAAACTACCATAGTGGCAAGAGTGCCAGGGGCCCAGACAACTGACTTCCCCCATAAGTTCAGACTATCCCAGGCTCCCTGGGGTCCTCATTATTCACTCTCCTTCTCCAAGGGCCAGCCTAGCATATAGGTACCAAGTAGAAGACTAGAAAAAATGATAAAATTCATACAAATTGGCCAGGAGCTCTCCTTGAATCAGAAGAGATAAAGAAGACAAAGGAAGAAAAAAAGGATGGCCAAAGCCTCTTAACAGGTAGTGGTTCAAACCAGAGCCCATGCATGTCAACACTTAATCCTTTATCCAAAACGAAACATAAGGTGACTTTAACTGCAATAGACACACAGTTTTCAACTGGTTGGGAAAATATAACACTTTTTCCTGAGACCTGAATTATTTGAGTGTCCTACATCATTCACCTCTTAAAACAAGGCAGAAAAACTAGACTCAACAGTCCTTCTCTATCTTCCCCATTGCACCAAATGTGAGAAATTTGTTCTAGACCTTCATTGCACTGCAGAGGGAACTGAGCCTAGGAAGAACAAGTAAAAGTGCCTTCCCAAATTCACAAAAGAAGATCATGGCTGGGCTGAGATGAAATTTTTAGGAGGTTAAGTAGTTTGTCACTTTATTTTTTTATTTTTATTTTTTAAGATTTTATTTATTTACTTAAGAGAGAGAGCATGAGCAGGATGAGGGGCAGAGGAAGAAGCAGACTCCCCACTGAACAGGGAGCCTGTTGCAGAGCATGATCTGGGACTCTGGGATCATGACCTGAACCAAAGGCAAATGCCCAACTGACTGAGCAACCCCGGCACCCCAGTTTGTCACTTTATTAATCCATAATCTGTTTGTATTCTTCCTTTATCAGATTCTGGACAAAAGGTTGAGATTCCTTTGGGATTGAATGGGGAGGGGGCAGCTATAGCTATCAGGTGGGCAGCTGGATGGAGAATTCCTGACTTATGGGTGGCAGTAAGTTTGGAGTATTCTCATTTTCTCTGGTGGGAAATTTCCTAGCTAAATGCCAGGATCTTAAGCTGAAGTTAATTTGAGAGCTCATTTATTTAGTTCACAGCCCCATCTCCAAGCAAGACCAAATATTTAGAAAGCACAGCCTGATTGTACAGCTCCTTAGAATTTTTCAGAGATGAAGCAAAACCTCTAACTTTCCTTTACATTCTCATTATAAAACAAAATTTTTTAAAAACAAATTTTCATTATCTAAATGACTAAATACCATATGTCTAAAAAGATTTACTCAGGGAAAACCACAAAGTTTGCAACTAGGGTGAGAAATGAAGAAGAGAGAACATCCTTGATACCCCTTTCTTCCCATTCCACAAGGGCACAGCATCCTTTACTTTAAGACACTGTCTTTCCTTAAAATGCTTTTTATGGGGAATGGGGGTGGGGGTGGGAGACTTCTCTATCAGGGAACTTTCAATGCAGAGAAGCTCTAGCCTCCAACCTTCCCAGTGGCCTCAGGACCAGCCAAGTTTTCTGGATCATGAATTTGGGATTGAAAAACCTGTAGACAGAGGACAGGCAAAAGGCATTAGGAAAATCAGACTATTATTATTTCCATTCTCCATCTGAGCAGCTAAGACTCCTTAAAGAAATGGCTTTTTAGACCAAATTCAAGTTTGTTATAGAACATGCAAGGCAGAAATAGAATGAGAAAAGAAAGAGTTGCATATTCCTTATTGGAATTGGGTTTGATTAATTGCTGAGTTAGAAGTAAAAAGGTGCAATGTGGCTTATATATTATCTACTCCAGAAAGATATTTTTTAATTGAAAGTATAAAAAGCATGTTTTTAAATGTAAAAATCAAAGCAGTTGTCCATTCTGTTACCATCCTAACAACTGTTAATTTTTCAGTTTTTAATTTCATATAAATCCTTATTGTATGCATATTTTCACATAATCTAATGAATTTATAGCAATTATATATTCTGATCTTTTTCTAAACTATATATCATGGACATTTTGTTTCCTCCTCTCTGTAATTATCATTTTCACCGTTAGCTAATATTGTCATGTGTTTCCACTGAAATGTAGCAACTATTCTCTAATTATTTGATCTTTAGGTTGATCCTAGTGCTACTGTCTTAAAAACAACACTGGAATATACATATTCACACATAGGTTTTTTCTCTTCTTTTGAAGCATGTGTTTAAGATAAATTTCCAAAAGAGATATTTTGTATTTCATATTGCCAAAAGTATTATACCAACATATAATGCTACCAACAATGTAAAAGGGCATAAAAGTCTCACCAAATCTTGCCAGCACTGTTTATTACAGTTTTAAATAGTTTATTTCCATATAAATAGTTGTAGAGCAGTATCATCATCTAGTTTTAGCTTGCAAGTCTTTGATTATAGGTAGAGTTGAGATTTTTCACATCTATCTATCTATCTATCTATCTATCTATCTATCTATCACATATGCATAGGATTTCAGGCTATTCATGGTGCCACTTTAATTTTGCCCAAGGAATTGTATCAGCTGCAAGTCATCACAGGAGAAAAATTGCTCTAGATAGGTCACTAATAAGGCTCTGGAATGAATTTAAATTGAATTTCATTGAATGCTAGATGGTAATTCCAAAGCATAAACATTGTAGAAGATTGTTAAAAGAGGGAAATTTTAAAATAATGAGACAAAAGAGTAACAAAAGATGTTAGGGAGAAATCAGGGAGACTATCTTATGCTCAACACCATGTTTAAAGTAAACCAAGAAGAATCAATTGACTTGTTAAAGACCATAAAATAGTTAAACTAGTTCCTATCAGAAAAACAGAGTTCACACACAAATTGCTTTTGTTTTGCAATTCACTTTACTCCCTTAAGGGTATCTACCTTCCTTTCTTCCTTCCATCTGATTGCTGTGGCTAGATCTTCTAGTAGTATGTTAAATAACAGTGGTGAGAGTGTACATCTGTTTTGTTCCTGACCATAGAGGAAAAGCTCTCAGTTTTTCTCCATCAGGGATGATATTAGCTGTGGGTTTTGCTTTTTCTGAATCTTTTGACATGATCATATGGTTCTTATCCTTTTATTAATGTGACGTATCATATTGATTGACTGATTTACAAATATTGAACCACCCTTGGAACTCAGGAATAAATCCCACTTGATTGTGGTAAATGGTTTCTTTAAATGTATTGTTGGAATCAGTTTACTAATATTTGATTGAGAATTTTTTTTAAAAGATTGTATTTATTTATTAGAAATAGAGAGAGAGAGAGAGGCAGAGACAGTGGCAGAGGGAGAAGCAGGCTGTATTCAGGGAGCCTGATGTGGGACTCCATCCGGGCCTCCAGGATCACACCCTGGGCTGAAAGTGGCACTAAACTGCTAAGCCATTGGGGCTGCCCCTTATTGAGAATTTTTACATCCATGTTCATCAGGGATATTGGCCTGTAGTTCTCTTTTTTAGTGGAATCTTTATCTTTTTTTTTTATTTCAAGATTGTATTTATTCATGAAAGACACAGAGAGGCAGAGACATAGGCAGAGGGAGAAGCAGGCTCCACCAGGATCATGCCCTGGGCCTAAGGCAGATGCTCAACTGCTGAGCCACCCAGGCGTTCCTTTATTTGATTTTTGTATCAGTGTAATGCAGGCCTCATAGAATGAATTTGAAAGTTTTCTTTCCTTTTCTACCTTTTTGAGTAGTCTCAGAAGAATAGATATTTACTCTTCCTTAAATGTATGGTAGAATTTGCCGTGAAGTGATCTGGCCCTGAGCTTTTGTTTGCTGAAAGATTTTTTTTTTTTAAGATTTTATTTATTTATTCATGAGAGAAACACAGAGAGAGGCAGAGACAGGCAGAGGGAGAAGCAGGCTCCATGCAGGGAGCCCAAGGTCATGCTAGATCCCTGGACTCAAGATCATACTCTGAGCCAAAGGCAGATGCTCAACCACTAAGCCAGGCGTTCCTGCTGAAAAGACTTTTTATTACTGATTCAATTTCTTGCTGATTATCAGGATTTTCAAGTTTTCTATTTCTTCCTGTTTCAGTTTTGGTAGTTTATGTTTCTAGGAATTTATCCATTTCTTACAGATTGTCCAATTTGTTGGCATAGTTTTTCATAATACTCTCTTACAATTGTTTGTATTTCCCTAGTCTTTGTTGTTATTTCTCCTCTCTTGTTTGTGATTTTATTTGGGTTTTTCTCTTTTCTTTTTGGTAAGTCTAGCTAGAGGCTTATTAATTCTTTCAAAGAACTGACTCCTAGTTTCATTGTTCTGTTCTATTGGATTTTTTTTAAGTGTCTATATCATTTATTTCTTTAGAAAGAAATCCAACCCCTAAAGAAGATCTAAATAAATATTATGCACTCAACATGGGAGCAAACAAATATACAAAATAATTAATAACAAACATAAAAGAACTCATTGATAATAATACAATAATGGTAGGGGACTTAAAACTCCATTTGCATTAATGGAGCATCTAAACAGAAAACAAGGAAACAATGATTTGGTGTTTTTGGGTTTTTTGTTTGTTTGTTTGTTTGTTTGTTTGTTTTTGGAAACAATGACTTTGAATGACACACTGGACAAGATCCACTGTTAGATCTTCTTGTTGGATTGTCCTCTTTATAGTGCCTTCCTTTATCTCTTGTTACAGACTTTGGTTTAAAGTCTTGTTTGCCTAATGTTAAGTATCACTACTCTGGCTTTCTTTTGACATCCATTTGTGTGATAAATATTTCTCCATCCCCTCACTTTCAATCTGCTGATGTCTTTAGGTCTAAAATGAGTCTCTTGTAGGCAGCGTATAGATAGGTCTTGTATTTTTATCCATTTTGACACCTATGTCTTTTGTTTGGAGCGCTTAGTCCATTTACATTCAAAGTAATTAGTGACAGATATGCATTGCATGCCATCTTATTATTTGTTTTTGTTTGTTTTTGGAGCTTTCTCTGATTTTTTTTCTTGTCCTTTGTCACTTTTGGTCCTCCTTTGCACTTAAAGCATCCCATTTAGTGGTAACAAACTCCTTTAGCTTTCATTTGTATGGAAAGCTATCTCTTCTATTCTGAATGCCATCCTTGCTGGGTAGAGTATTCTTGGCTACAATTTTTTTCCATTCAGCATGTTGAATATATTGCGCCACTCCCTTCTTACCAAGTTTCTGTGGAGAGATTTGCAGCTAGCCCTATGGGTCTTCCCTTTTAAGTTAAGGACTTCTTTTGTCTTGCTGCTTTTAAGGTTTTTTCTTTATTATTATATTTTGTGAATTCAATTATAATATATCTTGGTGTTTAGCCTACTTTTGTTGATTTTGATGGGAGTTGTCTGTGCCTCCTGGATCTGGATGTCTATTTCCTTCCCCAGAACACAGAAGTTTTCAGCTATACTTCTTCAAATATATTTTCTTCCCCCTTTTATCTCTCCTCTTCTTTTGGGACCTCTATAATACGAATTTTATTATGTTTAATGAGTCACTGAGTTCCCTAAATCTTCTTATGTTGCATAATTCTTTGTCCTTTTTGTTCATCTTTACTATTTCTATTATTTTGTCTTCTGGGTAACTAATTTATTTGTTCCTCTGCTTCTTCCAGTGTCCTGTTCATTGCATCAAACCTGCTTTCAATCTTGTTTATTGTATTCTTCATCTCAGATTGATCGTTTTTCAACTCTTTTATCTCTGTTGCAAGGATCTCGCTGATGTCTTCTATTCTTTTCTCAAGCCCAGTAAGTATCCTTATGATTGTTACTTTAAATTTTCCACTAGGTGGGACGCCTGGGTGACTCAGTGGTTGAGCATCTGCCTTCAGCCCAGGGCATGATCCTGGAGTCCCGGGATCGAGTCCTACATCGGGTGCCAATCCCACATTGGGTGCCCTGCGTGGAGTCTGCTTCTCCCTCTGCCTATGTCTCTGCCTGTGTGTGTGTGTGTGTGTGTGTGTGTGTGTGTGTGTGTGTTTCTCGTGAATAAATAAATAAAATCTTTTAAAAAAGTTCTATTAGGCATGTTACTTATATCTGTTTTTCTTAGATCTCTGGCTATGGCCTTGTTCTTTCATTTGGGATAAATTCCTGTGTCTTGGCATTTGTCTAAGTTTCTACCTTCTACTCTGTGTTAGAAAAGCCATGTCTGTAGGAAATATCAGAAAGGGAGACAGAACGTAAAGACTGCTAACTCTGGGAAACGAACTAGGGGTGGTAGAAGGGGAGGAGGGCGGGGGGTGGGAGTGAATGGGTGACGGGCACTGGGGGTTATTCTGTATGTTAGTAAATTGAACACCAATAAAAAATAAATTTAAAAAAAAAAAAAAAGAAAAAAGAAAAGCCATGTCTCCTGCTCCTGAAGGTAATGGTTATAAAGAAGAGGTCATGTAGTGCCCAGGGCCTGGAACTTCAGGAAATGTCTCTGGTGTGTGCTACCTGTGCTCTGCTGTTGTATTTTGGCTGCTGTACCCTTCAGGTCAATCATTTAAGGAGGCTCATCTTGCGTGCTGTGGGCAGTGTTTGGTTCCTGACCTGAATGCGGTGAGTTTTAACCAGGTGTACTCTGGCCTGCTTGTGAAATGAGGCCTGGTAACACTTCCACCAGAATTGAGGCCCTGAAGAACTCGGGGGGCGGGGGGGGGGGGCAACCTGGTGTGGGCAGGGGTTTGTGCTGGTCTTCTGGGGGAGGGGCATGCCACACTGGGGCTGAAGCAAGCTTAACTGAGAAAGGCAGTCCCTCTGGAGTGCAGGGGAGTGGGGCTTAGTGTAAGCAAGTTAGGCAGCTAATGTTGGCACTGTGCTGCTTCCTGCAGGTCTGTGTTTATGCTGAGGGGCAGGGGAGGAAAATGGCAACAGCTAGCTTCTTTGTTCCTAGAGACGCATTCTTGTGAATGCTGCCTCTCAGGGATGCATTCCAAGAAGAGCAAATAATCACCTTCCTGTGTGTCCCTTGCATTCTTCAGATCACTGTTTCCATGCCATCTGTCCCCAGTTTGTTTCCCTGCCTTCTCTCCAAGAGTGGCACAGTGCCCCAGGCTCTATCTTGGCCAACCCTACTGCCCTTTAATACTCCAGGCTTTAAGCTATGTTGGTTGCAAGAACCCACAAAATTCAGTCCCTCTCATTTTCCAAGCCAGTGGCTTTGGGGGAAATGTTCTCCTTGTGCATTTCCCTGTGTCCTCCAGTCTCTCTAATTCTTCTCTGTGACCATGGCTTCCTCTCCTCCACAGTACCCACAATTCCTTTCTTCCCTAAATCACATCTCCACACTTTCTACCTTCATCTGTGTGGCCTCTTCTCTTCCTTTAGGTGTGGAGTTTATTCTTTCAGTCTTCAGGTTGATTTCTGGGGTATTTAGGATTATTTGATAGTTATCTAGTTGTGTTCATGGGGTGAGATGAGCCTAGGATCCTCCTACTCTGGTACCATCTTCCCTCCTTACCAGAAACCAGAAATGTTAAATCCTAAAAATAATTCATTTTTATCTATTGCCATGTAGACTTAGGGAGATAAATCTAATGACAAAACAGAAAATCAGGAACCCTTGGGTGGCTCAGTCAGTTAAACATCTGCCTTTTGCTCAGGTCATGATTTCCGGGTCCTGATATCAATCCCCATGTCAGGCTCTCTGCTCAGTGTGAAGTCTGCTTCTCTCTCTTCATCTTCCTCTGCTCCTAACCTTATTTATGCGCTTTCTCTTTCAAATAAATGAATAAAATCTTTGAAAACGAAAAGAAAATAGAGATTCAGATACAGATTTGCCTACGTGCCTAAAGCCACACTGCCTGACTAGTAGCTGAGACTCGTGTCAAGGTCTTCTGACTCTTTGTACAGCCTCATTGCCATCCATCCAAGACAGTCACAGGGATTTCAAACTGTCCCCTTCCTTAGAACAGGGGCACAGGCATTAGAGTATAATATGACATCTTACTGCCCAATGGCAGTTTGTCTCACTAACAGGGTTGCCTATGAATCATACATTCATTTATTTTATTTATTCTTTTACTTATTCGGTGATCAAAAATGTTTTTCTGAGCTCCAATATATGATATGTTAAAAGTTGAATAGTGTGCAAAAGCTATCTTGTGATTTTTTTATGATTTTATTCTATAAACTTTATTTTTTTTTTTTTTTTTTTTATTCTATAAACTTTAAATGCCTACTAAGTTTTAGGCATTGTGCTAAGCTCTGAGGATATAAAAATAAAAAATACCGGCATGGTCTAAGTCCTCATGGAACTTCTCAAAACACAGACATACATGAAACAAATTCATTCATCAAATATATACTGAGCCCTTTCTATATGCTAGGTATTATTCTAAGTGCTAGGGATATATAGTAATGGCCAAAACAAGAAAAAGTCTTTGAGTTTACATTCTAGTAGAAGAGAAAGTGGATAATAAATGTACTTTAAAATACCAGATGTTGGTAAGTGTTATGAAGACAAAGCAGGGTAATAAGACAAAGACTGACTACAGGGATGGGGACAGGTTGAGGGAGGTTGGGAGTACCTCTCTTCTATATTCAGAAAAGTTTATTTATTTTGCGATGCCTGGATAGCTCAATTGGTTAGGCATCCAACTCTTAATCTCAGTTCAGGTCTTGATCTCAGGGTTGTGAGTTTGAGCACCACAATTATAGCAAGCATAATAATAGAAAACCAAATGTGACAAAAGAAAATTATAGTGGCAGAGTAAGGGCTTCCCTGAGGAAATGACCCTTGAGCTGAGACCTGAGGGTTCTTAACACAATAGGCAGAGAAAGAGAAACAGGGATGATGGGTGGGTTGGTGAGTAAAGGAGTTGGTGGCAGGAGTTATGTCTTCCCTCACTGGACCTCAATCTCCTCAACTATCAACAGGGCATTGTGCTGTATGACCTCCAGTGGGTCCTTCAAATCAGAAAGGCATGGGTCCATGATTGACCATGCTGAATGAGATCTTTTGTGTTTCTCTTTCTCTTTTTCCCATTGGATTTTTTCTGTCATATGGAACTCCACCCCAGAGCGTCTTCTCTTATAAATGGGCTCACTCTGGGTGAGTTTGTTTATGACTCTTTGACTCATACATTCAGCCCAAATATCTTCTCTAAACTTCAGGACCCTATCTCTTAGTGCCTTCTGGACACCCTCTCACTGTCTCACAGGGTTCATCAAACAACATATTCAAAACTGTGTTTATTATCTTTGCCTCAAATATGCTCCTGTTGCAGTGAATGGGACCACTCAATTACCAAAGGCAAAAACTGGAGAATCATTTTTAATTTACTTACTTTCACTCTAAACAACAAATTGGTGATGACATTCTTTAGAATTCATCTCAACAATATCTCTCAAATCTGTCTCCTCTAATCTCTCACTGCTACAGCCTCTGTTAACCCCTCACCAGCTCTGACTAGACTCAGTGCTATACTCCCCCAATTCTCCATCCATAGAACATTTGCAGGGATAATGACCTCATCACCTTCAAATCCTTGTTCCAATAACCCTATCTCAGTCACTCCTCTCCTGACCACACTATTTAAATTGCAAACCTCACTGCCCTCCTCTACCCCCATATTAGCCGTCTCCCTTTCCCTGCTTTATTATTTTATATAGCACATAGCACCTTCTAACACATTATACTTACTTACTTATGTCTTTATTTATTTTCTAAATTTCCCAACTAGAATGTAAGTTCTGTGAAGATAAAAATTTTTGTCTGTTGTGTTCAATGATACAGCCTAAGAGTCTAGAATTGTGCTGGGAACATAGTAGGTATTTGGTAAGTATCTACTAAAAGAATGAACTCACTGCCCTAACTATATGTTGCTTTGCCTCCAGCTCATCTTCCACATGTCCCCAGGGTGAATGTCTCTAAACTACCAATTTGATCACATGACCTTCACACTTAGCACCACATGCCCTTGTGAATCACCCTGTACCCAACCACTCTGAGCTGATGAAGTTCTTCAGAGAGGCACTAATATTTCATGCCTCCCCTATATTTGATCATGCCATTTCCTTTGCCTAGAGCACTGTCTTCCACTTTGTTTACTTAGTGGAGTAAATATCCCAAAACAGGCTAAGCATTACCCATTCTTCATTTTCCAAGTTATCCAGAGACAATTAATTTATATTTGTGCCATTGCTATGTCCTATGCATTATGTTATTACAGACTATTTTGCTTCTTTACATGTTTCTCTGCCCTGTTAAATTCTAAGCCCTTTGAGGGCAGGAATAATGTCTCAAGCATTATTTGTATCCCCAGGATCTGGTACGGTATCCAGCACTTGGATGCTTATTAAATATTTCCTGAATAAATAGGTATTAAAGTTCAAAGAACCAGTTACAGAGGAAGCACTTTGGGGTGCTCATGCCACCAGAATTGAAATAATAATGGGGATGGTGAATGTGACCCAGAGGGAAACTTCTTGACCTCATAGTTTTTCATTTATACCTCTAAGCTGGAAGTCACATTTTTTTAAAAAGTCTTATTCATCTGGGATGACTCAACTGCATTATGTTTCTTTCTAGGGCCAGTAACTTTAATCATGAAAAATCTTACCATCATTACCGAGTTTGTCCTCATAGGACTGTCCGGAAATCCTCAGATCCAGACCATGCTTTTTGTACTGTTCCCTGGTGATTTACCTCTTGACCTTGATGGGGAATCTGATGATGATCCTGGTGATCAGAAATGATTCTCACCTTAAAACACCCATGTACTTCTTCCTAGGTCACCTGTCATTTCTAGATCTCTGCCTTTCTTCAGTAACGATGCCTAAGATGCTGCAGAATTTATTAGCTCAAAAGAAAACTATTTCTACATGGGGCTGTGTGACCCAGAGTTTCTTTCTCATATTTTCTGGGAGCACAGAGGCCTGCTTACTGTCAGCCATGGCCTATGACCGCTATGCTGCCATCTGCCACCCTCTCCTATATAGTGTGGTTATGAATAGGCCTCTCTGTGTTGGGATGATAATTGCAGCATGGGCAGTGGGGTTCCTAAACTCCTTGCCAAATAGTCTTTTCACCTACAACTTACATTTCTGTGGCCCCAATGTCATCCCTCACTTTTGCTGTGAGCTTCCTTCTCTCTTCCCTCTGTCCTGCACTGACGCTACTGCCAATGAGGTCCTTCTTGCTGGGTCATGTGCATTGTTGGGATTTGTGACACTTCCCCTCATCCTCTTCTCTTATTCTAGAATCATCTCTGCCATCCTAGTCATCCGTTCTTCTGGGGGTCAAGGCAAAGCCTTCTCTACCTGTTCTTCCCACCTCACTGTGGTGCTTTTGTACTATGGCACAGCTTTATTCAGGTACATGACTCCCCTCTCAGGCTCTAAGTTGGAACAAGTGGTTTCCATTCAGTACAGTGTGATCACATCTTTGCTGAACCCCCTCATCTATAGCCTCAAGAACCAGGAGGTGAAGGCAGCTCTGCATAAAATGTTGAAGCAATAACTGTGTCTCTCTATATATGGAAAATTCATATTGTATTTGGTTATAAGACAATGAGAGAACAGGTGATGAAATATATTAATAATGTCTAACTTGATCACTTCAAAAATTTGCCATTTGATGAAAATAACCTCTTGTTTAAAATTCCCCTGGCTATTCGGGGTCTTTTCTGATTCCACACAAATCTTAAAATAATTTGTTCTAACTCTCTGAAGAAAGTCCATGGTATTTTGATAGGGATTGCATTAAACGTGTATATTGCCCTGGGTAACATTGACATTTTCACAATATTAATTCTGCCAATCCATGAGCATGGAATATTTTTCCATCTCTTTGTGTCTTCCTCAATTTCTTTCAGAAGTGTTCTATAGTTTTGAGGGTATAGATCCAAACATTATATGTTCTCATTCATTTGGGGAATATAAATAATAGTGAAAGGGAAAATAAGGGAAGGGAGAAGAAATGTGTGGGAAATATCAGAAAGGGAGACAGAACGTAAAGACTGCTAACTCTGGGAAACGAACTAGGGGTGGTAGAAGGGGAGGAGGGCGGGGGGTGGGAGTGAATGGGTGACGGGCACTGGGTGTTATTCTGTATGTTAGTAAATTGAACACCAATAAAAATAAATAAATAAATAAATAAATAAATAAATAAATAAATAAATAAATAAATAAAAAAGAAAATAACCTCTTGGATCTTGGTAATAGAGGTTTAAGTGTGTTATTGCTTATTTTATAGTATTTGGCAAGAAAATTCAATGAAGACTGAGAAATACGTACTGGGATGAAGTAGTATAGACTATGTCCAAATCTGTTTATTTTGTTCAAGAGTTTTGGAATTATAGGCATCAAAGTGTTTTGTTGTCTTTTTTTAAAAAAAAAGATGTGTGTGAAACACACTTCAAAGTGGAAATGAGTTACTAATTGAAGATGATACTAAATGAAGTTTGTTTCATTCACCTAACCTGGAGTAACCTAAAAAATCGATATACTTAGTTGCCAGAAAGCAAAGACACAGATTAGTGGAGACCTGTCTTAGTTCATTAAAAAGAAAAAATATATTTTTTCACTGGTAGTGACTACTGTGTGGGATGAGATTATGTTTGTTGACTAGAATAGAGACCTTGTTGGAACTCAAAACTGGTGAATGCCTATGCGGTCTCAAAATGATGTTTTCACTCAATCCTGAGGATATCAAACCAATTAGTTTATTCAGTATCTGATGGTCTCACTCAGCCAAACCCGAGTCTACTGCCCAGTGTTGCTTTGACATATATTCAATCAAATAAATTAATTTCTTGTCACAAAAGAGCCATGGAGGGGGAAACAATAAGCTCACAACCCAAAGTATATAAACGGACTCACATGACCTCTGTAATGAAATATTTAATATGAATCATTGTATTTCTACCCTTATAAGAATCAGCCAAAAGTAAGATTTTTTCTTTGGCATTTTCTTAACTTCTTACAAATCAAAATAACAAATATTGTTGGTGTTATATTTTTATTATGAACTCTTAAATATATAGTAAATTCTATAAAATTAGGGGAAATGTATAGTGGATGAATAAAAGAAGTATTTTATAATTTTTAAGATGTAATATACAAAAAATCTTTTTTCAGAAAAAATATACTTCAAAATGAAGTATATTATGGATAATGGTTTTATATCAATGATAAATAGCCCTTGCATAAATTATTCTAAGTATTAACATCATCTGATTTTGTCAAGGAAAAGGAGGTTCTAGTACAGAGTGTAGCCAACCAGGTACCTCATGTGGAGCATGGTTCTCCCTAAGTGACCTAAATTTGAGATATGGTAGGAGTAGAATTAATATAACTTAATGACTTTTTAAATAAAGGAATAGTTAATAATAACATCATTATACTCCCCCACCCTGACTTTAAATATTCTTAAGAGAAACTTTCCAAAGGGGACATATTTAGATACAGTTTATGGGCATAACAGGAAAGGCATCCTTATCCAAATCAAACCCTAACTAAGGATGTAAATGAAGTCACACAAACTGATGCAAACAGTGTATCATTGACATAATGCAACCATTTCCTTCCTCACCTGCATCTTTGAGAGATAGATCCAAGGACCAATCTATACTCAATCTCCCCTCCCTTAGGAGAGTGAGATAGTTATTGGCACACACTTACACGTGTGCTTGCCACCTTCTGCTTTATTTTCAATTCTTACTGCAGACCCTATGTCATAAGGTCCATAGTGGACTTCCTTTCTTACCTTCCAGATATACACTGTATGTATGAATTTTGTTGGTAAAAGCATGGCTTACACTGAATTTGTAATCCTTCATCTTCTCACTGCATTTCCACTCCTGTCTTTGTGCTATAAGTACTTTGTGATCTTGATTTATATTGCCCATATGCTTGCATAAATATTTGCATTAATTTACAGTCAAACCAACAGAATATTAGAGGGTCTGACAATGCTTATTTGCCAGGCCTGAGAACCATTTTTAAATCAACACAAGAACAGACACACAGTTCAATGGAACACATCAGAAAGTCCAGAGGGAAACCCACACTTACGTGGTCAATGTATGACAAATGGGCCAAGAATATGAAACAGGAAAATGACAGTCTCCTCAATAAGTGATGTTCTAAACCATAGAGAGCCGCATGCAAAGGAATCCAACTGGATGCCTATCCAACACCATACACAAAAACTAAGTCAAAATGTATCAAAGACCTCAATAAAAGAGCAAAAAGCATAAAAAAATCATATTTTAATCTTTTATCAGTTTTATAAGCATAAAATGCTACTTCTTTCATGTATTTACATTTATTTTTCATCATAAGTAATATTTAACATTTCTCAAATGTTTGTTAAACATTGATGTTTCCTCTTTTATCATTAGCATACCATTTTTCCTGTTTGTTACTGCATTCATAGTATTATTTTTTCTATTTGAATGATGTAGTTAAATAAAAAGGATATTAATCACTTGCTATAAATTGTTCCAAACTTTTTCAAAGTTTACTGTTTACTTTTTTTTTTACTTTTTAAACTGTGTTATGTAGCCAGTCTATTTTTCCCTTTTGTGTTATTTTCTCTGCATTTAAGCTTACAAAGTCCTTTACCATCTGTGTCCAAAATTTTTCTTCTGTTTTTTTTTTTTTGTGTGTGTGTGTGTGCTTTTTTTACATTTAATCCATCTGGAATTTCTCTTGCTCCATCCAAGCAAACAATCATAATTCTGATCCTTGTTCAATGCAGGGAGGCAAGGCTAGACACAGAAATGAATGAGAAACAAAGGAAAGATATTGAGTTAAAAAAAATAATGTCAAGAGCCAAATAAACTATTTGGATGCCTTCTCAATAGCATGTTTGCAACTAGAGTTAGCAAAGAGGATCTGAAACATAACTTTTGAATGATTCCCTTGACTCATGTAAGGGTAGGGAGGAAAAGTGAAGAGTATTCTCATATACGCCTCGGTTTTATTTATTTTTAAAAAGATTTTATTTATTTATTTATTTGACAGAGTGAGAGAGAGCTAGCAAGAGGGAGCACGAGCAGCAGAGAGAGGGAGAAACAGGCTCCCCGCAGAGCAGGAAGCCCAGCGTGGTGCTGGATCCTAGGACTCTGGGATCATGACCTGAGCCAAAGGCAGATACTGAACCCACTGAGATACCCAGGGGTCCCTACTCCTCAGTTTTAAACTGTCGTCTATAATCTTAAGATTCCCAAAGTATAAATTCATTAACAACTTTACATCTAAGAAACAGACATATCTGTCCGATACCAATAGATAATTCTACTATATTTTCCCGATGTATCTTCCCAATTCTCTGTACCCTCTCCCACTAATTATCCCATTCAAATCCCTAATTTTAAATATTGCTTCTGCTCCTGTGAATCCCAAATGTGTATTTCCAGCCTGAACCTCTCTTGAAAAATTTCAAACTCACATATTTAATTAACTACTTGACATCTCTTGGATGTCTAACAAGTATCTCAAACATAACATGTTCAAATTAAATAAAGTTAATATCACGATAATTCATCCAATGCCTGAGAGTCATCTTTTGATTCCTTTTTTCTCTTTCTCCCAACATATTTTCTTTTCTTTTTTTGATAAAGATTTTATTTATTCATGAGAGACACAGATAGAGAGAGGCAGAGGCACAGACAGAGGGAGAAGCAGGCTCCATGCAGGAAGCCTGATGTGGGACTCGATCCCAGGACTCCAGGATCACACCCTGGGCCGAAGGCAGGTGCTAAACCGCTAAGCCACCCAGGGATCCCCCGAACATATTTTCTTTTTTTTTTTTTAATTTATTTTTTATTGGTGTTCAATTTACTAACATACAGAATAACCCCCAGTGTCCGTCACCCATTCACTCCCACCCCCCGCCCTCCTCCCCTTCTACCACCCCTAGTTCGTTTCCCAGAGTTAGCAGTCTTTACGTTCTGTCTCCCTTTCTGATATTTCCCACACATTTCTTCTCCCTTCTCTTATATTCCCTTTGACTATTATTTATATTCCCCAAATGAATGAGAACATATAATGTTTTCAACACAAAAACAAATCCCATGTGTTCTGTCTTCAAATATCTCCTGAATCTGGACACATCTCAGTGTCTAGTTTAAGCCATTATTTTCTCCCACCTGGACTCAGGGCTGGTATTCAAAATATTTAGTAACCAGTAAGGCATGAGCACAGAGCAATTAAAATGGATTCCCAACAAATAAAAATAGATTCTGGCTTTGATGTCTGTCATGAATACTGGCTGATATATTAGTATGGCTAGTAATAAGGCAATAGCCTTTTCTCAAGTGCATGCAGAACATTCTCCAGGACAGATCATTTAATAAGCCACAAAAGATATCTTTGTGTAAATCATACCAAATGTCTTTTCTGACCACAATGATATGAAACCAGAAATCAAAAGCAAGAGATAAGATGGAAAATTTACAAACATATGGAAACTAAACACACTCCTGAACAACTAATGGATCAAAGAAGAAAGCAAAATAGAAACAAAAAGTATCTTAAATGAAAATGGGAACAATGTACCAAAGCTATGGA
This sequence comes from Canis lupus familiaris, assembly GCF_011100685.1. NCBI lineage: Eukaryota > Metazoa > Chordata > Mammalia > Carnivora > Canidae > Canis > Canis lupus. The sequence continues at coordinate 40,302,853 of NC_049248.1, read as the reverse complement.
ATGCTGCAAAAGCAGTTCTTAGAGGGAAATTTATAGCGATAAATGCCTCAGCTAAGGAGAAAAAGAGATCTCAAACAACTTAATTTTATACCTCAAGGAACTAGAAAAAGGTGAACAAACTAAGTCCAAAGTTAGGAGAAGGAAGGAAATAACAAAGCTCATAGTGGAACAAATGAAATGGACACTGAAAAACAATAGAAAAGATCAACGAAACTAAGCCTTTTTTTTTTTTTTTTTTAAGAGAGAGAGGGAGTAGAGGGTGAGGGGGAGAGTGAATCTTAGGCTCCACACCCAGTGCAGAGACTGACATGGGGCTTACCCTCACAACCCTGAGATCATGACCTGAGCCAAAATCAAGAGTCAGATACTTAACTGATTGAGCCACTTAAACGCCCCTAAAAGCTGTTTTTAAAAAGACAAACAAAATGGACAAGTCTTTGGCTTGACTAAGAAAAAAGAGATGATGCAGATACATAAAATCAAAAATGAAAGAGAAGACAACTGATACCACAGAAATACATAGGATCTTAAGATACTGCTATGAACAAGTATACACCAATAAATTGTATAACCTAGAAGAAATGGATAGATTTCTAGAAGCATACAATCTAGCTGGACTGAATCATGAAGAAATAGAAAATCTGAACAGACCAATAATCAGTAAGGAGATTGAATCAGTAATCCAAAATACCCCAATGCAGAAAAGTTCAAGCCCACAAGGTTTTGTGGGTGAATTAATGTCACTCCTTCTTAAACTCTTCCCAAAAAATTGAAGAACAGGAAATACTCCCAAACTCATGTTATGAGGCCAGCATTATTCTGATACCAAAGCCAGATTAAGACACTACAAGAAAAGAAAACCACAGGCTAATATCCCTGTTGAATATAGATGCAAAAATTCACAAAATATTAGCAAATAAATTCAACAACAGATCCCATCATAAAGCTCTATCCCTGGGATGCAAGGATCGTTCAACATAGGCATAACAATAAATGTAATACATCACATTAATATAATGAAAGATAAAAATCATAGGATCACCTCAACAGATGCAGGAAAGGCATTTGATAAAATTCAACATTCTTTCATGAAAAAAAGCCCTCCACAAATTTGTGTAGAAGGAACATACTTCAACAAAATGAAGACTATAAAGAAAAAACCAACAACTACCATCATATTCCACAGTGGAAGGTTGAAAGCTTTTCTTTTCTTTTTTAATTTAAATTCAGGTTAGTTAATATATAGTGTTTTATTAGTTTCAGAGATAGAATTTAGTGATTCATCAGTTGCATAAAACACCCAGTGCTCATCACATCAAGTACCCTCCTTTATGCAAATGAGAGCTTTTCTTTATATCAGGAAAAAGATAAGGAGGCCACTATCACCACTCTTAAGCAACATAATAATGGAAATCCTAGCTACAGCAAATACATAAGATATAGAAGTAAAAGACATATAAATTGGAAAAGAAGAATTAAAATTGTAATTATTTGCAGATGATATGATCTTATATAGAGAAAATTCTAAAGACTCAACCAAAAGAACAGTTGGAACTAAATCAACAAATTCAGTAAAGTTGCTAGATTGAGAACCAATATATAGAAGTTGCCCTTCTATACACTGAGAATGAAATACCTTAAAAAGAAGTAAAGACAACCATTCCATTCATAATAGCATCAAAACCAATAAAATACATGGGAACAAATTTAACCACAGAAGTATACAGAAAGATCTATATACCTGAGAAATACAAGACTTGGGTGAAAGAAATTTAAGAAGACAATCAAATGAAAAGATATCCCATGTTCATGGATCATAAAAATTATTACTGTTAAAATATCCATACTACTAAAAGTCTTCTATAGATTCAATGCAGTTCTAATATAAACATTCCAATGGCATTTTTCACATAAACAAATGATTCTAAATTTTGGATGGAATCACAAAAGACTCCAAATAGCCAAAGCAATCCTGACAATGAACAAAGCTGGAGGAACCGTACTTCCTGATTTCAAACTATACTACAAAGTTTGATAAATTAGTATTGTGCTGGCATAAAAATAGACACATAGACCAATGGAACAGAATAGAATGACCAGAAATAAATCCCACATATAGAGTTAACTAATATTTGACAAGTGAGCCAAGCATACTCAATGGAAAAGGGATAGTCTCTCTTCCATAAATGATATTGGTAAAACTAGATAACCACATGCATAAAAATGAAATCTGACCCCTATCATACATACCTCAGAAAAAGTAACAAAATTGCTTACAGATTTAAATCCCTAAGACCTGAAACCTTTAAACTCCTAGAAGGAAATAGGGGAAAATACCCTTGACATTGGTCTTGGCAATGAGTTTTTGTATATAGCAACAAAAGCACAAGAAACAAAGCAATGATCAAGAAGTGGACTTAATGAAATCTTTTCCCAAAGAAGGCATCTAAATTGCCAACAGGTACATGAAAAGATCCTCAACCTCACTAATCATCTGGGAATTGTAAATCAAAACCACAATGAGATATCACCTTATACCTGTTAGAATGGGTAGCATCAAAAAGACAGGAAATAACAAGTGCTGGGAAGGATATGGAGAAAAGAGAACACTTGTTAGTGGGGGGTGTAAATTGGTGCAGCCACTATAGAAAAAATAATGGAAAAATTTTTTCCTAAAAAATTTAAAATAGAATTACCATATGATCCAGCAGTCTCACTTCTGGGTATATACATAAAAGAAATGAAAACAATTTATCAAAAAGATACCTGCACTCATGTTTATTGCAGCATTATTCACAATAGCCAAGATAGGAAAACAACCTAAGTGCCCATCAACAGATAAATGGGTAAAGAAAATGTAACACACACACACACACACACACACAGAGGGGGGGGGGATATTATTCAACCATGGCAAAGTAAATCCTGCCGTTTGTGACAACATGGATGGACCTTGAGGGCATTGTGCTAAGACAGAGAAAAATATTGAATATGTGGAATCTAAAAATCTGAACTCACAGAAACAGAGTAGAATGGTAATTACCAGGAGCTTGGGGAGGGAGGAATAGGGGAGATGTTGGTCAAAGGGTACAAACTTGCAGATAGAAGATGAATAAGTTCTAGAGATCTAATGCACAGCATAGTGATTACAGTCAACAATACTGTATTATATACTTCAAAGTTGTATAAGTTGCTAAGATCTTAAGTGCTCTGATTGCAAAAAATAAATGATAATTATGTGAAGTGATAGAAGTGTTAGGTAATGGTAAGGTGGTAGTCATGTAATATATAAACGTATCAAATCAACACTTTGTACAACTTAAATTTACACAATTTCATATGTCAATTATAATTCAATTTTCAAAAGTTGTCAAAGAAAGCGATTTGAGAGAAATTTAGAGCTTTAATGCTTAGAAATGAAGTCTAAACTCAATGATACCAGCTCCCATCTTGAGACGTTAGTAAGAGAAGAGCAAATTATGCTCAAAATAACCAGACAGAAGAAAGTTATAAGTATATAAGAGTATAAGTTATAAGGATAGTAATTGAAGCCAAGGATATAAATAATGAACAAAAAATAAGGACAATAATGTGGATGGAGCTAAAGTGTATTATACTAAGCAAAATAAGTCAATCAGAGTGAAACAAATACCATATGATTTCACTTATATGTTGAATTTAAGAAACAAAACGGATGAACATACAGGAGAGTGAAAAAGAGAGATACAGGGAAACAAATAATGAGAGACTCTTTAAATATAGAGAACAAATAAGGTTGATGAAGGGAAGGGGTGGGAGATGGGATAGACGTGTGATGGGTATTAAGGAGGGCACTTGTTATGATGAGCACTGGATGTTGTATGTAAATGATGAACCAAATACTACTGAACTCTACTCCTGAAACAAATATTGAACTGTATGTCAACTGATTAGAATTTAAAATGTAAAAATAGGGACATAGTAAATAGGTTTTCTTCTTTAAAAGGATCAGAAAAACTAATTAGTATCAACAATGAAAGAGGAACCTGACCACAAATTTTACCAATATTAAAAGGATAATTAGGGAAAATGATAAACAACTTTCTGCTACCAAATTGACAACTTAGATGAAATAGGAAAAAATCCTTAAAGATTCAAATTATCAGAACAAGAAAAAGAAACGAAAATCTCAATAGCCCTATGCCTATTTTTAAAAATTGAATGAGTAATTAAAAATCATCCCACAAAGAAAACATCAGGCTCAAATGCCTTCATCAGGGAATTCTATTAAACATTTAAAGAAGAAAAATACCAATCTCACAAAGATATTTCCAAAAAACAGTGGAGAGAAAAAGTTGCAACTTCATTTTATAAAGCCAGAATTTCCATATCAAAACTGGAAAGACATTACAAGAAAACAAATGCCAACATTTCTCAAGAACATAGAGGCAAGAAAATCTATGAATGAAGGGGATCTTTTTTCTGCTTTCTCTAATCTTTGATATTCCATACTAATGGAATTCAGGAAGAAATACTGTTGCCCATATAATTATCAAAACACTTGTTCAAAGTGAGTAAAATCTGTATCCAACTAGCTTTAGTTTTTCTTGTTTTTTCTTGTTTTTAATACTTCATGATATTTCTGTTAACATAACAGTCACATCAGTTACATTTATTTTTTAAGTATGTAAAACTATATGGCTATACATTTTGAATCAATTTTACTTAAAACAGCCATATTTCTTTACAGTATTGAAGCAAGATATTCGTTATAAACCACGTACTGATACATAGACAGTGACAATTCAAATACAAAAATATAAAAATGGAACAATGGAAATAATGGACCAAATGGGATAACAAAAGATTATCAGATCCAAACATCTGGTAGCAGGCAGGAAATTTATGAATGGTGATTAATATTCATTCTTTTGAATTCTGAATGACATTCTAGGTGAACATAGTCAAAAATTTCTTAAATTCAGGAGAAACTTTCTCTGTTGCGCCAATGAATATTATTATTCATATTCATTCATATTTTCTCAATTCTCTTCTTTGGGAAAGCTAATTCTTCTTCTTCTACATCTCTTATTTTCTCTCTGAACATTTTAAAAATCATCTATCTCCTTCCTCTATGTTCTAGAAGAAAGAAACTTTATAGTTTCTCTTTATCCTCATTATTTCATTTTTTTTTCTTTTTTTGGAGTTGAGGAGGGACAAAAGCAGAAGGAGAGAGAGAATCCCAAGTAGGTTCCACACCCAGCACAGAGCCCAATGCAGGGCTGCATCTCACAGCCCTGAGATCATGACCAGAGCTGAAATCAAGAGCTCAGAGGGTTAATTAACTGAGTCACCCAGGTTTCCCTATTTCACTTATTTCTCTGCATGGAGTCAACATTTTTAAATCTCAGGCTTCAGAACTCAAACTGGTTATCAGTTGTACCTTCCAACATTCTCTTGGTGCCAGACCATTGATCCATTTTTCCTTCAAATTCATGTTGCACACTGAAAACTTGCTACAGGAAAGTTCAGGATTTCAAATGATCCCAGGGACAGCTGGATTCAGGTGTTCAAACAATGATTTTGGTCCTCTGTACTTTCCTCTCTCCAGATTTTAGTTGAACTTCACTGTTTTGGCTTCATTCTCAAGACTTCACACAGTAGGAAAGTTGTAAAGTTGTTCACTGGTAGTTTTAGATTCATATTCCTCAGTTTAAAATCTCAAAGGTAGAGTCAGGCTCTCTCTCACACACTCTCTCTCTCTCATTTTCTCCCTCTCTCTCTCCCCAAACATATCTTAATGTTAGATCTCATTAAGTGACTGAGATCAGCTCTGTGTGGATTACATGTCCATTCTTGGGATTAATCTCTGAAATGTCAACCTAGTTTAATCTCAGAGGGTGAGGAAACCTCTGTGCAAATGATGAATAATCTATAAATGGAAAGAAAGGAAAGACAAAATAAAAATGTCCATTTCACTAAGCTTATAAACATCCTACATTTTCCTCCTTTACTACCTAAGTTTTTGGTGTGTTTACCTTTTTCAGAATATAATGTACTATCCCTAATCCCTATTTCCTCCCAACCCAGTTGTTTTCTAGGAGTTGCTGACCTTAAAAGAACATAGATGAGATTTCTTAAGGATATGTATGGAGGCTAAATGAAAACATGCTAGCCATGTGTATGTCTTCTTTGGTGAAATTTCTGTTCATGTCTTTAGCCCATTTCATGATTGGATTGTTTGTTTCTTTGCTCTTGAGTTTAATAAATTCTTTCTAGATCTTGGATACTAGTCCTTTATCTGACATTTGCAAATATCTTCTCCCATTCTGTAGGTTATCTTTTAGTTTTGTTGACTGTTTATTTTGCTGTACAGAAGCTTTTTTATCTTGATTAAGCCCCAATAGGCATTTTCGCTTTTGTTTCCCTTGGCTCCAGAGATGTATCTTGCAAGAAGTTGCTGTCGCCAAGTTCAAAAAGAGTGTTGCCTGTGTTCTCCTCTAGGATTTTGATGGATTCTTATCTCACATTTAGATCTTTCATCCATTTTGAGTTTGTCTTTGCGTGTGGTGTAAGAGAATGGTGTAGTTTCATTCTTCTGCACGTGGCTGTCCATTTTTGCCAACACCATTTATTGAAGAGACTGTCCTTTTTCCAGTGGATAGTCTTTCCTGCTTTGTCAAATATTAGTTGACCATAGAGTTGAGGGCCCATTTCTGGGTTCTCTATAAAGAACTTATTAAACCCAACAGCAAAGAAACAAACAATCCAATCATGAAACAGGCAAAAGACATGAACAGAAATTTCACAGAGGAAGACATAGACATGGCCAACAAGCACATGAGAAAATGTTCCGCATCACTTGCCATCAGGGAAATGCAAATCAAAACCACAATGAGATACCACTTCACACCAGTGAGAATGATGAAAATTAACAACACAGGGATCCCTGGGTGGCTCAGCAGTTTAGCGCCTGCCTTTGGCCCAGGGAGTGATCCTGGAGTCCTGGGATCGAGTCCCATATCAGGTTCCTTGCATGAAGCCTGCTTCTCTCTCTGCCTGTGTCTCTGCCGCCTCCCCCCCCATCCCCCTGTCTCTCATGAATAAATAAATAAAATCTTAAAAAAGAAAAAGAAAATTAAAAAGACAGGAATCAACAAGTGTTGGAGAGGATGTGGAGAAAGGGGAGCCCTCTTGCATTGGTGGGAATGTGAACTGGTACAGCCACTCTGGAAAACTGTGTGAAGGTTCCTCAAAGAGTTAAAAATAGAACTGCCCTATGACCCAGCAACTTCTGGGAATTTAGCCCAAAGAAACAGATGCAGTGAAAAAACTGAGACACCTGCACCCCAATGTTTATGGCAGCAATGTCCACAATAGCCAAACTGTGGAAGGAGCTTCGTTGTCCATTGAAAGATGAATGGATAAAGAAGATGTGGTCTGTGTATACAATGGTATATTACTCAGACATTAGAAATGACAAATACCCAGCATTTGCTTCAATGTGGATAGAACTGGAGGGTATTATGCTGAGTGAAGTAAGTCAATCGGAGAAGGACAAACATTATATGGTTTCATTCATTTGGGGAATATAAAAAATAGTGAAAGGGAATAAAGGGGAAAGGAGAGAAAATAAGTGGGAAATATCAGTGAGGGTGACATAACATGAGAGACTCCTAAGTCTGGGAAACAAACAAGGGGTAGTGGAAGGGGAGGTGGGCGGGGGGGGGGGGGTGGGGGGGTGGGATGACTGGGTGACAGGCACTGAGGGGAACACTTGGCGGATGAGCACTGGGTGTTATGCTATATGTTGGCAAATCAAACTCCAATAAAAAAAATACCAAAAAAATTAAAACATGTTAGGAGATGAAATAAATTTGTGAAATGGTAAGCCAATCAAACAGTTTTTTTTAAATTTTTTATTTATTTATGATAGTCACAGAGAGAGAGAGAGAGAGAGAGAGAGAGAGAGAGGCAGAGACACAGGCAGAAGGAGAAGCAGGCTCCATGCACCCAGAGCCCGACGTGGGATTCAATCCCGGGTCTCCAGGATCGCGCCCTGGGCCAAAGGCAGGCGCTAAACCGCTGTGCCACCCAGGGATCCCTCAAACAGTTTTTAATTCAGTATTTCTCATGTGTTTCTATATCTTAAGGTGAATTTCCAAATTGCAGTTTCTCAAAGGACTGATATTCTCAACACATCTAATGAAATAGTTCTGGGTTGGTCAATTGGTGGTGGAATTGATGATGTGGGTAAGGAGTAAGGGTGAGAAGAGTGATGACAGAAAAACCAAATTTTGGCCACCTCAGATTTGTCATTAATAAAATAAATAATATTGGGGATCCCTTGGTGGCTCAGCGGTTTAGTGCCTGCCTTTGGCCCAGGGCACAATCCTGGAGTCCTGGGATCGAGTCCCACGTCGGGCTCCCGGTGCATGGAGCCTGCTTCTCCCTCTGCCTGTGTCTCTGCCTCTCTCTCTCTCTCACTGTGTGCCTATCATAAAATAAATAAATAAATAAATAAATAAATAAATAAATAAATAAATAAATCTATCTATCTTTAAAAATAAATAAATAAATCTTTAAAAAATAATATTTTAAAATGTGAGTTAGTGTTGAAAAGAGTACTTGGCTGTAGTAGTTAGGAAGTACAGAGAAAAGTATAGAGGACTAGTATCACTACTCAAGATGGCTTTTTAAATTTTATTTTGAAAAAGTACAGTGTAGCGGTATAGGCTTTATATTAGGTCAAAATGGCATTCCAGATTTAAGCTCTGAAGCTCTCCACTGCTCCAAACAAATACGAATGCAGGGATTTTTATCTATTTGACTCACTAATCTACCCCCTGTAGTAAGAACAGTGCATAGCAGATAGTAAACATTCAATAAATGTATGTTTAATGAATTTGCAGAAATAATTGTATCATTTTTCAGTTTCTCTGTTAGTATAGAAGTTGTTAAGAAATTTCCTCATATAGGGACGCCTGGGTGGCTCAGCGGTGGAGCACCTGCCTTTGGCCCAGGGCGTGACCCCGGGGTCCCAGGATCAAGTCCTGCATGGAGCTCCCTGCAGTGAGCCTGCTTTTCCCTCTGCCTGTGTCTCTGCCTCTTTCTGTATCTCTCACGAATAAATAAATAAAATCTAAAAGAAAGAAAGAAAGAAAGAAAGAAAGAAAGAAAGAAAGAAAGAAAGAAAGAAAGAAAGAAAGAAAGAGAGACAGAGAGAGAAAGAAAGAAAGAAAGAAAGAAATTTCTTCATATTGAACTATAATTGCATTCTTGCAAAAAATAGCATTAGGTCTTGGATTATCACTTATTAATATCATGATGTATTTTCTTTGCTAATGTTTTACTTAGGATGTTTTACATCAATTCTAGTTAGTTTTTTTTTTCCCTTTGGGCTGTTTCATGGAGCTTTGGTATTAATGTTATATTTCCTTTATAAAAAGAACTTGGAAGTTTTCTTCTTTTTCTGTTTCATGGAACAACTTATACAGTATTAGGACTATCATTTCTTTGAAGGTTTGATAGAAATCACAATGAAATATCCGTTGCTTATTGCTTTCAGCAAAGGGAGAGTAGGAGAGAGCATTGGGGAGATGGATCTTTAACTACTTTTTTCTTATATTTTATGATAACTAGTTGGTTGTAGTTTCTGTTTCTTCTCTGTGGTTATTTATGCATTATTATTTCCCATTTCAGTGATTTTTTTCCTCCCTCTTTTTTATTGAGTAATTCAATTTCTTCATAAGACAAATTCTTGGATTTATGAAATCAGATGTTTCTTCTTATTAATTTATTTCCGCTTGTCTCTTTATTGGCTCTTTCCTTTATTTTGTTGGCTATTTAAGTAGTTTTTAAGCTGAATGCTTTATTTTTGTTCTGTATTTATCATTAAGATAAATAAGGCTATGGATTTTTCTTCCTATTCCTGTTTGATATTCCACCATAATTGATATCTTGTATTTTTCAAAACATTTGCTAGATATTATCAAATTTTGGTTTTGAATCCCTTTTTTCTATAAGATATTCCAGATGGCAAGGATGGTTTACAAGTTTGTAATTAATTTATGGTTTTATTGAATTTAATAAAATATTATCTATATTTTTTCTACTTGTGAAAATATATTAAGATTTTCTTTCTAGCCAAATAAAATTAAAAGTACATTTAAAAATATTCTATGAGGGGCACCTGGGTGGCTCAGTGGTTGAGCATCTGCCTTCAGCTCAGGACGTGGTCCTGGAGTACCTGGATCCAGTCCTACATCAGGCTCCCTTTGAGGAGCCTTCTTCTCCTTCTGCCTGTCTCTGCCTCTCTGTGTGTCTCATGAATAAATAAATAAAATCTTTAAAAAATAAAAAGTAAAAATATCCTATGAATTATAGAATTAAAGGTATACAACTAAATTCTATTACTAAGATCATCTACATTCTCATTTTTTTTCTTCTGGGTCTAGGATGAATTGAAGAGTTGAATTAAAGCCTCTTTTATTATTTTGGTTCAGTATACCTCTGGCTTTTCTGATTATTTTGGAAGCTAATGGTTTTTATTTTGAAATAGAGCTACTCACAATTATCAGTTCTTTATCATGAAGAATAGTCAATGTAATTATAAAACACTTTTTTGACATGAGTGATCTTTTTACCAATAGTTAAACTTTATCTATTACTAAGATCTTAACAATGTGCCTTCTGTTTGTTTCTATTTATCTGATATAACTTTATCTATTCTTGGTTTTCATTTTGAAATTATTCTAATTATGTTTGTTTCTTGTCTATACTATATTTAATTTTGGCTTATAACTTAAAATAACACATTTTAATTTTAATAAATGATTTTTATTGTTTGCACTTATTGATATGATAAATATGGTTAAAATTATTTAGCATGTTATATATAAATATATGAATATGTATAAATAAATAATATACATGTGTTTATGTAATTGTTTATCTCCAAAGCCAACATTATGCTAATGACCTAATACTAAGAACATTTCCATGAATGAGAAAGGGGAGTCGTTTATAATCACTACTTTGTAAATACATTTATATGTATATATATGCATTAAATATTCATGGAATATCTCTAGAGATATTAGTGAATACAATGAAAAAAGAAAAGAAATGAAGAATAAAAACTGAAAAGAAGGTAACATTAGGATTTTTGCAAAGTTTATGATTGTTTACCTGGAAAATCTGGGAGATTTATACTCAGAACTGTTAAAAATGATAAGAGAATTTACAAAGTGACTGGATATAAAAAGATAAATCAATAGTCTTTATATCTTCAGATAACAACCAATTAGAAGCATAATGAAAGAATTTAACATTACAGTAGCAATGAAAAAATGTAAAATACCTAGGAATAAACTTAAGCAAAATTGGCAAGAACTTTCAGAAGAAACTTTAAGATTCTATCAAGGAACCAAAAAGAAGATTTAAACAAATAAAAGGCATATCCTATTATTGAATGGTAGAACTCAGTAGACCACAGATTTCATATCTATCTAGAAAGCCTATGGATTTAATGTGGTCTCAATAAAAATAGCAACAAGCTTCTTTTAGAATTGAATTATTTATTTCTAGGGAAAAATAAAAAAGCAAGAATTATCAGCAGATTTCCAGGAAAAAGGTGCAGTGGGGGATTAATTCTTCAGGATATGAAAACATATTCTAAGGATTCAATAATTCAGACATACATGAATATACAGAATAGCCCATAAATGAACCCATATGTATACAGACAACTTAGAATATGGAAAAGGTGTTAATTCAGATCAATAGGCTGAAGACGGATTATTCACTACATGGCACGGGATAACTGGGAGTTCAGTGTGAAAAATGAAACTGGATTCCTGTCTTATTACCAAAATAAATTCCAAGTGAATTCAAGAAAATTAATGAAACTACAAAAATGTAGAATTTCTAAATATGTTGCAAGTAAAATGTCTTTGTAAGTATGACCAAAATAGTTAAAACTACCTAGTAAAAGATTAATAAATTGAACTATACCAAAATTTTTAAAGTTATTCAAAGAAGAAACTTTAAACAAATTAAAAAGACAACAAAAAAACTAGGAAAAATTTGCAACTTATATCACTCAATTCTCTAAAATATGATGAGTGGCTATGAATGAACGAAAAAAAGTCAACTAACCAGTATAAAACTGGACAAATTGCATGAACAGAGAGTTCACCAAAAAAGAAAATATATAGGCTCTTAAACCTATGAAAATATGTGTAAATTCACTTAAAATGGAGATAAATGCAAAATAAAACTACAATGAGATTTTTTTTTAACTATTAGCTTGGCAAAGATCAAAAGGTTTGATAAGGCACTGTTGGCAAAAGTATGGGGAATAGGCACTATTGTACATTGCTCATGAATTTTAAATTCATACAGCTTTCATGAAGAGAAATCTGGAAATCTCTATCAAAAATGCTTTGATCAAGTATATCATTCCTAGGAATTAATCTTACCAATAATCTCACAAGTGTGCAAAAGGAAACATATACAAGAATAATCAGTATATTCCTCTATGCAGGCAAGGAGCTGTTTGTTCACTAATGTCTTCCTGAGCACCTTGGAAGAGTTCCTTGGCCATCATAGATGCTTAAGATATTTGGTGAATGAATGAAAGTATAATGAAATCTTGGCTATTGTGATCTATAAAGTACATGTTAAATAAATTATAGTAGTACTCCCATACAATACTATTAGACAGCCATTTAAAAATGGAGAAACTTTGACACCTGAAACTAATGTAACAATGAGTGTCAACTATACATCAATTAAAAAAAAAGCCAGTGTTCTGTGTGGAGAAAACATGATCCTCCATTAAGAGAATCCTAAAAACCACAGTCTTCAATGTGCTCATAAAATATTACCTCTGATATCTCTTTGTCTGAGAAACTGTTTTCATTTGGAAACATGAACTATGACCTTTGAGTCCTTAAATAAATAAAATAAAAATGAGGCAGCTCTGTATACATCAATATGGAATGGTCTTCAAAATAAATTGAGGGGGTGCCTCATGAGTTGGTTAAGTGTCCTGCCTTCAGCTCAGAACGTGATCTCAGGGTCCTTGGATGAAGCCCTCATCGGCCTTCCTGCTCAGTGGGGATTCTGCTTCTCCCTCTCTCTTCCCCTTCTTGCCTTGTGCACTCGAGTTCTCCCTCTCAAATAAACAAAAAAATATTTTTTTAAATAAATTGATAATTAAAAAAAGATAGTTACAAAATGGTATAGACTATGCTATCATTTTTTTGTGAAAATACTATATACACATATGTGGCTATACTCATAGACTATCTCAGGAAATTTGTACAAGTAAAATGGAAAACAATTCTTGTATCTAAGAAAGGCATTAAATAATTGAGCAGTAGGGATTGCAGAAAAACTTACTTTTTGAACCATGGATATGTATTAAAGCATATTTTAAAATGTGGAATAACTAAAGATATATGCAAGCATGCAAAGGCTAAGGAAATTTATTGCCCATGATCTCTTGCTCAAAGAATATACTAAAAGAATACTTAGGCTTTTTAACCTAGTAGTACTAAATTTAATATAACCATATCAAATTAATTTTTGTAAAGTGGTAGTTTATGTATTAATAAACATATAAGTAAATAATAAAGCTATATTAATACTTCTAAGCCTTATATCCCTTAAAAAAGTGAATTGATATTTACATTTTTATGGTACATCGTATGCAATGTAAGTACTTCTAGTCATCCATACCAGCCAGCATCCTACAGCTTATGAAAAAAGGTGTCCATCACTAATGGAAACTACTCTTCCTCCTGAGCTTATCCTATTGAGGAAGAATTCCAGACTCCTTCCAAAATTAGGCTTGGATAAAGAGCTATTTTCATGATGGCTCAGAAAGAATAATCACTCCCTCTACCCAACTTTTTCTTAACCACGTGGAGTCCAGGTATTAGATGTCCAGTCAACTCTAGAAAATGTGACTAAAATGTGATGTTTCTTACATCTTAGAGTCACATTGGTTGTAGAAGTCACTGGCAACATGAAGGAAAAGGAATGGTGGATACAGATCTAGAATGTTGTGGCATAAGAAGCTAAAAAGTTTGGCAGGTAATATAGTGAAGTTAGACTTTCAGTAAAAGTTACATGGGAGAAGTAGAGTAATACAATGTAAAATCAGTTCACTCCCAGTTAAAAATGGGGTCAACTGGATACTTTTAAATATGAGAGATATTTTAATACGTTTATATCCTTAGTACAAATGAGTAACTCTTTTACTCGGTTGAGCAACTGACTCTTGATTTTGGCTCAGGTCATGATTTCAAAGTCCTGGGATTGAACTCCATTTTGGGCTCTGAACTCAGCTTGGAGTAGGCTTGTCCCTCTGCCTCTACTCCTCCCCCTGCTTGTGTGTACTCTCTCTATATATCTCAAATAAATAAATAAAATCTTTAAAAAAAGAGAAAGAAACTGATGATAAAAACAGATAATTGGCATAGTTGAAGGAGAAGGACCCAGAGGCCCAGGATGGAATGGGAGCTAAAATACACATACAGATGTTAGTCTTGGATTCAAGGCAGATACCTCTACTAAAGAAAGAGCAGAAAAATACATTCATAATTGGGAATCAAAAAAAATGAAAGGTTTCTTATCTTGATGAAGTCCCAATAGTTCATTTTTGCTTTTGTTTCTTTTGCCTTCGTGGATGTATCTTGCAAGAAGTTACTATGGCCGAGTTCAAAAAGGGTGTTGCCTGTGTTCTTCTCTAGGATTTTGATGGAATCTTGTCTCACATTTAGATCTTTCATCCATTTTGAGTTTATCTTTGTGTATGGTGAAAGAGAGCGGTCTAGTTTCATTCTTCTGCAGGTGTATGCAAAACTAAAAGACAACCCACAGAATGGGAGAAGATATTTGCAAATGACATATCAGATAAAGGGCTAGTTTCCAAGATCTATAAAGAACTTATTAAACTCAACACCAAAGAAACAGACAATCCAATCATGAAACGGGCAAAAGACATGAACAGAAATCTCACAGAGGAAGACATAGACATGGCCAACATGCATATGAGAAAATGCTCTGCATCACTTGCCATCAGGGAGATACAAATCAAAACCACAATGAGATACCACCTCACACCAGTGAGAATGGGGCAAATTAACAAGACAGGAAACCACAAATGTTGGAGAGGATGCGGAGAAAAGGGAACCCTCTTACACTGTTGATGGGAATGTGAACTGGTGCAGCCACTCTGGAAAACTGTGTGGAGGATCCTCAAAGAGTTAAAAATATACCTGCCCTACGACCCAGCAATTGCACTGTTGGGGATTTACCCCAAAGATACAAATGCAATGAAACGCCGGGACACCTGCACCCCGATGTTTATAGCAGCAATGGCCACGATAGCCAAACTGTGGAAGGAGCCTCGGTGTCCAACGAAAGATGAATGGATAAAGAAGATGTAGTTTATGTATACAATGGAATATTACTCAGCTATTAGAAATGACAAATACCCACCATTTGTTTCAACGTGGATGGAACTGGAGGGTATTATGCTGAGTGAAGTAAGTCAGTCGGAGAAGGACAAACATTATATGTTCTCATTCATTTGGGGAATATAAATAATAGTGAAAGGGAATATAAGGGAAGGGAGAAGAAATGTGTGGGAAATATCAGAAAGGGAGACAGAACGTAAAGACTGCTAACTCTGGGAAACGAACTAGGGGTGGTGGAAGGGGAGGAGGGCGGGGGGTGGGAGTGAATGGGTGACGGGCACTGGGGGTTATTCTGTATGTTAGTAAATTGAACACCAATAAAAAATAAATTAAAAAAAAATGAAAGGGGGATCCCTGGGTGGCGCAGCGGTTTAGCGCCTGCTTTTGGCCCAGGGCGCGATCCTGGAGACCCGGGATCGAATCCCACATCGGGCTCCCAGTGCATGGAGCCTGCTTCTCCCTCTGCCTATGTCTCTGCCTCTCTCTCTCTCTCTCTCTCTGTGACTATCATAAATAAATAAAAATTTTTAAAAAAAATGAAAGGGCTCCAGCCTCATGGCTCTAATTGCTCTTGCAAGGCCATTTGAGGATGTGATGGAAAAAAGATAACACATCCGAAGACAATAGTTTGGAGGAAATCCAAAAGAGAAAAGGGAACATTAGACTTTATAGGAGTATGTAGGTGGTATTTGTGCATGTGCGCTAGCAGGCACATTCATGCCTCTGTATGCACATACTCATATAGTTGAGATTGAGAAACCCTAAACTGAGCTTTATTTATCAGATTCTGCATCATCCCTTGTGCTCCTCCTGGAAATGTTTCTGTGTCCCTGCTTCCAAATTACAGCCAGCCCTTCAAAGTCAACACCAGATCTCAAATGACTCTGATACTGCCCCATGGGCAGTGAGCAGGTTCCCTAGGGTCTTTCCTCATGCTCCTTTCCTAGGGTTGTCTTGGCAAAGAGGTAGCCAAAGAGAATACGGCTGCAGACATATAAGACTCCTAAAGACTGGTCAGGAGTTTTTCTCGGGACTCAGGTAGGTTACTATAGAAAGACTTTTAGCAAGGCCCAGAAAGTCCCAATGCAGAGAATACCAGCCCTTTAGGTGTTAGCTAGAACTGACCCCATAGAGGTTATAAAATTGACTTTGCCCAAGGCCTACCCAGAGCACTGTCCCCTCCCACTTGCCCAGCTGTGTGAAGGAGTAAGCAATCTGGCTCAGAACCCCAAACAGGAGCCAAATTTAGAATAATTCAGCTCAGCAATAGGGGTGAAAAAGGTCCACTTTTCATGTGTTTGCATAACTAGGAGTCATTCTGATCCAGATCCCTCATGGTATTGAAAAAGAAGTAAAATCAAGCATAAGAGAAATATCTTGCCTAAAGTAAGTAAGTAGACCAATTTTTTTACCCTGGGTATAGAATCTTATGAGATGTTGGTCTATGTGCACTTCCATCCATCTGGGTTCTCCCTGTCTCCTCCATTCATGTCCGTGGTCCCTGGCACTAAAACAACTTTCTTTTGGCATGGAGGAGCTGTCGGGAGGGCATTCAGATGGAGAACTGCAGAACATTCTCTCAAATGTATGCCATGGCAGGAGTAAAGGAAACAGAAGGAGTCCTCATTACCTCTTGCCTGACTTTTACTAACAGTTCTAAGATCTTAAGTCTTTTGGGATAGCAAGAGATCATGCCTTGTCTACAAACAAGAATAATCAGCAGAGAGGACTGTCTGGGAGTTCAATCTCTTAGAAAGTTTCAGAGGTGGGTTTTTCCCAACGGTGCCTTTGCTATTATTGTCAGAACTGGGAAGGAGAAGTTTTCTTGATCTGAAAAGGCAATGCCACTAACTACAAATATTCCCAAAGAAGGGCAAGGCTCACCCATTTCTTCCTGTCCCCCATTTTAGTAGTTCCTTTCCTTAGAAGAGTTTCTTCAGAAATTTGTCTTCAACCACCAAAAAGCCTTTTAAAATAAATTCATGTCAACCACATGAGACAGATATAATTGTTCCATTTTAAAAATGTGAAAAGTTGTCCTTCAGAAGGGTTAACTGAGTGGCTCAAGCACTCAGTTCTTAGGTCCAGCTTTTTAATTTTAACCACGGTGCTATATTTAAGACACAGCTATATAGTCCTCTAAGCGTACCTTAAATGACTCGAAAACTATGTCATCCCTCTGCTGGCTGTGTTGTGGTAGAAAGAGCAGTGAACTGAGAGCAGAGCATTTTGTTTAATTCTTGGCTGTTCTGCTGATAAGCTGTGTGATGCAGAGCAAGTCACCTTGTTTCTGTGGGCCTTTATCTCCCCACTGTGAGATGCCATGAGAACCTCCTGGGCTTGAAGACAGAGCAAGCTTTCCTGAGGCATGTCCACTCATTCCCACAAATATTTCTCCAGCTTTGCCAGTATGGGCTTGGAGAGATAGAGTACCCTTGAAGGATCTTGAAATGTTTGGAAAGCCTCGTGCAACCTCTACTAGCATTTTCCAAGTCCCTTTTCCACATCTTCATCCAAAACCGAGACCATCTACAATAAGATGGTGAGTTCTGTAGTTCTTGGCTTTACCACCCAAACCGAAATATAAAGACTTGCAACTAAATGTTTGTTTTCTGAAAGTTTCATTTGAAGCATCCTTTTTTTTTTTCATTTTCATAAATACACTTTTAAGGATCAAAGCATGTAATTTGATTTAGGTTCCAAAGATGTTTGCCATATTCACTGACAGAATTAATGAGATAAGTTGGGGAGGGCCTAGGAGAAGAAACCTTGAAAGTTACTGTCATTAGTTGCCTAGGGCTGATACAACAAAGTACCAGACAATGACTTAAGACAATAAAAATTTATTATCTTGCAGTTGTAGAGGTTGTTAGTCTGAAATCACTTACCTCTGAAACTTGTAAGGAAGAACAGCTCCTTGCCTCTTACTAGCTTATGGTGGTGCCTGTCAATCATTGGCATTCCTTGGCTTGCAACTACATCACTCCAATCTCTGCCTGTGTTGTCACATGGCTGTCTTCTCTCTGTGTGTCTGTTTTTCTCTGGTGCTCCACACCAGTCATATTTGATTAAGGGCCCACCTTATTCCAGTTTGAGATAATCTTGACTTACCACATCTGCAATTCTCCTACTTCCAAGTAAGGTCACATTGTGAGGTACTGGGGGTTAAGGACTTCCAACATATTTTTGGAGAGGAGGAGATAAAATTCAACCCATTAGCAGTCACAACTGGAAATATTCAACTTGCTTACTTTTTCTATTTTAAGCTGAAAGGAGTATTTCCTGAGAAGTTTTAGGGTTTGGGAGTGATATTCTGATTACTAGAAACCATTCAGATTTTATAATACTGTTGATTTCTTTCTAGGGATGGAATTTATAAACAACCATGAACAACTTCACTTTCTTCACTGAGTTCATCCTCCTTGGGCTGTCTGCTGACTGCCACGTCCAGACTCTGCTCTTTGTGCTGTTTCTGGGAATTTACCTCCTGACTCTGATGGGGAATCTGGTGATGATCCTCGTGATCAGGGGGGATTCTCACCTCCATATCCCCATGTATTTTTTCCTTGGACACCTGTCCTTCCTAGATATCTGCTTCTCCTCAGTTACTATGCCCAAAATGCTGCAGAACTTCCTGTCTGAGAAGAAAAGCATCTCGGTCTGGGGCTGCATCACCCAGAGTTTCTTTTTTCTTCTCTCTGGGTGTGCTGAAGCCAGTCTTCTCTCTGCCATGGCCTATGACCGCTATGCTGCTGTCTGCTACCCTCTGCTCTATACCATGGTCATGAACAGATCTCTTTGCATAGTAATGGTTAGTGCAGCATGGGTGATGGGGTTTCTGAACTCACTAGTGAATAATCTTTTCATCCACAAGTTACATTTTTGTGGGTCCAATGTCATCTCCCACTTCTGCTGCGAGCTACCCTCACTCTTCCCTCTGTCATGTACTGATCCCACTGCCAACAAATTCCTTCTGTCAGGGTCCAGTGCATTTCTGGGACTGCTGACACTTCCCCTGATCCTCTTCTCTTACTCCAGAATCATTTCTGCCATTCTGAACATCCGCTCCTCTGAGGGCCAAGCCAAAGCCTTCTCCACCTGCTCCTCCCACCTCACCGTGGTACTCTTGTTCTATGGGACAGCTCTATTCAGGTACATCAGCCCTGCCTCAGGCTCGGTGTTGGAGCGAGTGGTCTCCATTCAGTACAGTGTGATCACATCTTTGGTGAACCCCCTCATCTACAGTCTCAAGAACCAAGAGGTGAAGGCAGCTCTGCAGAGGCTGCTGAGGCAATAAATGTGCTCCTCAGATGAGGGATTATCTGTGCGGTGTTGTCAGAGAATGGGGTGGAGAGATCTTCAGAAATACCTTGAGAGGCTAAAAGACATTTGAGGCCAGTGGTTCCAACCACTAATCTGCTGAATCAACAGTAGAGCTCAACAATCTTTTTTTTTTTTTTTAAGATTTTATTTATTTATTCATGAGAGACACAGAGAGAGAGGCAGAGAGAGCAGCAGGCTCCATTAAGGGAGCCTGATATGGGACTCGATCCTGGGTTGCGTTAAACCCCTGAGCCACCAGACCAGGGCTGCCCAACAATCTATGTTTTAATTAGCCAGGTGAGTGTGAGAAGTATGAGAAAAAATGTTGTGGGACAACTAATGTTTGAGAAAACTATCTTTGGTGAAAGATAAAATATTAACATCTCAAAATGAAGAATCTCTTTTAAATGAGAGAGTTGGTCTGTAGTCAAGATGAGAACATTTGATTGTGTTCACACCCTTTGCAAGACTGTAAAAGAGAAAAAATTTAAAAACCTACATTATTTTATTTTACTTTTTAAAAGATTTTATTTACATATTTGACAGAGAACACAAGCAGGGGGAGTAGAAGCAGAGGGAGAGTGAGAAGCATGTTCCAATGCAGGGTTTAATCCCAGGACCCAGGGATCATGACCTGAGCTGAGGCAGATGCTTAACCAACTAAGCCACCCAGGTGCCCCAAACCTATATTATTTCAAGACATTGGAAAGAGGGAAAGTGTTGGACCTTCTACTGAAGGCAGACCAGCCCATTCCTTCCACCAACATTTGGAAGTTAAAAGAAGCTAGCACAGCATAACACCAAGGGACAGATGTTCCAGAACAGTGACTCACAAACACTTCCTTCACCTCACCTGAGAGCACCTGAGGCCATCAAATAGCCAGTGTGCCTGGGCAGTGGTCACTAGTTTGTCCTAGAGAGTGAAGACAGCCTGAGGCTAAGATAGAAGAAACAAACGAGATGAGCTAGCACTTCTGTGCAAGTGCTTTCACTGAGCACCTCTGCTTCCTGACTTGGTTGCCTGGGCCATGCTGTCAGGTCTGGGGGCTGAGTTCGTGCTTCTATATATTTTGTCACAACACTACCTTTTTCATATTCTTCCTAGAGGTATAAAGCCCCTCTCAATGTTTATTTTTACCTTTCAATTAAGAAATAGAGCATTCCCAGAGCCTTAGAAGCTCCACCCCATCATCTCACTCTTTTCTTCTCCCCAGAGGTAACTACTGTCCTGAATTGTACAGTTCTCATTCCCTTGCTTTTATTTAAAATTTACCACTTATTTATGACCCCTAAATAAGATTTTTTAGTTTTGCCTGTTCTTGAAAGTTTTATGAGTAGAATCATACTGTAAGTTTTTTCTGTGCTTTTTTTCATTTAACATTATTTATTCTTATGTTTTTAGGTATGTCTTTGTAAGCAGCATTTGGCTGCATTTTGATTATTTTATCCAGTCTGAAAATTATTTTAAGAGAAGAGTTTAATCAACAATTATAGTAATTGCTGATATGTTTACATCCATTTCCACGTTTCTCACTTCTATAACTTCCTTTTATTTCTCACTCTTTTTTCCTTTATATTTTTCCTTCTATCTTTTTATTTGTTGATGGCTAGCCTATTTTTCTTTTTATTTATTTATTTATTTATTTATTTATCAAAGATTTTATTTATTCATGAGAAACACAGAGAGAAAGAGAGACAGAGACACAGGCAGAGGGAGAAGCAGGCTCCCCACAGGGGACCCGATGTGGGACCCGCTCATGGGTCTCCAGGGTCCGGACCTGGGCCGGAGGCGACGCTAAACCGGTGAGCCACCTGGGCTTCCCCTATTTTTCTTTTTTAAAAATCATACTAACTTTACTTAACAAAGTCTATAGTTAGTATCTTCATCCTCTTCCAAAACAATATAAATATCATAAAATAAGCGACAACATCCCAAACTTATATGCCACTTAAATCCAGTATTTTAGTTCTTCCCTTTCCCACACAAATTAGACATTATCATTACTATTTTATTTAATCAATCAGTTTTTATTTAGATGTATCCAAATATTTGTCATATCTTGGTTCACCATGTCTTTTATAAAAATAATATGGTTGTTATTTATATAGTATTTACAATATGATGAAGAAACTTGATTTATGGAAAGTGTATTTATGAAGGTACAATTACAGACAAAACACAAAATTATATATAGCATCATAATGATATTTCATAACTTATAGGACAAATACAGGAGATCTTAAATGTTTCATATTTTTCCTATACATTTAATAGATCACTATACCTTACCAAATTAAAAAAAACCTTTATATTACAGTATAAAATTAGAAGTTATTTATATCAATATTGCCTACGCATACCAAAAAAAATTTATAATAGAATTATCAACTACAAATACTGACTTTTCTAATGAAATTTATCATTAATTTTAGGATTGTTTTATTAAACCATAACACTTGGGATCTTTTATTAAACCATAATATTTGGAATCTGTATGTATCTTTTATAGAAGGGACTGAAAACATTTTGCAAATACTGAATATCATTTTGGATATTAGTGACAAATTACAGATTAATAATTGATTCCTATGGCAGTACCCACCAGTCCACTTGCACTCAAAACCTTAATGAAATGCAGACAAGCTATCATAACTTTCTGTATCTCAGTCTTCCATTAGTGATCATTTTATCCTGTCCGAATTTTATCCTTTAGAATTCTTTGTATCAGTCTGTTAGTGATGAATTGTTTTTGTTTGCCTGAAAATTACTTTATTTTTTGAAAGGTAGTTTTTCTGGCCATGAAATTCTAGGTTGTAGCCTGAGTTAAGTTCTGTTCTCATAGAAAGAATATATACTTCTTTCTATCTGTTATCTTTGAGTCAGCCCCACTTTAAATTAAATTCTCTGCTTGAAGTATTTCAGACCACACACACAGACAGCATTAATTCAGACTTCACACTTGCCTGAGCACCAGCTGTGGTTATAAATTTGCAGGAAATAGCCCTTTCCCTCTTTACTCAACTCCAGTGTCAAAAGGGCCAATTTTCTCATGATCCCCATCCCCATGGTAGATTATTTCTTATTTATGCTTACACTGAGATTGTACCACCTTATTTCTAACAATTATATAATTCTTGTTATGTACCAGGCATTCTAAGAAAATGTATATTAACTAATACAATGCTCTGAACAACATTGTGAGATAGATATTATTTCCTCATTTTACAGACTTAGAAACTGATGCACAGAGAGGAAAAATGACTCTCCCAAAGTCAGTGGGAGAGCTGTTATTTAAACCCAGGTAGTCTGGGTACAGAGTCCATGCTAACTCTGCCAGGCTGTGCTGCTTCTGGGATTTATTCCAATGAATGCGTATCAAAATCACTATTGAAGTTCTCTTACTGGAATTATTTTTATTAGGATTCTCCTATTAGACTCCCAAGCCTAGCTCGTCTCTAGGTTCTATCTCTTGCCCTCTGTATCAAGCTGGTTAGGGTACTTGCTTAACTCCTAGAATTTCTGCTTTCACTTCATTTGTCAGCTCTGAAGAGCCAAAATGTCATTTTGGTAACCTGTTAATTTTTTGTAATTCAGTATGCTAATTATTCAAGCAAATAATTCTGTGAGATAATTAATCAGCTATTACTGTCAGAAGTAGAAGTCACCTCTTCCTCAATCAAGGGATCTTGATACCTTCCATGCCCACCAAGCCAACCCAATTTCTGATCAGGCCTCTCCTAACTTCCAAACTTGTCATCAACATCTTGAGTATTTTATGCTTTATTAAGATATATCAGAACGTTGTTTTCAATAAGATGTAGAAGTCAATAACTGCATTATATTGAGATATGCTCATACTGTTTCAAAAATATAAATACACCTTTTGGGGTAGGCTCCTAGTTTATTTTGGAGGTAGCAAACTGTCTGATTCCTTCAGAGAAAAGGGGTCTTGGTAAAGAACATAACCAGTCACATGTCTCATTTAGAATATCTGACTTCCCTACAACTTCATTTTTAAGAAGCTAACATCTAAGATATATTTAGAAAGTAGAAATAAGAAATTTGGTAACCTGTTAAATCTGATGAATTAAGGAAAAGGAAGAATTTGATTTCATTTGATTTGGGTTAATGTGATCTATTTCATACTTATGGAACAATTAGAATTTTTGTTAGGTTTCTCTATTATAAATAATATTGTAACAAACAACTTTGTGCCTAAACACTGGTCTTCCTTTTAGGTTGTTTTATTAGGAAAGATTATTTTATTAGGAAAGATTCCTGGAAGTAGATTCACCAGGTTAGACTGCATTAATGTGTCACCCTTATTGCTTCTGGCCATCTCAGAGCTTGAAAGATAGGCTCACATAAACCGTAACCAAAAGTATCTGGGGTAAGGAGGCTCACTTTCATCAGCTACTATTGGATATTTGTTCCCTCCCTCATGACCTGCCTTTATTTATGGGAAGCCCCAGAGGTATTTCTTGGTTCTCTAAGCATGTCTTCTCAATTTCCATAAACTGTCAAGAATACTTGCATGGTAAGTACTGAAACGGCCCTAATCAATACCAGTACTGCCAGTAACTGGAAAGAATGAATATTTTTGTAATATTTGGATTCTGATCTAGGAAAATGAAATCTCTATTCACTAAGATTGCCTACTTAGGAAACAGGTGATTTTTCTTCATACTGATTATATTTCTTATTCAGGATTAGCCTCAGTTATTCCATTTTTTAAAACAGATAATGTAAATGAAATCTCTTTTCCTATTAATGTCTTTTTTTAAAGATTTTATTTATTTATTCCTGAGAGACATAGAGAGAGAGAGAAGCAGAGACACAGGCAGAGGGTGAAGCAGGCTCCATGCAGGGAGCCTGATGTGGGACTCGATCCCGGGACTCCAGGATCACGCCCTGGGCCAAAGGCAGGCGCTAAACCACTGAGCCACGCAGGGATCCCCCCTATTAATGTCATTTAAGTGATTATTACTGGCAAAGAGAATGTATAATAATGAAAATTATGATGCATATGCCACATATATGCTATTTGTTATATATTGGCAAGTAAATATATGCTGGTTAGACACACTGTGTTTTCTTTTACTCTCATACTCACAACACTTCCAGAGTCAGATATGTGGATTTTTTTTCCCCACACTGGCCGATTCTCTGCCACCAACTGGGTGTACAATTCAATTCAATTCAATTCTGACACTGAGGTGAACACAGACTTCAGAGGTCAAAGACTGTCCCACAAGACTGCCCCCCTCCTCCACAACTTCAGACACCAATCACAAATCTAGTTGTCTCCTGTGCTTCTGACAAAGTGGCTATAAATCAAAGGTTTCCACAATCCCCTCCTTAGTTTTGATAATTTGAAAGAACAGCTTACAAAACTCAGGAAAACAACATACTGACTAGACTACCTGTTTATTATAAAGGAACACAACTCAGGAACAGGCAGATGGAAGAGATGCATGGGGTAAAGTATGTGAGAAGAGTTACTGAGCTTCCATGTCCATTCTGGGGGCCACACTCCTGGCATCTCCACAAGCTTGGCAACCTGGAAGCTCTCCAAACCCCATACATTAGGAATTTTTATGGAAGCTTCATCACATGGACATGATCCATTCACTTATTTTCTAGCCCCTTTCTCCTCTCCAGAGGATGGGAGATAGAATTAAAAGTTTCAGCCTCTAATCATGGCTTGGTTTTTCTAGTGACCAGCCCCCATTCAGGAGCCCACCAAGAGTTGATGTGTTTATCATTCAGGATATTGTAAGGACTTAGGAGCTCTATGTCAGATGCTCTTATCACTCAGGAAATTGCAAAGATTTAGGAGCTCTGTATCAGTAACTGGGCTCAAAAGCAAATACTAGCAAGAACAAGGGGTAGATATATATATATATATATATATATATATGACATATATATATGACATATATATATAGAGAGATGTGTATGACATATATATATATATATATATATATATATGTCTTTGTTATTTCACAAGTAGGTATCTCAAACAGACACATACACACTTACATGACATTTCTTCTGTAACTCAAAAAGTGTATATACCCTTTTAAATTAAAAAAAGCTTTTAATATTATCAATATTCTCTTCATTATTTTATTATAACACTAAAAATATGTTCAAACAATGTAATTTGCTTACCTTTATGACATATAATACACTGTGAAACCAAACAAAACTCATGAATAAACATGCACAATATTACTAAACTTAAAAGAACTGAAATTAACTATATTAATGGAATAGATAATATAATTTGCTGTTATAATATTACCTATGTTTGTTTTAGTAATACGGAGTTGTATTCGTTTTCTTTATGTTTAACTGGCCAATTTTATCCATTTGATTCTGCGCATAACGCTTTATCATTTGAGTCACTGTAGTTATCACTGTTGTTTATTTTTCTTTTTAACAATTGACTCTTTTTATATTCCATATGCTGTTTTAATGAAACAGTCAATTTAATGCTATTGCAGTAAACTATTGAAAAAAACATTGTTTAATGAAAAGTCTTTCATTTGTACTTAATAATGCAGTTACTGATGATTACCTTTAGTTTTTCACCCTCCACTTGGCCCAAGAAATGAGAAGTCTTCAGAATGTTCTATCTTTTGCCTGTAACAATTAAAACGGCCTATAACTGTGGAAAGATCTTTCAACTGTAAATTGTCCCTGCAAAGAAAAATACATTCTAACTAGTAACTATTAAAATAATTAAACATGAATAAAACAATAGGAGATAATTGTAGAATTTCTACATTAAAACTGCCAACCTAAGAGCAGCCAGACAGCTTAATGCATCAAATATAACTTCCATTGTTATTCTTTCTCTGATCTGTAAGTATATGAAAGTATGGTTTATTTTCCAAACATTTAAGGATTTTATAGCTATTTTTTATTGAAATACTGAAATAATATAGAACTGACTGTTTCTATTTAGAGAGCATCATGCTCTGTCTAATTTCAATTTTTTAAAAAATTTAGTGAGGTTTTCTAATATCCTGGTATATGATGAACTTTAGAAAATGTTTCAGGTACATATGAAAACAGGTACATATGAGCATTCAGCAGTTGTGGGATACAATGATTTATATACATCATTGAGGTCAAGATACTACTCATGTTTTTCCAATCTTTCACATATTTACTGAGTTTTTGGTCTGCTTTTTCTATCACATGGTTATTAATGGTGCAGTTTTTTTATTTCTTTAGTTTTTTACTTTTTATATATTGAAGTTTTGTTAAGTGCTCTGTATCAGTCAGCTATTGTTACATAATAACCACAAAATTTTTGTGATAGTAGTAACTATTTGGGTTTGTCATTTATAAGTACACAAATCAATTGAGATAGCTAAGTTTTAGGCTGAGGTCTGCATATTGTCTGGACTTACTTTCTGGCTGTAGTAAGTGCCACACAAATTTCATTCTAGGTAGGCAATGCCTTCCTGGGGCTATTATACTCATCATGGAGGTTAGAAACTCTTTGAAAGACAAATGGAAACATCCAATGTCTCTTAAAGCCTAGACTCAGAGCTGACAGTCTGCTATTTGTGCTTATATTCCATTGGCCAAAACCATTCACATAGCCATAGCATTCCCAACTTCAAAGGGATGGAGAAATGCATTTCTTCATGGAGGTGAGGGGAGAGGAAGTTAGTGGATATATCTTGAACAGTAATCTAATCTACATGTGCTTACAAATTTAAAGTCGTTATGTTCTTGTTGGATTGATTTTTCCATCATTATTAAATGTGTCTTATCTCCAGTAATTTTGGTTTTGCTTTAACTCTACTTTGATAATTGGTATAGTTTCACAAACTTTGAGTTAATGTTCATTTGTATGTCATTTTCCATCCTACTGTCATCCTTTAAGTGTCTTTATATTTCAGGTATGTCTATTATAAGTAGCATGTAGTTGGTTTTGTTTTTTAATACAGTATGATTATCTCTACCTTTTAATTGGGCCATTGAGTCAATTTACATTTAATACAATTATCCATATATTCTGGTTTAACTTTACCATCTGACTGTTTAATAAGTTCTATCTGTTCTGTTCCTTTTTCTCTTCTTTCTTGCCTTCTTTTGAATTTACTAAGAATTATTATTCTATTTTTCACCTCCACTAATTTGTTTTGCATTTTTCACTAGTTTTAGTGATGGCCTTAGAGAGTGCAACATGCATTCTCATTTTATTAAAGTCAAATGTAAACAGTACTTTTGCTAGTTTCTAAACAGTGCAAAGACGCTAGAACTCTATTTTATTTTCCATCCCTATCTTTTGTGCTATGGCTGGAATGTATTATATATACATACACATTATTCATATAAGTAAGACATTATTGTTATTGTTCTATACCATCAATATTCTTTTGGATTTGCCCACATATTTACATTTTCATGTTGATCTTCATTCCTTCTTGCTTCTCTGCTTCCAACTCAAATCATTTCCTTTTTCCTGAAGGACTCAAATATGCTAGTGATGAATTCTCTATTTTTTCATTTTTTGAGGGCTTATTTTGGTCTAAAAGTGTCTTTATTTAACCTTTTTTAAAATTTAACTTTACTATAGAATTCCTTTTTTTTTTTTTTTTTTTTTTTTTAAGTAGGCTCCATGCCCTGTGTGGAGCCCAACACAAGGCTTGAACTCAACAGTCCCAAGATCAAGAGTCAGATGTTTAACCAGCTGAGCTACCCACTTGCCCCACTGGTTATAGATTCTTGACAGTTATTTTCTTCCAGCCCTTTAAGAATCACATGATTTTGTCTTTTAGCTTCCACTAAGAAGTTAGCCATAAGTTTAATATGGCTAATTAGAAGGTAATATATATTTTTTCTCCAGTTTCTTCTATTATTTTTCTCTTTGACAGCTGTTTCATTATGATGTCTTGTGGGATTCTTTGTTTTTATCATGCTTGGACCTTGGAGCTATTCTTCAATCAGGAGTTTGACGGCAGCTTTGGTCAGTTTGGGATAATTTTCTTCAAATATTGCATCTGTCTAATTCTCTCTTCCTCCTCTTGTGTTTTCAATTACTTGATTACATTTTTACCATTACTTATATGCCTTTTATGCTCTTCTCTGTATCTTTTATCTGACTTTTCTCAGTGCTTCAGTCTTGATATTTCTTCTAACTCATCTTCATAAAACTTCTGTTATGTTTGATATGCTGTTACACACATCCATTAAATTCTTAATTTGAGATATTTTTGTTTTCACTTTTCTAAAACTCTCCTATGATTCTTTATTATAGGTTCCAGTCTATCCTGAAAGGAACTACCTACTTTGTCATAAATTTCTTAAACTTATTAATTAGTAATCTGGGAATCCATATCTGATCACTTCAATATCTGGATCTGGTTTTCTAATCATGCGGTATTGCCTTTTGACGTGTCTGATATATATGTATGTATGTATATGTAAATATATATAACTGACTTCTGTATTTGTGTAAAAATTATAGAAATAATTTTAACCTATAGGTGTCTTCTTCCTTCAGAGAGGATATAGTAAAGAAGATGAAAGATAACCTTAATCCAATCAGATTTGTGCTGCTTTGAAACTGACAATTAATCTTTAATAAGAGCTGGTCTATTTTCAATTTACCCTTACTCCTAAGGTGCAGCTGCTTGGAGGTCCCAACTAAGAATTTCATGTATTTATCAGATCCTCTCTTTTTTGGTGGTCCTGAGTTCCAATTTTTGTCTCCCCAGACTTATTGTACTGCCAGCAGTTCTGGTCAGCTTCTCAAATGCTGCTTACTACTCAGCTTCTTAACCATTCTGCTTCTGTTTTTGCTTTCAGAATCAACAGATACCTTAAAGCAGAAAGCAGTACCAAATGTCTTCATACTTCCCTTCTTTCGATTATATTGGCCCTTCAAATTTCAACTATTTTGCTAAATCTCTGATAACTTCAAAGTTCAAAAAAGTGTATATTCATATATTTATATTTTGTTTAATTCTTTAAGTTTTGGAAAGGAGATTTGGTCTACAACACATTGCTTTGCCATTACCATATAAGACATCAAATTTAATTGCTTACATTTTAGGTGATAACGGCATCCTCACAATGATAAATCAGAATGCAAACTCAGGTACTAAAATCAAATGCCAATATCAGCTCTTGAGTTTTTATCGAAAGATCTGAATTCAAGTTTTACTTTTTAGCATTGTCTTTGGAATGAAAATGTGCCATTAAAAATTGTCATAAAGAAATACAAACATGAAAAAAAAAGAAATACAAACATGAGAATTAGACCAGAGAAGAATGCCAGATCTAGGAGCTACTGATAGGAATACTTCATTTGAAATGATGATTAGACAAAGTAATCAGATTCTCTTAGCTTGAGGAGACTAAGATAAAAGTCAGAGGCTCAGTGTTAGAGGGAAAATGCCGTAAGAAAAGTGGATGAAGGTTGCATCCAATCTGAAAGTACTCCGATTGCAATCCAACAACCTCTCTTCTTTTTTCCTTAAGCAGATTTGAGATTCTCTCAAATGAATGAATTATGATATAATTCATATTTTTATAAAAATGCAAGTTGAGTATTTTTCTTTCTCATCCTTAAAACTTTCATTTATTATTCATGTATTTTAATATAAGCCAATAATTGCAAAATAGTAACAGAGTAATAGTTCAAGCAGGAATTCTTGTTTTGTTCCTAATTTGAATAAAAATCCATCTCACGGGGAACCTGGGTGGTTCAGTCAGTTACGTGTCTGACTTCGGCTCAGGTCATGATCTCAGGATCCTAAGATTGAGCCCCACATCGGTCTTCCTGCTCAGCAAGGAATCTGCTTGTTCCTCTCCTTCTGCTCCTCCGATCTCTCTCATAAATAAATAATAAATAAATAAATAAATAAATAAATAAATAAATAAATCCTTTAAAATTTTTAAAAAATGCATCTGGCAATTCACTGTTGGTATGATATCAGTTTGTACTGCATATTTGCATGTTTTTCCACATTATAGCTACCTATTTTAGTTTTTTAAAAATGCTATCAAAATAAGTACTAAATTTTATAAAGTAGATTTTCAGCATTTATTGAGATTATCATACATGTTTTTTATTGGAGCAATTATAAAATTTCCTAAAATTAAATGATCATTATATTCATGAGAAAACCCATTGAAGGATAATATATCTTTTCAAATAACATTAAATTAACTTGTATTTGGAAATTGATCACATATATTTATAATTCATAGTGATTGATATTTAAGTTTCAGTATCAAGATTGTGTTATCATCTTGATTATATGTTGGAACCTTCTGCATTATTATTGATTCCTCCTCCATGTCATCTGTCAAGGACTAAAAACTATATATACATATATACATATACACACACATATATATAAACTTAATAAAAACTATAGTTTATATATTATTATATAGTTATATTTTTGATATACATATATACTTGTTACATAGTTATGAGATATATATATGTTTGCCCTCATAATTGTACTTCTGGCTATATTTCCTTATATTTCTAAATTTTTGCTTCATTCATTTTGAAATTGTACTATGTAGCATAAAAAGATAACTTTGTCTTTATTGTGGATTATAACTATTATTAAAATGGAACTCTTTTGGATTAATGGTTTTTATTTGAATTTCAGTTTCTGTGATGTTAGTATTTCCACTTGTTCTTTCTTTTTAAATTTTTTAAAAGGTTTTATTTATTTATTCACGAGAGATACACAGAGGCAGAGACAGAGGCAGAGAGAGAAGCAGGCCTCTTGTGGGGAGCTCGATGTAGGACTCGATCCCAAGACTCTGGGATCATGCCCTCATCTGGAGGCAGACATTCAACCACTGAGCCACCCAGGTGTCCCTCTTTTTAATTTTTTTTATTTGGCACTTGATGGGATGAGCACTGGGTATTATACTATATGTTGGCAAATTGAATTTAAATTAAAAAGATTAATTTTTTTAATTTAGGTATAGTTGACACACAACATTACATTTATTTCAGGTGTACAACATGGTAATTCAGCAAGTTTATACATTATGCTATGTTCACCCCAAGTGTAGCCATCTGTCCCAAAACATAGTTATTACAATATCATTGACTATATTACTTAATGCTATGCCTTTCATTCCTGTGGCTTATTCCTTCTGTAACTGGAAGCCTTTATCTCCCACTCCCTTTCACCCATTTTGCCCATTCCCTCACACACCTCCCATGTAGAAACCATCTGTTTATTCTCTGATTCTGCTTTTTGTTTACTCATTTGTGGATTTTTTTTTTTTTAGGTTCCATATATGGTATTTGTCTCAGCCTGATTTATTTATTTTTTTTAAGGATTTTATCTATTTATTCATGAGACACAGAGAGAGAGAGAGACAGGCAGAGGGAGAAGCAGGCTCCACGCAGGGAGCCTGACGCGGGACTTGATCCTGGGTCTCCAGGATCACGCCCCGAGCTGAAGGCAGGCACCAAACCGCTGAGCCACCCGGGCTGCCCCAGATTTATTTCATTTAGGACAAAATACCACCACTTTGGCTTCAGAAATCTTGCTAGGGCACCCAACATACCCACCCTCCAGTGCAAGCACTCAGGAAGCTCTTGGCTGACTGCTTCAGATCTAGCTGCCTTGCCAGGGTGTGCCCTGCATGGAGCATTCTGGGAAACTCAGTTTCATGCTTGTATCAGTTTCAGCCACCCTACAAGGGTACCTACCCCTTGTGCAGAGTGCCTTGGAACACTCCCACTTGTACCAACCTCCATTCTACTCAACCTTGCCAAGGCACCTCTTGTGCTGAACACCTTGGGACACCCTGGCTTTCACTTCAGCTTCAGCTGTCCCTCTAGGTCACCCTCAGTGTAGAGAGCCCCAAGACAACCTGGCTTGCAAACACTTGTTCTTTCTTTTAATATATTTTCACTGTATGTATATTTGTCCATTACTTTAGTTTTAACAGTTCTGAATTATATTGTTATGTATAGTTTATCTTTAAGCAGCATATCATTAGATTTTGTGCCTTTTAATGAGGATTTAATGCAACCAGTATTTTTACACTTGTGGTCATAGATTATGCTTTACTTTATTCCTAATATCTTATGCAATAATTTTTGTTATAAGCTTCCTTTCTTTACTTTTATTTTTGCCATAAAAACAGACATAAGAGCTAACATTTATCAAGCTGTCAGTCAGCATTGTTTTGGTATACATTAAAGCATCTTATTTATTCATTACAGCAATCTTGTAAGGTAAAAAGGATGGTCTCTTTTTATAAATGAGCAAACCGGAGATTGCAGAGACCATGAACTTACCTAAGGTTACTTACTTAGCCACTGAGTGATGGAGTCAGAATTGACACCCACGGATTTTGCACTAGAAAGTCCAAATTCACGACCATTTTGTTTTTTCTCCCTTCGTCTCCCTCCCTCTCTCATATCCTCTTCCTCTCTCTCTCTCTCTCTCTCCTTTTCTCTCTCTTTTTTATCACCAGTACTGAATTGAAAAATAAAAATTTTGACTCTAATTTTAAAAGGGTATACTGAGCACATGATACAGTCTCTTCCAAGAACCAAACTCTGGAAAAATATAAAAGGGACAATAACCTCTTTCTATCCCACTTAGGAGTACTCAGAAGTTCATTATAAATATAGTAATGTGCTTGACTATGGGATACAACAGAAGTGTTAAACACGGTGCTATATATTCCATATATATCTTTCTTAGAGATGGGTTAAAATGTAGATAAGTGAGAGTAAAATTTTCACTAACTTGTACTTTCTTTTGTGTCTCAAATGGAAAAGTATCTAAATCTTTGTGTTTTTACATGTAGAAGACTTTAAAAGTGATTGCCTTCATTACTCATGGGCTGTACTATAATTCCATTATATTTTTAAGGCTTCTTTTGGAAGAGAGGGTTACTAATTGTTCCTTTTCTATTTTAAATAGATAAACATAAGTAGTTGCTATGTATATATTGAGTGCAAAGGCTTCATGGAAGGGAGAGACAATAGAAGAGAAAGAACATGGTTGATTCAGGGAGATTCTCTAAAAGAAGTCAGGCTGGAATCCAGAACAGAGAAAGGCACTGACTGTAGATGAAAGAGGACCTTCTACTCAGGCTGAAGGGGAGAAAAGAAGAGTAACTCAGTGTGGGGATTAGGAAGTCAGAGATCGCCCATAGCAAGAACAGAACATTTCCTCTGAGAATACCAGCTGAGAGTTAGAAGTGTCAGGTTAAAGGAGTAGATAACTTCAGGAGAGTAATATGACTATTGAACTAGTTGCACTTGGAAAGAAGAATATATGTGCTTGGGCAGGAAGAGCAAGAGAGAGCATGAGAGAGAAAGAGGAAGACTATCAGGGACTAAAGTAGCCCTCAGTAGAATCTCATACACTGGTGTTCCCCAGGTTCCCTATTGCCCTATCAGCAAAGCAGTTTGTAGCCAGGAGCCTTATGCACTCCTGTGTCCTCCTCCAGCCACAACAGTTGTAAATTGTCCATATATGGACTGATGGCTCCTGAGGTTCTGGCTGCTGCTGCCTCTCCTATTAGCAGTGAACAGTTCCTGGGTCCCAGGAGTGCCTACTCAACATCTCTCTCCAGGGCTCACCTGGCACAAGACTGCCAATAAGATATTGAAGAAAAAAAAATGTAAGTCACATGAATTGAGCCTGAACTTTCCTCAACACCGAGGGAAACAAAAGAAGAGTAAAATGATAGAGGGGCGTCAGATTCTCTTAGGTGAGACAAAAAGACTCAATATAGCATCAACTAGATGCTTGAACACTTAAGCCTTTTCAGAGAAGTGATCTTGAAGTGAGCAGTTTTGAGTTTGAACTTGACTCTGGACCTAGAATTGATTGGGAGCTAAGCCTGCTTTGTGCTGAATCTATTTGGAGTCCCCTGCAGAAAACCCCTACTGCCAGAGTTTCTTTCATATGTTGGAAACTTACTTTGGAAGTTGTAGACAGCCTGGCTCAAAATGCGAGGTATATTTTGGGCCCAGGACAGCCCTACTCAGTGAAGAGGTTAGTGAACCAGAAATACATCTAACTGGGAGTATATGAATGGGCATCAGTTCTTTTTTTAAATTTTTTTAATTTAAATTCAATTTGCCAACATATAGTATAACACTCAATGCTCATCCCATCAAGGAATGGGCACCAGTTCTAAATTTCTTTTTTTTTAATTTTTTTATTTATTTATGATAGTCACACACAGAGAGAGAGGCAGAGACACAGGCAGAGGGAGAAGCAGGCTCCATGCAGGAAGCCTGATGTGGGACTCGATCTCAGGACTCTGGGATCATGCCCTGAGCCAAAGGCAGATGCTCAACCGCTCAGCCACCCAGGGGTCCCCTAAATTTTGTATTAGAACTAGAAATTGAGAGGTGCCTCAGTGGCTCAGTCAGTTAAGCATCTGCCTTCAGCTCAGGTCATGAGCCCAAGCTCCTGGAATCAAGCCCCACATAGGGCTTCCTGCTCAACTGGGAGCCTGCTTCTCCCTCTCCCTCTGCCTGCTGCTCCCCCTGTTTGTGCACTCTCTGTCTCTCAAATAAATAAATAAAATATTTTAAAAATATATTTTAAAAAAGAACTAGAAATTGAATCCAAGATGGGGAAGATAATGGCTCAGCTCACAAAATGAAGTAGTAACTGTCCTGCAAGCTTGAACTCTTTACCTACTTGGCCATTTGGGATTTTCTGTTTTATTTCTTCATGTACAGGATCTGAACAATCAATCAATCAATCAACCAATCATAAATATAGAAACCAAAGAGGGAGTCTTTCTCCCTACTTCTGTTCAAAGATTCCCTAAGTCACTTGTTTTCAAAGCTATTTTATTAGCCTAAATATTTTTTCATTGAAAATGTATAACAGTAAATGAAGAGCCATAGTGATTATAGAACAGGTGGGTGGGGATGGGGAGAGGCTCGCCCACCTGAGCAGCCTCTCAGTACCTGTAGTGGCTCCATGAAGCACTGAGGAAGCATATTTGGGCTCCATGGAGGCCAAAAAAGACCAGAAAACTTGCAATAGAGTCTAGGATCCCAAGGATTTTTCAGGTTCATTGAGGCCAGTGTCTGCCTCCAGATGGGATCAAAACATAGCAAAAATACCTGTTGGAAGAATGTAATGAAGAGTGTGGAAGATTTTTTGGCTACTGCTTTCAGGAAAGAGAACAAGAGAATTCCTCTTTGCATGAATAAATCCTGATCTTTCATCTATGGTCAATTATTTGATGCATCACCACCAGAACTTCTTCAGATGCTTCAGGTAGGGAAACAGAAGGGCCTTCTCTGATAAATGAATTACCCCACCTCTGTAGATTTCAGCCTCCTTCAGCCGTAATTGCTTTTAGTGCTCAATTTGACTTTTCCTTTAGTTTTCTCTTCTTGAAATTTTCTCTGACCCAGATGTCTCCATTTATGTTCCAAGAGGTCAAATTCATGATACCTATATCTCTGTGGGCATTGGGACAATCTGGGTGAAGAGAAGTTCCAGACATAGTCAATGACCCAAACTCCCAGGACCACCTAATTCCTGTCTGAGTTCCCATGTTCCCCCGATAGAAAGCATAGTCTCCAAACCAGAAAAGACTTACCCATAAGCAAACTTCATAAGTGTTGCAAAGTAGAAAAAACATAGGAATTGGACTCAGAGGGCCTTGGGAGTGAGTCCCAACTCTACTACTTTGTAAGGTCTATGACTTTGTCACTTAACTTTCTCACAGAAATGGGTTAGTAATACCTATGTTACAAGGTTTTGTAGGGATTAAATGAGATCAAGAGCATATATAGACTTTGTTATAGTACCTGGCATAAATTATGCACTAAATAAATAATAGTTATTGTCACATGAGTAAGGCTTAAGTAAGTGAGGGTGGGAAGGAGATGTGTGAAATGGGTTTTGCGGGAAGGAGGGAAAGAAAAAGTGAATTAAGATTTTTCCCAATGGGGTACAATATAAAATGTAAGTGGTAAGTTAGTGTATTCTAGCAGGAAAAAAAGAGAATGTCTAGAGAGAAAAAAAATGGAAAGGTCTTAAAAATCAGGCTAGGAGGGACTGGGAGCAAGAAAGTACTTTTCCTATTTTTAAAAAATGCAGAGGGGGGAGGGGCAAGAAGGCGGAAGAGTAGGGTCCCCAAATCACCTGTCCCCACCAAATTACCTAGAAAACCTTCAAATTATCCTGAAAATCTATGAATTCCACCTGAGAATTAAAGAGAACACCTGGAATGCTACAGTGAGAAGAGTTCGCGCTTCTATCCAGGTAGGAAGACGGGAAAAAAGAAATAAAGAAACAAAGGCCTCCAAGGGGGAGGGACCCCACGAGGAGCCGGGCTGAGGCCGGGGCGAGTGTCCCCAGGACAGGAGAGCCCCGTCCCGGAGACGCAGGAGCTGCACCGACCTTCCCGGGCTGAAAGGGGCTCGCAGGGAGGTGGAGCAGGACCCAGGAGGGCGGGGATGCCCTCGGGCTCCCGGGGACACTAACCGGCACCTGCGCCCCGGGAGAGTGCGCCGAGCTCCCTAAGGGCTGCAGCGCACGGCGGGGCCCGGAGCAGCTCAGAGGGGCTCGGGGGCGGCTCCGCGGAGGGGGCTGCAGGGCGGGAGCAGCTCGGGGGGCTCGGGGGCGGCTCCGCAGGAGGGGGCTGCGGGGCAGGAGCGCGAATCCACCAGCGTAGGCCCCGGAGCACAGGGCGCCGGGACCCAGCCCAGGATCCGGCCTCCCCCCCCCCTCCCCCGGGACAGGCAGAGGCCGGGAGGGCCCAGGCGCCGCAAGGAGGCTCCTGCCCCGAGCTGAGCAGATCAGCGGCCCCGCCCCGGAGCCTCCAGGCCCTGCAGACGGAGAGCTCTGGAGCTACTGGGGGAGCTGACTCCAGGGCTCCAGAGCTGGCCCCGCCACTGCGGTTGTTCCTCCTGGGGCCTCACCGGGGTAAACAGCCCCCACTGAGCCCTGCACCAGGCAGGGGGCAGAGCAGCTCCCCCAACTGCTAACACCTGAAAATCAGCACAACAGGCCCCTCCACCAGAAGACCAGCTAGACGGACAAGTTCCAGGGGAAGTCAAGGAATTAAAGTATACAGAATCAGAAGATACTCGCCCATGTTTTTTTTTCCCTGTTTTGTTTTGTTTTGCTTTTTGATTTGTTTCCTTCCCCCACCCTTTTTTTCCCTTTCTTTCTTTTTCTTTCTCTTTTTCTTCTTTTTTTTCTTCCTTTTTTTTCTCTTTCTCTTTTCTTTTCCTTTTTCTCTCCTCTCTTTTTCACCTTTTCCCAATGCAACTTCCTTTTGGCAACTCTGCACTGAGCAAAATGACTAGAAGGAAAACCTCACCTCAAAAGAAAGAATCAGAAACAGTCCTCTCTCCACAGAGTTACAAAATCTGGATTACAATTCAATGTCAGAAAGCCAATTCAGAAGCACTATGATACAGCTACTGGTGGCTCTAGAAAAAAGCATAAAGGACTCAAGAGACTTCATGACTGCAGAATTTAGAGCTAATCAGGCAGAAATTAAAAATCAATTGAATGAGATGCAATCCAAACTAGAAGTCCTAACGATGAGAGTTAATGAGGTGGAAGAACGAGTGAGTGACATAGAAGACAAGTTGATGGCAAAGAGGGAAACTGAGGAAAAAAGAGAAACAATTAAAAGACCATGAAGATAGATTAAGGGAAGTAAACGACAGCCTGAGGAAGAAAAACCTACGTTTAATTGGGGTTCCCGAGGGCGCCGAAAGGGACAGAGGGCCAGAATATGTATTTGAACAAATTCTAGCTGAAAACTTTCCTAATCTGGGAAGGGAAACAGGCATTCAGATCCAGGAGATAGAGAGATACCCCCCTAAAATCAATAAAAACCGTTCAACACCTCGACATTTAATTGTGAAGCTTGCAAATTCCAAAGATAAAGAGAAGATCCTTAAAGCAGCAAGAGACAAGAAATCCCTGACTTTTATGGGGAGGAGTATTAGGGTAACAGCAGACCTCTCCACAGAGTTCTGGCAGGCCAGAAAGGGCTGGCAGGATATATTCAGGGTCCTAAATGAGAAGAACATGCAACCAAGAACCAAGGCTCTCATTCAGAATGGAAGGAGAGATAAAGAGCTTCCAAGACAGGCAGGAACTGAAAGAATATGTGACCTCCAAACCAGGTCTGCAAGAAATTTTAAGGGGGACTCTTAAAATTCCCCTTTAAGAAGAAGTTCAGTGGAACAATCCACAAAAACAAGGACTGAATAGATATAATGATGACACTAAACTCATATCTCTCAATAGTAACTCTGAACGTGAATGGGCTTAATGACCCCATCAAAAGGCGCACGGTTTCAGACTGGATAAAAAAGCAGGACCCATCTATTTGCTGTCTACAAGAGACTCATTTTAGACAGAAGGACATCTACAGCCTGAAAATAAAAGGTTGGAGAACCATTTACCATTCAAATGGTCCTCAAAAGAAAGCAGGGGTAGCCATCCTTATATCAGAAAAACTAAAATTTACCCCGAAGAGTATAGTGAGAGATGAAGAGGGACACTATCTCATACTTAAAGGATCTATCCAACAAGAGGACTTAACAATCCTCAATATATATGCCCCGAATGTGGGAGCTGCCAAATATATCAATCAATTAATAACCAAAGTGAAGAAATACTTAGATAATAATACACTTATACTTGGTGACTTGAATCTAGCGCTTTCTATACTCGATAGGTCTTCTAAGCACAACATCTCCAAAGAAATGAGAGCTTTAAATGATACACTGGACCAGATGGATTTCACAGATATCTACAGAACTTTACATCCAAACTCAACTGAATACACATTCTTCTCAAGTGCACATGGAACTTTCTCCAGAATAGACCACATACTGGGTCACAAATCGGGTCTGAACTGATACCAAAAGATTGGGATTGTCCCCTGCATATTCTCAGACCATAATGCCTTGAAATTAGAACTAAATCACAACAAGAAGTTTGGAAGGACCTCAAACACGTGGAGGTTAAGGACCATCCTGCTAAAAGATGAAAGGGTCAACCAGGAAATTAAGGAAGAATTAAAAAGATTCATGGAAACTAATGAGAATGAAGATACAACCGTTCAAAATCTTTGGGATGCAGCAAAAGCAGTCCTAAGGGGGAAATACATCGCAATACAAGCATCCATCCAAAAACTGGAAAGAACTCAAATACAAAAGCTAATCTTACACCTAAAGGAGCTAGAGAAAAAACAGCAACTAGATGCTACACGCAGCAGAAGAAGAGAGTTAATAAAGATTCGAGCAGAACTCAATGAAATTGAGACCAGAAGAACTGTGGAACAGATCAACAAAACCAGGAGTTGGTTCTTTGAAAGAATTAATAAGATAGATAAACCATTAGCCAGCCTTATTAAAAAGAAGAGAGAGAAGACTCAAATTAATAAAATCATGAATGAGAAAGGAGAGATCACTACCAACACCAAGGAAATACAAACGATTTTAAAAACATATTATGAACAGCTATACGCCAATAAATTAGGCAATCTAGAAGAAATGGACGCATTCCTGGAAAGCTACAAACTAACAAAACTGGAACAGGAAGAGATAGAAAACCTGAACAGGCCAATAACCAGGGAGGAAATTGAAGCAGTCATCAAAAACCTCCCAAGACACAAGAGTCCAGGGCCAGATGGCTTCCCAGGGGAATTCTATCAAACGTTTAAAGAAGAAACCATACCTATTCTCCTAAAGCTGTTTGGAAAGATAGAAAGAGATGGAGTACTTCCAAATTTGTTTTATGAGGCCAGCATCACCTTCATTCCAAAACCAGAGAAAGACCCAACCAAAAAGGAGAATTACAGACCAATATCCCTGATGAACATGGATGCAAAAATTCTCAACAAGATACTGGCCAATAGGATCCAACAGTACATTAAGAAAATTATTCACCATGACCAAGTAGGATTTATCCCTAGGACACAAGGCTGGTTCAACACCCGTAAAACAATCAATGTGATTCATCATATCAGCAAGAGAAAAACCAAGAACCATAGGATCCTCTCATTAGATGCAGAGAAAGCATTTGACAAAATACAGCATCCATTTCTGATCAAAACTCTTCAGAGTGTAGGGATAGAGGGAACATTCCTCAACATCTTAAAAGCCATCTACGAAAAGCCCACAACAAATATCATTGTCAATGGGGAAGCACTGGGAGCCTTTCCCCTAAGATCAGGAACAAGACAGGGATGTCCACTCTCACCAGTGCTATTCAACATAGTACTGGAAGTCCTAGCCTCAGCAATCAGACAACAAAAAGACATTAAAGGCATTCAAATTGGCAAAGAAGAAGTCAAACTCTCCCTCTTCGCCGATGACATCATACTCTACATAGAAAACCCAAAAGCCTCCACCCTAAGATTGCTAGAACTCATACAGCAATTCGGTAGCGTGGCAGGATACAAAATCAATGCCCAGAAATCAGTGGCATTTCTATACACTAACAATGAGACTGAAGAAAGAGAAATTAAGGAGTCAATCCCATTTACAATTGCACCCAAAAGCATAAGATACCTAGGAAAAAACCTAACCAAAGAGGTAAAGGATCTATACCCTAAAAACTATAGAACACTTCTGAAAGAAATTGAGGAAGACACAGAAAGATGGAAAAATATTCCATGCTCATGGATTGGCAGAATTAATATTGTGAAAATGTCAGTGTTACCCAGGGCAATATACACGTTTAATGCAATCCCTATCAAAATACCATGGACTTTCTTCAGAGAGTTAGAACAAATTATTTTAAGATTTGTGTGGATCAGAAAAGACCTGAATAGCTAGGGGAATTTTAAAATAGAAAACCATATCTGGGGACATCACAATGCCAGATTTCAGGTTGTACTACAAAGCTGTGGTCATCAAGACAGTGTGGTACTGGCACAAAAACAGACACATAGATCAATGGAACAGAATAGAGAACCCAGAAGTGGACCCTCAAATTTATGGTCAACTAATATTCAATAAAGGAGGAAAGACTATCCATTGGAAGAAAGACAGTCTCTTCAATAAATGGTGCTGGGAAAATTGGACATCCACATGCAGAAGAATGAAACTAGACCACTCTCTTGCACCATACACAAAGATAAACTCAAAATGGATGAAAGATCTAAATGTGAGACAAGATTCCATCAAAATCCTAGAGGAGAACACAGGCAACACCCTTTTTGAACTCAGCCACAGTAACTTCTTGCAAGATACATCCACGAAGGCAAAAGAAACAAAAGCAAAAACGAACTATTGGGACTTCATCAAGATAAGAAGCTTTTGCACAGCAAAGGATACAGTCAACAAAACTAAAAGACAACCTACAGAATGGGAGAAGATATTTGCAAATGACATATCAGATAAGGACTAGTTTCCAAGATCTATAAAGAACTTATTAAACTCAACACCAAAGAAACAAACAATCCAATCATGAAATGGGCAAAAGACATGAACAGAAATCTCACAGAGGAAGACATAGACATGGCCAACATGCACATGAGAAAATGCTCTGCATCACTTGCCATCAGGGAAATACAAATTAAAACCTCAATGAGATACCACCTCACACCAGTGAGAATGGGGAAAATTAACAAGGCAGGAAACCACAAATGTTGGAGAGGATGCAGAGAAAAGGGAACCCTCTTACACTGTTGGTGGGAATGTGAACTGGTGCAGCCACTCTGGAAAACTGTGTGGAGGTTCCTCAAACAGTTAAAAATAGACCTGCCCTACGACCCAGCAATTGCACTGTTGGGGATTTACCCCAAAGATACAGATGCAATGAAACGCCGGGACACCTG
This sequence comes from Canis lupus familiaris, assembly GCF_011100685.1. NCBI lineage: Eukaryota > Metazoa > Chordata > Mammalia > Carnivora > Canidae > Canis > Canis lupus. The sequence goes on along the minus strand of NC_049248.1, from coordinate 40,260,232 downwards.
CACCCCGATGTTTCTAGCAGCAATGTCCACAATAGCCAAACTGTGGAAGGAGCCTCGGTGTCCAACGAAAGATGAATGGATAAAGAAGATGTGGTTTATGTATACAATGGAATATTACTCAGCCATTAAAAATGACAAATACCCACCATTTGCTTCAACGTGGATGGAACTGGAGGGTATTATGCTGAGTGAAGTAAGTCAGTTGGAGAAGGACAAACATTATATGTTCTCATTCATTTAGGGAATATAAATAATAGTGAAAGGGAATATAAGGGAAGGGAGAAGAAATGTGGGAAATATCAGAAAGGGAGACAGAACCTAAAGACTGCTAACTCTGGGAAAGAACTAGGGGTGGTAGAAGGGGAGGTTGTACTAGGGTGGGGGGTGGGAGTGAATGGGTGACGGGCACTGGGGGTTATTCTGTATGTTGGTAAATTGAACACCGATAAAAAATAAATAATAATAAATAAATAAATAAATAAATAAATAAATAAATAAATAAAAATAAAAAATGCAGTTAGTAAAAACATAGTTTTATAGCATAGGTGAAATATTTAATCGGGAAAATACACATAAACTTGACAGTCAACAGATTATGAATTTTTATCATATTTCATTTTAATCTTCTGCATAATAGAGTTTTTCAACTTTTATAAAGCATTTCCTAGAGTTAAAAACTATCTCACATTCGACTTCATTTTAATTCCCATTTTGTATTTGAGAAGTTTAGGTCTTAAATAGGTTTCATAGCCAGTAATCAGCAAGAACTTCTGACTGAATCTAGTGTTCATTTTACCATCAGAGAAGCTGTTTTAGAACTTTAAAACTTATATAACCAAGGAATATATTGGGGTCATTCATCTTCCCTCATTCACACTGGTCTCAACCCCAAGCTCCTTATTTACACATATATTTATCATCTTATGTGAAACACTGGGACAAGAATTGGATGTAAAATCAGAAAACCTGTCCTGGTCCTAGTTCTGAGACCATCTAGGTATGTGATCTTGTGTAAGTCATGTTCTGTGAGAAGATACTAAACATCTTTTGTTAGATGTATTTTAGGTATTCAGTGTTTGCTGATGTGATTATAAAATGGCATTTTTATTTCATGTTGCAAAGTTTGCTTATTTATATGAAATACAAAAATTTAATTTTTGTATGTTGACCCTATTAGTGGCAAACTTTCTAAATTCCTTTACTAATTTTAGTAATTTTTCTGTAGATTCTTTTGACTTTTCATATAGAAAATCATAGTATCTTTGAGTGATGGCAGTTTTCATTGTTTACAATGCTTACACCTTTTATTTCTTTTTCTTGCCTATTGCAATGGCTAGTACTCTGATATAAAGTTGAAGCTATAGTAGCAAACATCCATGTCTCGTTCCCAGTCTAAGGGAAAGGTTCTAAACATTTCCCCATTAAATATGGTTGCTGCAGATTTTGAGGACACTTCTATCTTTAGTTTTCTGATAGATTTTAAAAGTGAAAGGGTGATGTATTTAACATAATTCTTCTGCTACTCTTGATACTGTCTTACTATTTTTTCCCTTTTTCTGATTGATTTTTCAGATGCTAAACCACTTAGTAATATTGAATTATAATTTTTATATGTTTACTGGATTATATTTGTTAATATTTTGCTTTAGGGATTTTACATCTAAGATCATAAGAGAGACTGGCCTGTAGTATTCCTTTCTTATAATGATTTTGTCAGTTTCAGTGGCAAACTTATGTTGGCCTCATAAGACAAGTTGGGAAGTGTTCCTTATTTTTAGTCTCCAGAAAAGTTCGTGTAATATTGATACCATTATTTCTTTAAAAGTTTTGAATATTCACTGGTAAAGTCATTGGGCCTGGAGTTTTCCTTGTGAGAAGATACTTAATTTCAATTATTGATGACTAGATATGAAATCTTCTTCTCTTGTTACAATCTTTGTTTTATTTTTTTTTAATTTATTTTTTATTGGTGTTCAATTTACTAACCTACAGAATAACCCCCAGTGCCCGTCACCCATTCACTACAATCTTTGTTTTAATCTTGTTTGGGATACCTGGCTTACTCAGTCAGAAGAGCATATGCCTCTTGATCTTGGGGTCATGAGTTCGAGCCCTTCATTGTAGAGATTACTTAAATAAATAAAAGGCTTTTTAAAAATATAGTTTGTCTGATTTAAGTATTGCTACTCTGGCTTTCTTTTGATATCCATTTTCATGATAAATGTTTCCCTGACCCCTCACTTTCAATCTGCAGATGTCTTTAGGGCCTAAAATGAGTCTCTTGCAAAGAAGGACAATATATCATAATAAAGGGAACAATCCAACAAGAAGATATAACAATTGTAAATATTTATGCATCCAACATGGGATCACCCAAATGTATAAAACAATTAATAACAAACATAAAGGAACTCATTGATAATAATACAATATTAGGAGACATTAACACCTCATTTATACCAAATGGACAGATCACCAAAACAGAAAATAAACACAGAAACAATGGTTTTGGGAAAAAAAAAAAAAAAGAAACAATGGTTTTGAATGATAAACTGGACCAGGTGGATTTAACATACATATTCCGAACATTCCATCCTAAAATAGAATATGCATTATTTTCAACTGTACATGGGACATTCTCCATAAGAAATCACAACATATGAGGTTACAAATCAGACCTCAACAAATACAGGAAGACTGAAATCATACCACTCACCTTTTCTGACCACAACGCTATGAAACTTGAAGTCAACCATAAGAAAACAGTTGGGAAGACCACACATACATGGACACTTCACTACATGCTACTAAAGAATGAATGGGTCAACCAAGAAATCAAAGAAGAAAATAAAAACATACATGGAAACAAATGAAAATGAAAACCTTTGAGATGTAGCAGGAGTGGTCCTAAAAGGGAAGGATATAGCTATACAGGCCTACCTCAAGATGTGAGAAAAATCTCAAACAAACAATCTAACTTTACACCTAAAGGAGCTAGAAAAAGAACAACAAACAAAGCCTAAAGCCAGCAGAAGGAAGAAAATAATAAAGATTAGAGCAGAAATAAATGATATAGAAACTAAAAAACAAAACAATAAGACAATAGAACAGATCAATGAAACCAGGAGCTAGTTTTTTGGAAAAGAATAATAAAATTGATAAACCTCCAGGCAGACTTATCAAAAAGAAAGAGAAAGGACCTAGATAGATAAAAAATCACAAATAAGACAGGAGAAATAACAACGATCACCACAGAAATACAATTATAAGAGAATATTATGAAAAATTATATACCAACAAATTGGGTAATGTGGAAGAAATGGATGCACTCCTAGAAACATATAAACTACCAAAATTGAAACATGAAGAAATAGAAAACTTGAATGGACTGATAACTGACAAAGAAATTGAATCAGTAATCAAAAAACTCCCAACAAACAAAAGTCCAGGGCCAGATGGCTTCACAGGTAAACTCTACCAAATAAAAAACAGAAAAGGAAGGATAACTTCCAAATTCATTTTATGAGGCCAGCATTACCCTGATACAAAAACCAGATAAAGGGCAGCCCTAGTGGCCCAGCGGTTTAGCGCCACCTTCAGCCCGGGGTGTGATCCTGGAGACCCGGTATTGAGTCCCATGTCGCGCTCCCCGTATGGAGCCTGCTTCTCCCGCTGCATGTGTCTCTGCCTCTCTTTCTCTCTGTCTGTCGTGAATAAGTAAATAAAATCTTAAAAAAAAAAAAAAAACAGATAAAGACTCCACTAAAGGGACACCAGGGTGGCTCAGCGGTTGAGAGTCTGCGTTCAGCTCCTGGAGTCCTGGGATCGAGTCCCGCGTCGGGCTCCCCGCATGGAGCCTGCTTCTCCCTCTGGCCATGTCTCTGCCTCTCTCTCTGTTCTCTCATGAATAAATAAATAAAATATTTTTTAAAAAGACTCCACTAAAAAAGAGAACTATAGGACAATATGCCTAATGAACATGGATGCAAAAATTCTTGATATACAACAATACATTTAAAAAAACATTCACCACAATCAAGGGGGGTTTATTCCTCGGTTGCAAGGGTAGTTCAATATTTGCAAATCAATCAACATTATAAACTACATTTTTTTTAAGATTCATTTTTTTATTTATTCTTGGGGGGGGGGGGTGGCAGAGACACAGGCAGAGGGAGAAGCAGGCTCCACGTAGGGAGCCGGACTCCAGGATCACACCCTGGGCCAAAGGCAGGCGCTAAACCGCTGAGCCACCCAGGGATCCCCTAAACTACATTAATACAAGAAAGAATAAGAACTATATGATTATTTCAATAGATGCAGAAAAAGCATTTGACAAAGATTAATATTCATTCATGATAAAAACCCTCAACAAAGTAGGTTTAGAAGGAACATACCTCAGCTTATAAAGGCCATATATGAAAAACCCACAGTTAATACCATCCTCAATGGGGAAAAATTGAGAGCTTTTCCTCTACAGTCAGGAAAAAAGACAGGGATGTATACTCTCACCACTGTTTTTTAACATAATACTGGAAGTTCTAGCTGCAACAATCAGGCAAAAAAAAAAAATAGAATAAAAGAAGGAAAGGAGAGAGAGAGAGAAGAAAAGAAAAAAGAAAAGAAAAAAGAAGAAAAGAAAAGAAAAGAAACAAGCAAGCATCCAGGGATGCTTGGATGGCTCAGTGGTTGACCATCTGCCTTCAGGTCAGGTTATGATCCCAGGGTCTTGGGATGGAGTCCTGCATCAGGTTCCCTGCATGGAGCCTGCTTCTCCATCTGCCTATGTCTCTGCCTCTCTCTGTGTATCTCTCATGAATAAATAAATAAAATCTTTTTAAAAAATAAGAAAAGGCATCCAAATTGACAAGTCAAACTTTCACTATTTGCAGATGACATGATGCTGTCTATAAAAAACCTGAAAGACCACCCAAAACCTGCTAGAATTAATCAATGGATTCAGTAAAGTTGCAGGATACAAAATCAACATACAAAAATCTGTTGCATTTCTGTACACCAATAATGAAGCAGAAGAAAGAGAAATAAGGAATCTATCTCATTTACAGCTGTACTAAAAACTATAAGATACATAGTAATAAACCTAACCAAAGAGATGAAAGATCTGTACTCTGAAAACTATAAAACACTAATGAAAGAAATTAAAGATGATGCAAAAAATGGAAAAACATTCTAGGCTGGCTCATGGTTTGGAAGAATAAATATTGTTAGAATGTGTATACTACCCAAAGTAATCTACCCATTTGATGCAATTCCTATAAAATACCACCAACATTTTTCACAGGGCTAGAATAATCTTAAAATTTGTATGGAGCTACAAAAGACCCTGAATAACCAAAGCAAGCTTGGAAAAGAAAAACAAAGCTGTAAGCATCATAATTCTGGACTTGTAATTATATTACAAAGCTGAAGTGAACAAAATAGTATTGTACTGGCACAAAAATAGACACATAGATCAATAGAACAGAAAAGAAAACCCAGAAATGAACCCTCAATTATATGGTCAGTTAATCTTTGACAAAGATTTCTTTGGAAAGAATATCCAAAGGGAAATAGTGACTTCATAAAATGGTGTTGGGAAAACTGGACAGCTACATGCAAAATAATGAAACTGGATCACTTTCTTACACCATACAAAATAAATTCAAAATGGATGAAACACCTAAATGTGAGACCTGAAACCATCAAAATTGTAGAGAAGAAAACAGGCAATAACCTCTTTGAGGGCAACCATAGCAACTTCTTTTTTATTATTTTTATTTATTTATTTATTCATGAGAGACACAGGGAGAGAGAGAGAGGCAGAGACACAGGCAGAGGAAGAAGCAGGCTCCGTGCAGGGAGCCGGACATGGGACTTGATCCCATGTCTCCAGAATCATGCCCTGGGCTGAAGGTGGCACTAAACCACTGAGCCACCCAGGCTGCCCAGCAACTTCTTTCTACATTTGTCTCCTGAGGCGAAGAAAACAAAAGCAAAAATAAACTATTGTGATGCCTCAGCTTTGCTTTTCCTTTTCAAGTTTGCTTTGGGTTATTTGGGCTCTTTTTATGATTCCATACATATTTTAGGATTGCTTGTTTTAGCTCTGTGAAAAATGTTATTGGTAGTTTGATAGGGGTTGCATTAAATTGTCTACCAGGTGTTGTATGGAAGTGTTGAATCACTATATTGTACACTTGAAACTGATATTATGTTGACTGACTGGAATTTAAATAAAAACTTTTTAAAAAGAAAGTATGATTTAGTTAGTCTTATAAAGATATATGAAACATAATTCCTCAAGATTTTATAGTTGTTTCTCAAACAGTTGCATAGATTTCATGTACTTCTTAAACATCCCATGAATCATATAAAATACAATCACAAAATGCAAAAAAATAAAGATAGCTCCGTGAAGCTAGATCGTGAAGTAAAGACTGTGTAGTAACAAAGCCACAGCTATCTTAGTAGAAATGTAGCAGGAGGGATCCCTGGGTGGCACAGCGGTTTGGTGCCTGCCTTTGGCCCAGGGCGCGATCCTGGAGACCCAGGATCGAATCCCACTTCGGGCTCCCGGTGCATGGAGCCTGTTTCTCCCTCTGCCTGTGTCTCTGCCTCTCTCTCTGTGTGACTATCATAAATAAATAAAAATTTAAAAAAAATAAAAATAAAAAATGTAGCAGGAGAAGTGAATCGTTATTGTTGTTAGCCACTGAAATTTTGGGTCACTTGTTATCACAGCAGAAGGTGGCCTAAGCTGACTGATACATTCAATTTCCCCTTCTGTAGATCCATAAGCTACTCTTTAACTCTGAGCTGCTCCACTCCTCCTTCATCCAGTATAGATCTTACTGTCAACAGGTAAATTTTTGTGAGGTTATTTCCTTTTGTGGGGCTCATAACATATCGCTAAGCCTCTTTACCCAGTCCAGAACATCCTGGGCATCTAGTCTTCTGGGAGTCAAGGGAAAGCCTTCACTGAGTCCATCAATGCTCACCAATCAACCAGTCTTTAGAGGTAACAGAAAAAGAGAGATGACAGTGGACTGAGAAGTGAATGAGGAGGAGACTACAGTATAGAGTATACTCCTCTCCCCTTAAAAAAGAAAAATTGGCTATAAAGAGAAAGACAGGGAAGTTCTTGGGAACTCCACCAGCCTGAAGTCTGATATGCTTTCTTATATACTCCAGATGGTTTCTCTCTCATTCCCTGTTACAGAGGAGTAAATTCTAGTTTGTGGAAGTAAGCCAAAGTTTTGGTTTCACCTTTTATTGTGTCTGTACTCACCACCTGTTTCCTTAGCAGAGTAGGTCCTTTTCTGCTGCAATGCTGGCCCTAGGGAAGCTGACTCTCTCTGGAGGAGATAAGGCTACGAATTCTGCCCATTATGTTTTAAAATGGAAAAAACTTGAGCAATAACAGTGCTAAAGCACAATAGAGAGCAATACAACAAAATTAGAGAAATGAACATTTTCTCAGTGAAGTAGGAGTCAAGAACCTGAGCTGAAAGCTAGAGAAGCAAGTGTTGAGAAAGGAGTGTCTTCATAGGAGTAATGAATTTTTAAATTGTGTAGACCTTGTGTTTGTGTGTGTGTGTGTACATGTTCACATTCAAAATCCAAGACCTGTCAGAGACGAGACAAATCCTTTACAGAACTTCTTGATCTCCTGCTTCTTAGTTAGTAAAGCAATTTGTGGCCAGGAGCTTTCTGCATTTGTATACCCTCAGCCAGACCTCTTTTGGCAATAGCCATATCAGTAGCCACTTTGTCCTATGACCAGTGGCCCCTTTGGCTCTGGTTAATGCTGCCTTTCCCATGGGCAGTAAACAATTCCTGACTCTCTGGAGGCTCTTCTCACCATTCCTCCCTAGGGCCACCTGGCACGAGATCCTGGAGATTTAATGAAAGAAGAAATACAAGTCACACAAACTGGCCAGGAGCTCTCCTCAGTACGTAAGGGAAAAAAGAAGAGAAAAATCCAAGTCTTAAGAGATCCACCTCCAGAAAGATCCACACCAGAATACTTTGGCTCTTAACCACTGCCTCTCTGTCTCTCTCCCTCCTCATATTATTGGCCGGAAAACAAAGTCCAGTTTTCGTGGAACCTGGCTTGAGATCTCTCATCTCCAGCCATTGGAACCACATCTCCTTCCAGCAACAGTGTCCTGTAGCAGGCAGCCTGGCTGGAAAACCAGAAGACACATCAGAACAAGAGCAGTCCTGCTCAATAAGGTTGGTTAAAGCCTTAGAGGCATATTGATATATGTAACAGGGGACTTTCTATAGAGAGATCTCTGGCCCAAGCCCCTCTAATTTATGCAGGACCTAGATTAGGGTAGTATCTTTCTCAAAGTCAGACATAGCTACTTCTCAGATAATAGCTGAACTGGAAGATTAAGTCTTTTGCTCTTTGTCCATGTAGAGTCTTTCTGTTCTGTTTCTTTATGTATCAGGTTCTAGACACACACACGAAAGTTAGGCTTTCATTTTAAATGGGAATGTGTTACTGGGCTACAAAGCCAGATAAAGAGTAGGAAGGAGATTTCCCGAGAGGATTGAAAATGAAAATGGTGGAGAATAGAAAAAGAGATTCTTAGTCCTTCTGGCAATGGAATCCCTAGTTTACTGTGTTTTAGAAAGCTTTTAGTAATGGAACCTTTTGCTCCAATTAAATCCTACTGCCAAATCAAGTATGATAAATAAAGAAGAGATGAGGCAATTGAAGTGGATGTGAGGGCCCAAAGACACCTCTAACTCCTCACTCCTCAATACTTAGAGTGGCCCCTAAAGCATTACAACAGAATATATAGGGTTCCATTCAACACACTTTGAAAACATGGCCTTAGTAGTGTTCTGGGATCATAAGTATGAGGGATTTCAATGGGGCATTAGGTTCAATCCCATGTACCCAAGCAGAACCAAACTACTGAGATGCCCAGCAGTGATGGGGAAAAGACCACAAAACAATTTGCTCTTTAGGAGTTCAGCTTCCTTTGCCCTGGGACTTTTCTTTCACTTCAATCCAATTTTCTCTTTGCCTTCCTCTCTAAAGAAAACAAAGCTAGGCGGAGAGTTTCCTGAAAGTCTCCAAGTCATTTCTTTACAAAAAAGAGACGTATTCAGTGGGAAAATAATTTTACATTAGAGAAACTATTTAAAAGAAAAAATGCCCACAAGCCTACTCCCCAATAGAGAAGTCTTTTCTTTTTGTTCATATGTTAAAATTTTTATTATTGCATAATATGGTGTGAGCTATATGGTTTACAAAAATATTTATTTCATTTACTCAATTTCATAAATGAACACAATAAGGCTTAAATAAACTGAGTAACTTTTTAAAAATAGATTTTATTTATTCATTCGTGAGAGACACACAGAGAGAGGCAGAGACATAGGCAGAGGGAGAAGTGAGACTCAATCCCAGGACCCCTGGATCACTACCTAAGCCAAAGGGAGATGCTCAATGACTGAGCCACCTAGGCTCCCTGAAACTGAGTAACTTTTAAGTTGATGATACCATTAGAATGTTTGAGCTAAGACTAAAATTAAGGTTACTACTCTAAGACTAGTTCTTTTTCCACTTCAGTAGCAGCTAACCCAGAACTGTAGAGACCACTGTCTAAGTATCAGAGCCAAGGCATATTGAAATATAATTTAGGTGAACTCCCTATTAGCAAAGTTGCTTGTGACCCCAAAACAACACAAAACTCAGCTTGTAACAATCAATTCAAAACCACCAATCAGACTAGTTGGAACATCTATTCTAATCCCAACCTCAACATCATTTTACTGAGACCTGAGGCAATGCATTCTCCTTATGTATAAAATAAAGGCTGTAAAGTCTGCTATGACACCACCCTTACTTGTTGTGAGTCTATGACCTTACTATTCTGAGAAGGAATCATTTGCCCATGGGGCCCCCTAGATTTTGGCTATAAAAGGTTTTTTGGGCTTAGCCACTGGGGCTTTTCTCCCTTTTTTTGACATACCCGACTTGCATGTGCCTGGTATTTTTATCAAAAGAGTGATGAGGTAGGGTGAAGGTATAGAGATCATGACAAGATAGTGCTACTAGTTAGAAAAGAAGGGCAAGTGAAGACATTGTATCTGAGAAGACACTTTCTTATCTCGAGTTTCCTGTGTTGGTCTATAGGTAAGGAGATATATTGTCTGTGAGTAGAAAATTCTTATTCACTGAGAAAGACTCAGATCAATGTCTTACCAAGTGGAGAAATCATTCATTTCTTTTGAGGGACAGAATCTCTAAGCAGCCATGAAAAACGTCAGTATAATTACTGAATTTGTCCTTCTGGGATTGTCTAGTGATCCCCAGATCCAGACTATGCTCTTTGTGCTGTTCCTGGGGATTTACCTTCTGACTTTGATGGGAAATCTGGTGATGATCCTGGTGATCAGGGTTGATTCTCATCTCCAAACACCCATGTACTTCTTCCTCGGACACTTATCCTTCCTGGATCTCAGTTTCTCCTCAGTCACTGTGCCCAAAATGCTACAGAACTTCTTATCTCAGAAGAAAAGCATCTCGGTGTGGGGTTGCATCACTCAGAGTTTCTTTTTCACTCTCTCTGGAGGAACAGAAGCTTGTCTGCTCTCTGCCATGGCCTATGACCGCTATGCTGCCATCTGCTACCCTCTGGTCTACACCATGGTCATAAACAGGCCTCTCTGTATTGTGACTGTGAGTATAGCTTGGACAGTGGGATTTCTGATTTCCTTGATGAATATTCTTTTCATCTACAAGTTACATTTCTGTGGGTCCAACATTATCCCCCATTTCAGCTGTGAGCTACCTCCGCTCTTTCCTCTGTCCTGTACAGATCCCATTGTCAATGAGATTCTTCTAGCAGTGTCATGTGCGTTTCTGGGACTGCTGACACTTCCCCTAATCCTCTTCTCTTACTCCAGAATCATTTCTGCCATTCTGAACATCCGCTCCTCTGAGGGCCAAGCCAAAGCCTTCTCCACCTGCTCCTCCCACCTCACCGTGGTACTCTTGTTCTATGGGACAGCTCTATTCAGGTACATCAGCCCTGCCTCAGGCTCAGTGTTGGAGCGAGTGGTCTCCATTCAGTACAGTGTGATCACATCTTTGGTGAACCCCCTCATCTACAGTCTCAAGAACCAAGAGGTGAAGGCAGCTCTGCAGAGGATGCTAAAGCAACAAAAGTGTGCCCTGGGGTAGAAAAAAAAGCTGTGTCATTCGGCTCAGAAATAGAACAAAATTATCTCTAAAGAAGAATGATTTTTATAAGCCTAGAGCACTTGGGGAAGTTGCATTTCAATTAAATTCAAGTGTTTGTCTGGACTTCAAAGCAAATAAGCTCTCACAAAAATGGAGGCCAGGGAAAGAATTTGAGGTATGGGCTCCTATCTAGCAACCCTTTACAAAATAATCTGAGAGAAGGATCTTGGCTTCATCTGAGAAGACAGCAGATGAGGTGTATTTGGAGCAGAGTAGGATGTCTGACCAAATTGATTATTTCTGGAGTGTCTTTGAAGATGTTTCCAGAAGAATTTGAATCAATGAGCTGGATAAAGAAGATTGCCCTCACCGATGTGACTATCATGCACTCTGTTCAGGGCCCAAATAGAACAAAACTGCAGTGGCAGGGTGAATCTGCATTCTCTGCTTGAAGTGGAACATCCATCTTCTCCTACCTTCAGGCATTGATGTTCTTATTCTTGGGCCTTCAAACTCAGATTAGAACTTACAACACTGGCTCCCCTGATTCAGGCTTTTGGTTTGGACTGGAATTATACCACTGGCTTTTCTGGTCTCCCAGCTTGCAGACAGCAGGTCATGGGATTTCTCAGCCTCCATAACCATGCCAGCCAAGCCACCGTAATAAATCTCTTATTCTATTCTATTCTATTCATTCTGTTTTCTGGAAAAGTGTGACCAATACAGTAGGAAAACATAAAAAAGAAAAATTAATAGATTGCCTATTTTGTTTTCCCTAAACTCTCCTACTTGGGGGCTTACATTTAAAAATAAAATTATGTGCATGTGCGCCTGTGAATCACTATTTTTGTATCCTTTGGATACAAATAAATTTTGGAACAATTGACATCTATCTATCTATCTATCCCACATCTTCTTTACCCATTCATCAGTTGATGCACATTTGGGCTCTTTTTGTGTTTTGGCTATTGGTGGATAGCACTGCTATAAGCAATTGCACTAATAGGTATTATCCAAAGGAGTATATATATATATTGAGGTGGCAAGGCATATTAATTTCTTTAGGGTGGACTTTTCAATCAATAGAGTTGGAATGATTAGCTATCCATGTAGAGAATTAATGAAACTTTATCCTCACCTACCATATGCAAAGGTCAATTCCCGTTAGACTAAAGTATTAAATGTGAAAAGGGAAACTATAAATCTTTTATAAATGTGGATGGAACTGGAGGGTATTATGTTGAGTGAAGTAAGTCAATCGGAGAAGGACAAATATTATATGGTTTCATTAAAGGGGAATATAAAAAATAGTGAGAGGGATTAAAGGGAAAAGGAGAAAAAATGAGTGGGAAATATCAGAGAGGGTGACAGAACATGAGTGACTCCTAACTCTGGGAAACGAACAAGGGGTAGTGGAAGAGGAGGTGGGCGGGGGAATGGGGTGACTGGGTGACTGGCACTGAGGGGGGTACTTGACAGGATGAGCACTGGGTGTTATACTATATGTTGGCAAATCGAACTCCAATAAAAAAATATACAAAAATATATAATAGGGCAATGTATTGATAATAAAGAAGGATTTTTTAAAACAAGATATGAAAAGCGGTAAGTACAAAAAGTTGATAAATACAATTGTGTATATGTGCAATATATATATAAATACAATTATATTAAAATTATGAACTTTATCAAAAATCTCAGCAGAATGAAAAGACAAGCCACAAAGTAGGAAAAATATTTGCCACACATATGAATAGCAAAGTTCTAGTATACTACATTATAAAAAGAAAAAAATTATTCTGATAAGAAAATGAGCAAAAGAATAGAACAGGAACTTGACAGAAGAGGAAATCTATTCTGTAAGTTCCTCAGCCTTAATAGTAATCATACAAATTAAAACCACAATGAAAAAATACCATTAAACAAGTATTAGAATGGCAAAACATAAGAAACCCAATAAAATGAAGCTTTGGTAATAATGTCGAACAATGAGGACTTTCATTTTGGGTAACGTTTTAGCTACCCATTATGTGATAAAGTTACTTCAGCCCAGAATTCCACAACTAGGTATTTATCCTAGAAAAACTCATACTCACTACACCAAAATAAAAGTACAAGAATGTTTGTGGTAGCACTGTTTGTAATAACCAAAATCAGGAAATAACTCAAATGGCCATGTACAATAGAAATAGATAAATTTTGATATATACATACTGTGAAGTGAATATAATCAATGAAAATGAACAAACTAGTCATATGAAATAGCATGAATAAATTTCAAATATAATATGAACAAAATGATAGGTAATACATTCCTCTATTCATATAAAGTTCAAATAAAGGCAAACAGAACTGTACTATTTGGAGATGCATATATAAATGGTAAAACCAGGAGGAAAATTAAGATGATAGAATAATAATGGGACCCTATGCCTGCCTCATCCCTTAAACACAGCTGGATCAAATCATTCTGAACACCCAAGAAATCTGAGGACTGAGAGAGCAAACTGCACATATAGAGGGTGAAAAACAGCCATATTGTGGAAGTTAGGAGTTGTGGAGAGTTGATTTGGGAGAGAAAAGAATTGGGAGTACTGCAGAGGGGAGCCCTAATCACAGAGAGAGGAAAGAAAGAGAGAGAGAGAGAGAGAGAGATACACAAGGGATTGCACAAGAAAAACTCTTCCCCAAAACCATTGACTGGGAAAAGGAGGCGCTGTTTATCACAAGAAGCACCCTTAAGCCCACCAGACATGACCCCAGCGATGGTGTAGATTTCTAAAACTTCAGACTTTGAGCTCTGCTGCTTATGATAAACAGCTCCTGTAGATGTGCAACTTCTTTTCTGGGACAAATCGGCACCAGCCACAATGCAATGGGACCCTACCCCAGAGTATCAGCATGGGTCTAGCCAGGCTGGGTTCCTAAAACTTGGGAGTTTTTGAAATCCATCCACAAACCTGAGATAAAACACAGGAGTACTGTGCCACCAGGCAGGCAGGCAGCTTGGACACAGGGTGAAAGCAGGGTTCTGATAGAATCTTGGAACACAAGAGGGAGATTGTTTGCTCTTCTGTGAGAGCTTCCTGAACAGGAGTGGGCGCAAACTGCCCTCTCCAGGGTTGAGAGAGTCTGGTGATGCCATACACTTCCCTCCTCAACAGCAGGGACAGACTTCAGTGAGCAACACAGTGCCCCCTCAGTGGAGACCACAGCCTCTTACACCAAGCCCCATCCCACTGCACCCTGCAAGTGCACCTTTATTAGGGCAAGTTAGCCTGAGAACCAGCATAGCAGGCCCCTTCCCCAGAAAATGAGCACAAACCCTCTGCACGCGCCAAGTCTACTGATAATAGAATGATGCAAAGCTTCAGCTCTAGTGGAAATAGGATCAGGTTTGTTTTAAGAAGCAATCCAAAGCACACCTAGTTAAAATGCCACACATTGAACAAGGTCCAAACACATTGCCACAGAGACTAGAAAGGAACTGACAAAATCAACAAATCAATTACTTTATAGGTAATACAATGGTACTAAATTCTTCTCAATCAATAATTACCATGATGCGATACCACCCACACCTGTCAGACTGGCTGAAATTACCAATTTCAAGATGTTGGCAAGAATGCAAAGGTAGGGGACAACCCTCTTACACTGTTGGTGAGAATGCAAACTGGTGCAGCCACTCTAGAAAGCAATTCGGCAGTGTGGCAGAATACAAAATCAATGCCCAGAAATCAGTGGCATTTCTATACACTAACAATGAGACTCGAGAAAGAGAAATCAAGGAGTCAATCCCATTTACAACTGCACCCAAAAGCATAAGATACTAGGAAAAGCATAAGATACTAGGAATACCTAAAAACTACAAAATACTTCTGAAAGAAATTGAGGAAGACACAAAGAGATGGAAAAATATTCCATGCTCATGGATTGCAAGAATTAATATTGTGAAAATGTGAATGCTACCCAGGGCAATTTACACATTCAAAGCAATCCCTATCAAAATACCGTGGGCTTTCTTCAGAGAGTTGGAACAAATAATCTTAAGATTTGTGTGGAATCAGAGAAGACCCCAAATAGCCAGGGGAATATTGAAAAAGAAAACCAGAGCTGGCGACATCACAATGCCAGATTTCAAGTTGTACTACAAAGCTGTGATCATCAAGACAATGTGATACTGGCACAAAAACAGACACATAGATCAATGGAACAGAATAGAGAACCCAGAAATGGGCCCTCAACTCTATTGTCAACTAATATTCGACAAAGCAGGAAAGATGATCCACTGGATAAAGCACAGTCTCTTCAATAAATGGTGCTGGGAAAATTGGACAGCCACATGCAGAAGAATGAAACTAGACCATTCTCTTACACCATACACAAAAATAAACTCAAAATGGATGAAAGATCTACATGTGAGACAAGAATCCATCAAAATCCTAGAGGAGAACACAGGCAACACCCTTTTTGAACTTAGCCACAGCAACTTCTTGTAAGATACATCTATGAAGGCAAGGGAAATAAAAACAGAAATGAATTATTGGGACTTCATCAAGATAAAAAGCTTCTGCACAGCCAAAAAAAAAAAAAAAAAACAGTCAACAAAACTAAAAGACAACCTACGGAATGGGAGAAGATATTTGCAAATGACATATCAGATAAAGGGCTAGTATCCAAGATCTAGAAAGAACTTATTAAACTCAACAGCAAAGAAACAAAAAAATCCAATCATGAAATGGGCAAAGGACATGAAGAGAAATCTCACAGAGGAAGGCATAGACATGGCCAACAAGCACAGGAGAAAATGCTCCGCATCACTTGCCATCAGGGAAATACAAATCAAAACCACAATGAGATACCACCCCACACCAGTGAGAATGGGGAAAATTAACAAGACAGGAAACCACAAATGTTGGAGAGGATGTGGAGAAAGGGGAACCCTCTTCCACTGATGGTGGGAATGTGAACTGGTGCAGCCACTCTGGAAAACTGTGTGGAGGCTCCTCAAAAAGTTAAAAATAGAACTACCCTACAACGCAGCAATTGCACTACTGGGGATTTACCCCAAAGATACAGATGCAGTGAAATGGCAGGACACCTGGACCCCAATGTTTATTATAGCAGCAATGTCCACAATAGCCAAACTGTGGAAGGAGCCTCGGTGTCCAGGGAAAGAAGAATGGGTAAAGAAGATGTAGTCTATGTATACAATGGAATATTAGCGATTAGAAACGAGGAATACCCACCATTTGCTTCAACGTGGATGGAACTGGAGGGTACTATGCTGAGTGAAGTAAGTCAATCAGAGAAGGACAAACATTTATATCGTCCCAAACTGTGATTCTTTTACTTCACCTCTCATCTTTTACTTTTCTCCAATACCCTGCATTTCTAAGCATGTTTTCAAATTTGGATTCCTATGTCTCCTTTTACCTGTTACAGGCTTAAAAGCTCTTTTATATTTTTTTTCTAGAAATGCAAATACCATTTTTAGGTGAGGCAAACATGGAAAACCAAGTTTGGGTGATTGTAATTGTGATCTACTCTTCCACAAACCATTGCCTTGTATCCAAAGTTTTTGCTAAACAGAGGTGTGTTGGAAAATTGAAATCTTAACCTATGGCCTCTTGGAGCCCTATGAGTGTTAGAAGGCATTAATAGACGAAGAACTTGAACTGGACTGGGAAACTAGCTAGGCTATGCAGGTTGGGTCAGCCCTGGCTACCAATTTTGGTTCGTAATCACCTGAAAAATCTAAAATATACCATTAAGAAGTGAAGTTAAGGGGTTTCATATGGTATGGATTAGTTCTAATAGAATTTGGTCCTTGGCATCAATGACTTAATAGATGGTGACTTTGTGCAAGTTATAGAACCTGTGTGATTCAATATTCTTGTTTGTAAAATTAATTCAATAAAGAATACTTCTGTTTTTGCTTTCATTCTCACAATAGTTCTATGTTAAACATCTGCAATTTTACAGATGAGAAAACTGAAGTTCTGAGGGGTTTATTTAATAGCTTATTTTCACAGAGCAGAACTAGGACTAGGTTTTTTATATCAGTACCTGTGCTTATCCTGACTTTACCACACTTTCATTTCCAGGGCTCTGATCATCCCAAAATATCTATTGCTTACATAGAATTCTGGGTAATCTTTTTATTGTAAAAATACCTCTTCTTATTGTTATTTTGGTGATATTGCAATGCATGAAATTTGGGGGTAGTTGAAAACAAGAGAAAGAAGGAAGAAAGGAAAAAAAGGAAAAAAGGAAGGAAGGAAAGAAGGAATGAACCAGAACAACCAACTTTCTGGTAGCAGTTGCTACCAGAAAGGTGGTTGTTATATTTCCCATATTTAAAGAAAATAAATATTGAAAAATAGTATTAATAATTTGGTAAAATATATTTGAAATTCATATTTTATACTTGCTTCTCATTCCACTTATAGGCATTTATTTTACTTAGCCAGTATTCAATGTCTAATGTATTAGACCTACAACAGGGTATAAGGAAAAAAATGACTGACAGATGTCTTAGGAAGATTTCCACTTTCAAGGATCCTCACTCCACATTCAGTTGGCCTACATATTGAGTACTCAATACTCAGTGCTTGGTTTCTGGTATAAAAGTTTGATTAAGACAGTTGCTCCTGTGAGTATTTTGCCATCTGCATTATTTTTCTAGGGATACCATAATAAAGTACCACAAATTGGGTGGATTAAAACAACAAAAAGTTATTATCTTACAGTTCTGGAAGTTGTTAGACTGGTGTCCCCAAAGTTGATTCCTTTTGAGTGCTCTAAGAGTGAACTATTCCAGGTCTCCCCTCATCTTCAGTGGCCTCAGGCATTCCTTAGACCCTATCCTCCAGTTGCATCACTCCAATTTTTATGTTCTCACATGACATTCTCCCTGTGTCTTCATGTCATCTTCCTTTTCTATACGTGTCTGGTTCTATGTCCAAATTTCTCCTTTTTATAAGGATACGAGTTGTATTGGATTAGGGATCACCCTAGTGACCTCGTTTTAACTTGATTACCTCTGTAAAGACCTTATTTCCAAATAAAATAATATTCTGAGGTGCAGGATGTTAAGACTTCAACATATCTTCCCATAGAAGATTCCCAATTCCACCCATAATACCATCTGTCTTTCCCTTTTTTTCTTAAAGTTTGCCAAATTAGTTGAAAACCAAATGACTCCAGTCTATTCTGATCAATATTATTTTTCGTACTGACACTGCAATATGATGAAAACTCATTTTTTATGCTCTTAAGAAATGCCTAGAAAAGTAAATTAAAATAGAGGTTATACACAGATGAAGAAAAATAGAGTGTTCTTAGCAATAAAAGTATCAGGTTTGTAAAATATGAAAAAAAAATGGACGAGATCTTGCAAAGAGTTAGGTTGTATCTGCTCAGAGAAAGTCCTCCAGGTGACGGGATCAACCATGGGCTGTGAGATTGCCATATTGGCTGTCATAGTATTCTACACAATCTTGCATTTCACCAGAGAGTTCATTTTATAGCAAAAATTTATGAGCAATGAGCTCATGCTCGTGGAATTTATTAGTTTTACCATATTCCCCATCACGCTGAAGCTGCCATTATGAAATGGTAGAATGGCTTTTTGAAATCTCATTTATCATGGCAGCTGAGTAGACAACACTTTGTCAGTGTCCTGCAGCAATTCTCAAATTATTTGGTATCAGGACCAATTTTTATGTTCTTAAAAATTATTGAAGTTTCCAAAGAGATCTTTTTAATGTGTGTTATGCCTATTGGTATTTATTGCTTTATAAATTAAAATTGAGAATGTAGGAGCACCTGGGTGGCTCAGTCAATTAAGCATCTACCTTTGGCTCAGGTCATGATCTCAGGGTCCTGGAGAGTCTTTCCCCCCACCACCTTGTGCTCTCTCTCTCAAAAATAAATAAATAGGGACGAGGAGGAGGGGCAAGATGGTGGAAGAGTAGGGTCCCCAAGTCACCTGTCCCCACCAAATTACCTAGATAAACTTCAAATCATCCTGAAAATCTACGAATTCGGCCTGAGATTTAAAGAGAGACCAGCTGGAATGCTACAGTGAGAAGAGTTCGCGCTTCTATCAAGGTAGGAAGACGGGGGAAAAAGAAATAAAGAAACAAAAGGCCTCCAAGGGGGAGGGGCCCCGCGAGGAGCCGGGCTGAGGCCGGGGCGAGTGTCCCCAGGACAGGAGAGCCCCGTCCCGGAGACGCAGGAGCTGCACCGACCTTCCCGGGCGGAAAGGGGCTCGCGGGGAGTTGGAGCAGGACCCAGGAGGGCGGGGATGCCCTCGGGCTCCCGGGGACACTAACAGGCACCTGCGCCCCGGGAGAGTGCGCCGAGCTCCCTAAGGGCTGCAGCGCACGGCGGGACCCGGAGCAGCTCGGGGGGCTCGGGCGGCGGCTCCGCGGAGGGGGCTGCGGGGCAGGAGCGCGAATCCACCAGCGTAGGCCCCGGAGCACAGGGCGCCGGGACACAGCCCAGGATCCGGCCTCCCCCGGGACAGGCAGAGGCCGGGAGGGCCCAGGACAGCGAGGACGCTCCTGCCCCGAGCTGAGCAGATCAGCGGCCCCGCCCCGGAGCCTCCAGGCCCTGCAGACGGAGAGCTCTGGAGTTACTGTGGGGGCTGACTCCAGGGCTCCAGAGCTGGCCCCGCCACTGGGGTTGTTCCGCCTGGGGCTTCACGGGGTAAACAACCCCCACTGAGCCCTGCACCAGGCAGGGGCACAGCAGCTCCCCCAACTGCTAACACCTGAAAATCAGCACAACAGGCCCCTCCCCCAGAAGACCAGCTAGACGGACAAGTTCCAGGGGAAGTCAAGGGACTTAAAGTACACAGAATCAGAAGATACTCCCCCGTGTTTTTTTTTTTTATTTCTGATTGATTCCCCTACCCTTTTTCTTCCCCTTTCTTTTTCTTTCTCTTTTTCTTCTCCTTTTTCATTTTTTCTTCCTTTTTTCTTTTTTCTTTTTCTCTTTTCTTTCCTTCTTTCTCTCCTCTCTTTTGCTCCTTTTCCCAATACAACTTTTTTTTGGCCTCTCTACACTGAGCAAAATGACTAGAAGGAAAACCTCACCTCAAAAGAAAGAATCAGAAACAGTCCCCTCTCCCACAGAGTTACAAAATTTGAATTACAATTCAGTGTCAGAAAGCCAATTCAGAAGCACTATTATACAGCTACTGGTGGCTCTGGAAAAAAGCATAAAGGACTCAAGAGACTTCATGACTGCAGAATTTAGATCCAATCAGGCAGAAATTAAAAATCAATTGAATGAGATGCAATCCAAACTACAAGTCCTAACGACAAGGGTTAACGAGGTGGAAGAACGAGTGAGTGACATAGAAGACAAGTTGATGGCAAAGAGGGAAACTGAGGAAAAAAGAGACAAACAATTAAAAGACCATGAAGATAGATTAAGGGAAATAAACGACAGCCTGAGGAAGAAAAACCTACGTTTAATTGGGGTTACCGAGGGCGCCGAAAGGGCCAGAGGGCCAGAATATGTATTTGAACAAATCCTAGCTGAAAACTTTCCTAATCTGGGAAGGGAAACAGGCATTCAGATCCAGGAAATAGAGAGATCCCCCCCTATAATCAATAAAAACCGTTCAACACCTCGACATTTAATAGTGAAGCTTGCAAATTCCAAAGATAAAAAGAAGATCCTTAAAGCAGCAAGAGACAAGAAATCCCTGACTTTTATGGGGAGGAGTATTAGGGTAACAGCAGACCTCTCCACAGAGACCTGGCAGGCCAGAAAGAGAAAGGGCTGGCAGGTTATATTCAGGAATATTCTCATATATTCCTAAATGAGAAGAACATGCAACCAAGAATACTTTATCCAGCAAGGCTCTCATTCAAAATGGAAGGAGAGATAAAGAGCTTCCAAGACAGGCAGGAACTGAAAGAATATGTGATCTCCAAAACAGCTCTACAAGAAATTTTAAGGGGGACTCTTAAAATTCCCCTTTAAGAAGAAGTTCAGTGGAACAATGCACAAAAACAAGGACTGAATAGATATCACGATGACACTAAACTCATATCTGTCAATAGTAACTCTGAACATGAACGGGCTTAATGACCCATCAAAAGGCGCAGAGTTTCAGACTGGATAAAAAAGCAGGACCCATCTATTTGCTGTCTACAAGAGACTCATTTTAGACAGAAGGACACCTACAGCCTGAAAGTAAAAGGTTGGAGAACCATTTACCATTCAAATGGTCCTCAAAAGAAAGCAGGGGTAGCCATCCTTATATCAGATAAACTAAAATTTACCTCGATAACTGTAGTGAGAGATGAAGAGGGACACTATATCATACTTAAAGGATCTATCCAACAAGAGGACTTAATCCTCAATATATATGCCCCGAATGTGGGAGCTCCCAAATATTCAAATCAATTAATAACCAAAGTGAAGAAATACTTAGATAATAATACACTTATACTTGGTGACTTCAATCTAGCTCTTTCTACCCTCAATAGGTCTTCTAAGCACAACATCACCAAAGAAACAAGAGCTTTAAATGATACACTGGACCAGATGGATTTCACAGATATCTACAGAACTTTACATCCAAACTCAACTGAATACACTTTCTTCTCAAGTGCACATGGAACTTTCTCCAGTATAGACCACATAGTGGGTCACAAATCGGGTCTGAACCGATACCAAAAGATTGGGATCGTCCCCTGCATATTCTCAGACCATAATGCCTTGAAATTAGAACTAAATCACAACAAGAAGTTTGGAAGGACCTCAAACACGTGGAGGTTAAGGACCATCCTGCTAAAAGATGAAAGGGTCAACCAGGAAATTAAGGAAGAATTAGAAAGATTCATGGAAACTAATGAGAATGAGGATACAACCGTTCAAAATCTTTGGGATGCAGCAAAGCAGTCCTGAGGGGGAAATACATCGCAATACAAGCATCCATTCAAAAACTGGGAAGAACTCAAATACAAAAGCTAACCTTACACATAAAGGAGCTAGAGAAAAAACAGAGATGGACCCTACACCCAGCAGAAGAAGAGAGTTCATTAAGATTCGAGCAGAACTCAACGAAATCGAGACCAGAAGAACTGAGGAACAGATCAACAAAACCAGGAGTTGGTTCTTTGAAAGAATTATAAGATAGATAAACCATTAGCCAGCCTTATTAAAAAGAAGAGAGAGAAGACTCAAATTAATGAAATCATGAATGAGAAAGGAGAGATCACTACCAACACCAAGGAAATACAAACGATTTTAAAAACATATTATGAACAGCTATACGCCAATAAATTAGGCAATCTAGAAGAAATTGACGCAATTCTGGAAAGCCACAAACTACCAAAACTGGAGCAGGAAGAAATAGAAAACCTTAACAGGCCAATAACCAGGGAGGAAATTGAAGCAGTCATCAAAAACCTCCCAAGACACAAGAGTCCAGGGCCAGATGGCTTCCCTGGGGAATTCTATCAAATGTTTAAAGAAGAAATCATACCTATTCTAGCAAAGCTGTTTGGAAAGATAGAAAGAGATGGAGTACTTCCAAATTCATTCTATAAGGGATCCCTGGGTGGCTCAGTGGTTTGACGCCTGCCTTTGGCCCAGGGCGTGATACTGGAGTCCCGGAATCAAGTCCCACATCGGGTTCCCGGCATGGAGCCTGCTTCTCCCTCTGCCTGTGTCTCTGCCTCTGTGTGTGTGTGTGTGTGTGTGTGTGTGTGTGTGACTATCATAAATAAATAAAAATCTTTAAAAAAAAAAATTCGTTCTATGAGGCCAGCATCACCTTAATTCCAAAACCAGACAAAGACCCAACCAAAAAGGAGAATTACAGACCAATATCCCTGATGAACATGGATGCAAAAATTCTCAACAAGATACTAGCCAATAGGATACAACAATACATTAAGAAAATTATTCACCATGACCAAGTAGGATTTATCCCCGGGACACAAGGCTGGTTCAACACTCTTAAAACAATCAATGTGATCCATCATATCAGCAAGAGAAAAACCAAGAACCATATGATCCTCTCATTAGATGCCGAGAAAGCATTTGACAAAATACAACATCCATTCCTGATCAAAACTCTTCAGAGTGTAGGGATAGAGGGAACATTCCTTGACATCTTAAAAGCCATCTATGAAAAGCCCACAGCAAATATCATTCTCAATGGGGAAGCACGGGGAGCCTTTCCCCTAAGATCAGGAACAAGACAGGGATGTCCACTCTCACCAGTGCTATTCAACATAGTACTGGAAGTCCTAGCCTCAGCAATCAGACAACAAAAAGACATTAAAGGCATTCAAATTGGCAAAGAAGAAGTCAAACTCTCCCTCTTCGCCGATGACATGATACTCTACATAGAAAACCCAAAAGACTCAACCCCAAGATTGCTAGAACTCATACAGCAATTTGGTAGCGTGGCAGGATACAAAATCAATGCCCAGAAGCCAGTGGCATTTCTATACACTGAGACTGAAGAAAGAGAAATTAAGGAGTCAATCCCATTTACAATTGCACCCAAAAGCATAAGATACCTAGGAATAAACCTAACCAAAGAGGTAAAGGATCTATACCCTAAAAACTATAGAACACTTCTGAAAGAAATTGAGGAAGACACAAAGAGATGGAAAAATATTCCATGCTCATGGATTGGAAGAATTAATATTGTGAAAATGTCAATGTTACCCAGGGCAATATACACGTTTAATGCAATCCCTATCAAAATACCATGGACTTTCTTCAGAGAGTTAGAACAAATTATTTTAAGATTTGTGTGGAATCAGAAAAGACCCCGAATAGCCAGGGGAATTTTAAAAAAGAAAACCATATCTGGGGGCATCACAATGCCAGATTTCAGGTTGTACTACAAAGCTGTGGTCATCAAGACAGTGTGGTACTGGCACAAAAACAGACACATAGATCAATGGAACAGAATAGAGAACCCAGAAGTGGACCCTCAAATTTATGGTCAACTAATATTCGACAAAGCAGGAAAGACGATCCACTGGAGGAAAGACAGTCTCTTCAATAAATGGTGCTGGGAACATTGGACATCCACATGCAGAAGAATGAAACTAGACCACTCTCTTGCACCATACACAAAGATAAACTCAAAACGGATGAAAGATCTAAATGTGAGACAAGATTCCATCAAAATCCTAGAGGAGAACACAGGCAACACCCTTTTAGAACTCAGCCACAGTAACTTCTTGCAAGATACATCCACGAAGGCAAAAGAAACAAAAGCAAAAATGAACTATTGGGACTTCATCAAGATAAGAAGCTTTTGCACAGCAAAGGATACAGTCAACAAAACTAAACTGAAAGCCTACAAAATGGGAGAAGAGATTTGCAAATGACGTATCAGATAAAGGGCTAGTTTCCAAGATCTATACAGAACTTATTAAACTCAACACCAAAGAAACAAACTATCCAATCATGAAATGGGCAAAAGACATGAAGAGAAATCTCACAGAGGAAGACATAGACATGGCCAACACGCACATGAGAAAATGCTCTGCATCACTTGCCATCAGGGAAATACAAATCAAAACCACAAGGAGATACCACCTCACACCAGTGAGAATGGGGAACATTAACAAGGCAGGAAACCACAAATGTTGGAGAGGATGTGGAGAAAAGGGAACCCTCTTACACTGTTGGTGGGAATGTGAACTGGTGCAGCCACTCTGGAAAACTGTGTGGAGGTTCCTCAAATAGTTAAAAATAGACCTGCCCTACGACCCAGCAATTGCACTGTTGGGGATTTACCCCAAAGATTCAGATGCAATGAAACGCCGGGACACCTGCACCCCGATGTTTATAGCAGCAATGTCCACAATAGCTAAAATGTGGATGGAGCCTCGGTGTCCATCGAAAGATGAATGGATAAAGAAGATGTGGTTTATGTATACAATGGAATATTCCTCAGTCGTTAGAAATGACAAATACCCACCATTTGCTTCAACGTGGATGGAACTGGAGGGTATTATGCTGAGTGAAATAAGCCAATCGGAGAAGGACAAACATTATATGTTCTCATTCATTTGGGGAATATAAATAATAGTGAAAGGGAATATCAGGGAAGGGAAAAGAAATGTGTGGGAAATATCAGAAAGGGAGACAGACATAAAGACTCCTAACTCTGGGAAACGAACTAGGGGTGGTGGAAGGGGAAGAGGGCGGGGGGTGGGGGTGAACGGGTGACGGGCACTGAGGGGGGCACTTGACGGGATGAGCACTGGGTGTTATTCTGTATGTTGGCAAATTGAACACCAATAAAAAATAAATTTATTATTAAAAAAAAATAAAAAATAAAACTAATAAATAAATAAAATTTAGAGTTTAAAGAAATTTATCAATTCACTTACAAATAATAATAAATCCATTATCAGTTCACATAGGTAGCATTTTTATTAAAATAATTATATTTTCTGAAACAAAAAATGAGTAGAGTAGCATTATTATACTTTGCAAATCTTTTTAATGTCCTACTTAATGAAGATAGTTGATCTGTTTTTACTGAAGCATAGGAAGAATAGCCTGCTCCAGAGACACTATTGGAAAGGGAGGAGCATTTTCATATCTGAAACAATATCAACGAAATTTTCATATTCTGTTAAAATTCATTGGTCTCTATTGCACTTTGAGGGGAACTTTCGTCCAGGTATGATTTTTTAACCATGCATTAGTCATTTGAAAACTACTGGTTCCCTGATGTTCCAAATATTGACACTAATGATATATTATACAGATGTTCCAACTATTCATAGTTAATTATACAATATTTAAAAATCACATGCATTAATATCACCACAAATCTTAATCATAACTTTATCACTGGCAACAAATAATGTTAGTTTTTTCTTTTTCTGTCATGCTCATTTAAGTTAGTTTCAAAAAAAAGTCTGCCAAATATGTTCCAAAATCTATAGTTTGCCAGGCATTCTTTCAAGTAAAAGTGCTGTTCTATTTTTTTAGAAAAGTAATTACTTCAATTAACAACTAAAATAATTGTACAGGGGCTTTTCCTTGAGACAACCATCATTGTCTGGTTTGCAGCATAAATGACTTATGCATACTTCCCATTTTGTTACACAGAATAGTAAAAACACGTATATACTCCAGTATATACAAGATTTAATAAAATAAATATTTGTACTATTTCACCAAGATGCTCTCAGTGTTCCCAGGCTATCCTCCTGTTTTCTTCTAAAGACACTAAGGAACAATTCAGAGATAATGACAACAATAGTGAATCTTCTAATTCATGAACATGATATATCTCCCCAGGTATTTGAAGTTCTTCAATTTCTCTCTACAGTGTTTTCTAGTTTTCAGTGTACAAAGCCTTACACATTTTATTAAACTTATCTCTGAGTATATCATTTTTTTAGTATACCATGTTTTACATATCATAAATTGAACTGTTTTTACTTTTATTTTCTAATTGTTGCTTATTTATAAAAATATAATTGATTTCTAGATTGACCTTGTATCATGTGACCTTCTTGAATTCATTTACTATAGTCTAGGAATTTCTTTGTAGACTCCTCAAAATTTTCTATTATATAACGTTACTTTTCTTCTCTAAACTATGTGCATTTTGTTTTTTATTTTTGTCCTTTTTTTGCACTGATTAGTGCCTCCAGTACAACAATGAAAAGAAGCAGTGAGAGCAGACATCCTTGTCTTATTTCCAGTCTTAGGATAAAAACATTCAGTCTTTCACATTAATTATTATGTTTGCAATAGGCTTTTCAGATATAAGCTTTTTATTCCTAGTTTGTGAAGGGTGTTGCATGTTGTTAGTTGCTTTTTTGGTATCAGTTGAAACCATAATAGTTTCCTATTTTGCTCTGTCTATGTGGTATATTGATTTTCAAATGCTAAAAGCAACCTTGCATTCCTGGGATAAATCCCACTTGGTTCATATATATTGCTGTAATCAATTTGCTAAAAATTAGCTGAGGATTTTTGCATCTATGTCTATGAGGGCCTGTAACTTTATTTTCTTGTATTGTTCTTATCAGTTTTGGCGTCAAGCTTATATTTGTCTCATAACAAGTTTAGATGTGTAATGTCTTGGTCTGGTTTTAGTAAGACAATTACAGCCTCCTTAAATGAGTGAAGAAGTGTCCCCTTCTCTCTTTTCTGAAAGGGTTTGTTTTTGTTTTGTTTTGTTTTATTTTGTTTGGTTGTAGGATTAGTATCCTTTTGTGTAAGTTTGATCAGATTCACCAGTAAAACCATCTGGACCTTGAGTTTCCTTCTGATTTATGGTTAGAACTCTAATTTCTTTAGTTGATATAGTGCTATTTAGGTTTTCTATATTTTCTTATAATTTGATAATTTATGTCTTTCAAAGAATTTGTCCAATTCATCTAATTGTCAAATTCATTGGCATAAAATTGTTCATAACAATCTCTTATTAGCTTTTGAGTCTATGAAGAATATGCAGTGAGGCACTCACTTATTCCTGATGTTAGTAACCTGTCTTTTCAGTTTTTCTTTTAGCCTAGTGAAGACATATTAACTTTATTTTTTTAAAGAAACACAATTTTTGCAATACTTTTGTCATTTGGCATTATCTTATAAAGGTGAACATTCACATATTCTATGGTTCAACTATTCTAATCCTAGAGAAACCCTTAAACAAGTGCACCAGAAATAGTTTACAAAGTGTTCACAGTAGCATTGTTCAAGAAGACAAAAAAGTGTAAACAACTCATTTCCATGTAAAGAAAAAAAATAAATGTAGTACCTATGTATGCACAATCATAAAAATGAAAAA
The DNA here is from genome assembly GCF_011100685.1 of Canis lupus familiaris. Taxonomy (NCBI): domain Eukaryota; kingdom Metazoa; phylum Chordata; class Mammalia; order Carnivora; family Canidae; genus Canis; species Canis lupus. The sequence goes on along the minus strand of NC_049248.1, from coordinate 40,232,213 downwards.
TTGGACACAGTGTATTTTCTATTGTTGCATAATGAATTACTGCAATTTAGTAGCTAAAATCAACACAAATTTATTATCTCGCAGTCTCTGTGGATCAGAACTCCAGGCATGGATCAGTTTGGTACTCTGCTCAGAATCTCTTCAGGCTAAAATCAAAGTGTAAGCCATGCTATGATCTCATCTGAGACTTGTAGTCTTCCAAGATGACACGGTTGTCAGCAGAATCTGATTTCTTGTAGCTTATAGGACTGAGGTCCCCAGTTCCTTGCTAGCTGACAGCCAGGGACTGCTCTCAGCTCCTACAGACTCCTTCAGTTCCTAGCCACAAGGCCGCCTCAGAGCATGGTAGCTTCTAATCTCTCTGACTTTAGGAAGTGCCCATTTCTATGGGCTCACCTCCTTAGGTCAGGGCTATTCAGGATAGTCTCCCTTTTTTATTTACTCAAAGCCAGCTGCTCAGTAGCTAATCATGGAAATTAAATCCCACCGTATTCACAAATCCTACCCATATTCAAGAGGAAGGGACTATAGAATACTATATTAAGAAGTTAGGGGACAACTTAATATTCTTTCTACCACAGCCATATAATAGGAAAATAACTCTAACCTGATGGAAAACAACTTTGAGCCTGAATTATACCAGCCATTAGATGCTACCAGCATTTATAATCTCAGAAGAACTTTTAACCCAGTGTAACTCTGCCACTGGGTATTAGATGATGCCAGGTATTTCTCTAAAATGATTAAACAATCTGGCCTACTTAAAATATAAATTAAGAGCCAGAGATAACAGTATTAAGGATTAGATTTTCAGTAATTTATAAATAAAATGTATTATAAATAAATAGCTAAATTAAGAAACTATACTATGTCAATGAGAAGTCTGCTTTGAGTAAGTTTCTGTACTATAAAAAAAAAAATGACAGTTTGAGATTACACAACTCTAAGGCTGTCCCAGTGTAATATGATATTTCACAAGTGCTGTTTTGACCCAGTCTTGATGTCATGGCTTAAACTCTCAATTCCCCTTCACTGGCAATTTATCAAACTCCCACTCCAACTACTTCCCTTATCAGGCTCTAACACTCCTGGGTTACAATACACACATACCCAACTGCCAGAGGCCCCCAGATACCTACACTCAGGAACAGCTTCTTCTTAGCCTGGGAAACCTACCTAACTCTATCCTATTTGCCATACATAAGCACCTCCTACAGTTCCAGCCTACTGTTACCCTGTCCTCAGGTGTAACCCACTATGTGGCTCCACACAACGGACTTCTCTCTTTGGAGCTGTAAGTAACAAACAGTTCTGCTTTTTATCTATTTGTCTGAGTTGCACTGCACCATCAAAAATCTCTTTAAATCGTATAAAACATCTAGTCTTACCCTGATTGCAACACCAGCTGTCACTAACTGACAGCTGCTTGCACTTGGTCCACTATTTGTACTGACTACAAATTATTTCTGCCAAGTAATGCCCATTGCCAATAGCTTGCCTTTGAAACTGCTTTATAAATTTTACACCATATGTCTATATTTTTACTTAATTTATTCCTCAGAACAGCTTTTAAGGAAAAGAAGGACAACATTATACTAATTTGATAGCTGGGGTTAAGGCTCTGATCTGTCACCGAGAGGCATAGCCAGAATTAAAAAAACAAATCTTTTGGTTCTTAGTTTAGTCCAATTTCTAGTATATCTTTGTACCCACTATTTAAGTTAGCATTGTCTTTTTAATTAAAATTTTCCTACTTAAAGAGTACAAATAAAACTATTACCTTCTTGTGAGGTCAGTCCTTCCTTCCTCCTCAACATCAAGGACAGTAGGATTTAAGTGTAAGCCACAGAACTTCTTAAGCCTTGAAACTACTACCACTCACTACCAAGCCTGATTTAAGGGACCCTCAGAGCTCTGGCACTTCTGGAAAGATAGTCACTCTATCCACAGAATTGAAAAAGAGTCCACAGAGCTCAGCACACTTCTAGAATGAGACCCTCATTCTACCATACACAGCTCATCTACTCAACCCCAACCGACCCTTAACACCTCACCCCACCACTGACAAACTGAGAAACCAGTCCCAAGAAGGGGGCTATATTACAACTGATTATCCACCTCCCCCTGAGAGAACTAATCCCATCATGTCCTATATCTCTGCTTACAACACTCACCATGTGAATCCTTAGCCCCCAGATCATCCCTCAAATTAGAGATTCTTACCCTATTACAGTCCTCTACATTGCCTAAGTAGAATCAAACTCTAACTCCCAAAACAACCTCTACATCCTTCCACTGTGACTTTTGGAATTCAGGGTCTGTCATCAACAAAACCCCCCTTTCTATAAACTGAATGTTTGTATCTCCCCAAAATTCATATGCTGAAACCTGATTTCCAGTGTGATGATACTTGGAGGTAGGGCCTCTGGGAGGGGATTAGGTCATGAGGACAGAGCACACAAATGGGATTAGTGCCCTTCTAAAAGGGGCCTCAGAGAGCTCCCCCTTTCTACCATGTGAAGACACCGTGAGCAGATTCTCACTAGACGCTGTCAGCACCCCATTCTTAGACTTATCAGCCTCCAGGACTGTGAGAAATAAATATGCATTGTTTATAAGCCACCTAGTCAAAAGCATTTTGTTACAGCAGCCCGAACAGATTACAGACACCCCTATATCCTTCAACCTCTTGGATAGATGTTTCTTTCTCCTCCTTTATCTAGTCAAAACCTGGCTGTCCCTTAATAAAGCATGTGCCCATGCAGTCATTCCAAGAAGTGGCTATTTTTGCTCCTACAACTTGCATACCAATACTTTTTTAATGATAAGCTGCAATCCATTAGTGGGTTGTAAAATCAATTTAGTGGGTAGTAAATAGTAAACTTTTAAAATAAGGTAACAGAACAGAAATCAACAGCATGTACTGAATGTAGTTGAGTATAAAAAAGCACTTTGTAAATTTTAAGCGCTCTACAAATGTTAGTTATAATTATTAATTACTGAACAAGGGCTCTAACCCTTTCTCTCCATAGGAGTCCTAATTTGAAACTTCCTTCACCCTTTCTCTCTCCTTTCTTCTTTTCCTATGTAGAACAAAGAGGAAGTAAAGAACTCCACTGACCTGTTAGTGGAAAATTCATCTCTGACACCAAGCTTCAAAACTTTGAATGAAAGAAAAGCAGTGTCATATAGAGTGGTTAGGTTCTAGTTAGCAATGGAAGGTATGCTTTCATTGTGGCTGAACAGGGTTTTTATAAGCCAAGCTGATAATTCATTATAATCAACTGATAAAGGAACTTTTATAACACAATCCTAACTGGTGAACACCTGCATTATACTTTCTTATTCAAACCACAGCAGAACTCCTGTTCTCAGAAATGAAGAAGCCAAGGCTGATAGACAAGAGACTGAGCCTTTTAAGGTCTTTCAAAGTACTATAGAGAACTTGAAACCTTAACTATCTGGGAACTTTTCTCTGAGCCTCAGATAGAACACTGTTGTGTCCTGAGGAGCTCTGTATTCCATACTTAGAATCTGGCTATGAGCCCAACTCATCTAATTCTATTGTTGTGAACTCTATCAATAGGGCAGCCTCACACCACCATGTTTCCTTAGAATGACATAATTAGACCCATCGGGTATATTGTTTCCTTTTAACACTAAGTATAAAGACTCCCTATTACTTGTCATAGCAAATTAAAAAAAAAAAAAACACTATTCTAATCCTTCTGTCAATTTCCCCATTTAATTTCTCTACTCTAGATAGACACCCCCATATCTGTGTTCTTCATCCCATAGCACATGACAGCATATCCATTTCTGCCTTCTGATTCTTTTTCTTTTTAAAGATTTTATTTATTTATTCATGAGAGACACACACTGAGAGAGAAAGAGGGAGAGAGAGAGGCATAGACAGAAGTAGGCTCCATGCAGGGATCCCGATGTGAGACTCGATCCCGGGACTCCAGGATCATGCCCTGGGCCAAAGGCAGATGCTCATCCGCTGAGCCACCCAAGTGTCCCCTGCCGTCTGATTCTATCCAGGCTGTTCTTCCCACATTTTGCCATCAAAACTGATCTTGAAACTTTTCCACCAGAAACTTTTTAAAAGATGGAATTATCAGGGATCCCTGAATGGCTCAGTGGTTTAGTGCCTGCCTTTGGCTCAGGGCTTGATCCTGGAGTCCCGGGATCGAGTCCCATGTTGGGCTCCCTGCATGGAGCCTGCTTCTCCCTCTGCCTCACTCTCTCTCTTTTTCTCTCACTGTGGCTCTCATGAATAAATAAATAAAATCTCCCACTCATTTTATATTCCCCAAATGGATTTTAAAATGAGTGGGAAATATCAGAAAGGGAGACAGAACATGAGAGACTCCTAACTCTGGGAAACAAACAAGGGGTGGTGGAAAGGGAGGTGGGGGGGGTTGTGACTGGGTGACGGGCACTGAGGGGGTCACTTGATGGGATCAGCACTGAGTGTTTTTCTATATGTTGGCAAATTGAACACCAATAAAAAATAAATAAATAAAATATTTTTTAAAAAAAATGGAATTATCTACCTGCTGTTCACCTCCTACTTAATTACTCTACCTTGTAACATTGTATAGGAGTTTGGACTTGTCCATACATTACTATGAAAAGTAAGGTACTATTCTGGTGCACCAGGTTATAAGTCTAAGGCCAGGGCTGTATTTCTAACTTTGCCTTTTGGCTCACTTAATACCCTTGAACCCATGCTGAGATAATACCTATACTTCAGTTTGTTGAGGCATGGGTAAAGAGGTGGCATGTCAAAGCATAATAGAGAGGTATTTTACTTATTTTCTCCCTGTGATATTTAAGGCAAGGTTCTGACATAAAGCACATGTTTACTAAATACTATCATACCATTAGGCCAAAGCCTATTTTTGCCTCCCCTCACCGCCTACGTTTTTTTGTTTGTTTGTTTGTTTGTTTGTTTGTTTTTTAAGAATACAATCTTATACTGATTTGTTTCCCAAAGAAGAAGAGAGGAGGGTCTGGGCTGCCTCTTCCATCTATCAATGTGCCAACTCTCTCCAAATATCCTTTTGAAGTAAAGTCAGATTTAGGTGCTTGGTTAAGTTGAATGTAATATTGTGTGGCAGAGGCAATGTAAGTCTTCCTTAGACCTCATTTCCTTTTTTACTAGGCACAATCATTTTACTTCCCAGCCACCCCTGAAGTCAGGCGGGATATGTCACTACACATCTGAATTCAGACTAAGGGAATGGGGTAAAAATTATGTACCCCACTTCCAGGGTTGGCCCCTGATATCTCCAACAAGTCCACCACAGTTCTCCTCCCTTATCTGAGGCACATAGATTGGATGATTCCAAGGCAACTGGTGATGGTGGAGCCACAAGATAGAAGCCATGTCCATCCACAACTGCAAGGAGCAGATACCCCACCCACCGGTCCCAACTAACCCACTATACAGGGACTTGTATGAAGCATAAGCCTTTATTGTGTTAAACCACTCAGATACTGGTCTCGTTGGCCTACCCTGATTAACGCACCTTATATTTAACAACAGTGGTCACATAAATGAGAAGAACCCACAGACTTAGTTCCAGGACCTGAGATATAAATCCTGGCTGTACCACTCTCTGCACATATTCTATGATTGGCTCCAAAATATGCTCTATACCCTTTACCACTTGCATGTCTAGCACATTCTCTTCTTTTTTGGAGCCCTCTCCACTCTCCTCTGCCTCAAGACTTCTGTGAGGCACTCTCTGACTTCCCTCCCATGCGTAGGTCTTTGTTCCTAGTGCAGGGTCTATCCCGCCATTTTAGCATCTATTACATTTGATTGCAAATATTTGTTGAGCTTGGGTTTCCAAAGACTGAGTCCTTGAATCCACAGACAATTCCTTTGGGATCTCTGACTGCCAGCATTTAGTCCTGGTGCCTGGCACATAGCAAAAATCAATAAATCAATAAATCAATAAATCAATACATAAATACATAAAATAATAATAAATATATATTAAAGGAATAATTGTCACTTATGACCTTAAGTGAGTCCCTTATTTTTGAACTCTTTAAAATTTTACCGAATTTGATGATGATAATGATATAATGAAATCATTATAATGATTGTGAATCAATGTGATAATGAAATAATGTGATTTGTAGATTCTAAACAGATGCTGATGGTAACATGGTTTATCGTATTCTGCAGTCCCTTCTCATTTTATTTTTTCAGTCAAATTCACCTTAATGCTTCGAGGAAGCTCTGTCCAATAGTAAAACAATGCAAGCCACATATATAATCTAATCATCGTAGTAGCCATATTTAAAAAGTGCAAGGCAGTAGGTGAAATCGGTTTTCGTGAGGGACTTAACCCCGGCTGTGCCAAGCCCTGAGCCGCCGCTCGCCCCCCACAGCCCGGCTCCCGGGCCCGCGCGACGCGCTCCGGCGGCAGGACGGCCTCCCTCAGCCCTCGCAGGCGCCGCGAGCCGCCGCCGGGACGCCCCGAAGTCCCGCGCTGAGGAACCCACCCGGTCGCCTGGATTCGCTCTCGCAGCGACTGTGTGCATAGGGCGAGCGGTTACTAGATGTCGGGGTAACTCCGGGTCCCGCGTGCAGAGGCGGTGGGAGGCCGAGTGGCCGGGATCGGAGCGGGTCAGTCAGCGCGCGGGCGGGCGGGCGCCGAAGGCGGGATCCCGACGCCTGGGCCCGCGGCGTCCTCGGCGGGCGGACGGGCGGGCGGGCGCCGAGGTCCGGGCCGGGCGGGCAGGGCCGGGGACCGCGGGGACCGTGGGACCGCGGCCCGCCCCCTCCCCCCCTCCCCCACGCCGCCGCCGCCGCCGCCGAGCCCCGGAAGCGGGCGGGGATTTCCTGTGCCCGCCCCGCCCGCGCCCGCCCGGCCGCCGTCCCCGCCCGTCGCTGGCTCCGCGGCCGCCGGCTCCCACCAAGCGGAGGGCGGAGGGGAGGGGCAGGCGGCGCCCAGAAGGGAGGCGCGGGCCGCAGGCCAAGCCGACCGGGGTGAGTGGGGCCGGGCCGCAGGGCGTCGCGGCTGGAGGGAGGGACGACTGGCTTCCCGGGGCGGCGGGCGGGGGGCCCGGTCACCCCCCACGCGGCGCCGGGAGGACCGTCGCGGCCTGCGGGTCGCTCGCCTTAACCGGGGGTCGGCCCTCGCTGTCATCGCGGGCCCGCCCCGCGCCCCGGCTTCCCGGTCCCCGGCGTCGCTGACAGGCCGCGCGGGTTCCCGCCGCTGTCACTCGCGCACTGGTTACCCCGGGGCTCCTCTCTCTTGACCTGCTCCTGCCCCGGTTCCCGGGAAACCTGTTTTCTGACCTCACTTCCCCTGCCCTAGCTCTGCCTCCCTCGGATTCTCTGAAATCTGACCCTGCCCAGGGGCACTGTGACAAGAAGAGGGGAAGAAGCCACCTTACTCCGGAGCAGGCACCCGTCCCGCCCAAGCCCCACCCGGGGCACAGGGCACGGTTCTCCGGCGGAGCGCGACTCGTCCCTGTGCCCTTGGGCTTCTCGTGTCACACACCCCCTTGGCCCTGTCCAACAGCTGCCGCTGCACAAACTTCCTTCTGCAGGTGCCTTGACCCCCGGATATGTGAGGAAAAGTGGGAAACGGAAGCCCTGGGAGCCAGACTCCAGTAGGCCTGGGAACATCCTGGAGCCAGGAGAAACCTGATTAGGCTGACACCCATGACTGCCCGGGTTCTGGCTCCGAGAGCGTGAACATCTTAGGACACGCTGTGTGAGGATAAGTCCCCACCCCCTTGTTGCTGAGATTTTTGCCAGCACTTCCACAGGTTTTCTGTCAGTGGCCTGGAGAGGCTCACAGCGAGCCCTGTAGGCTCCACAGAAAGAAACTTCCCATCCAGGGACGGTGCTGCTGGGGAGATGGACAAATGAGTCTGAGACAGGTGTCCAGACATTAACTGTAGGTAAAGCCCTGAGGGAGGAGTTCAAAGGGAGCTTGAGAAACAAAGAAGACCTCCAGTGAAGAGAGGGGAATTAGTGCCTTATATGTTAAAAGCGAAGCAAACACAGGGGTTGGAAATCAGAAGAGAGCGCTAAAATGGAAGTTTCCCTTTATTGCTTTACTGGGAATTTTCCTTTCTCATGAGAAGTCTCTGAAAAGGAAACCTCCTAAGCTGGGAATCAGTCCAGGAGGCTCCCATGAGGCCCCGAGACTTCTCTGGACTTCTGAGATGAAAGCATAATTTGTTCCCTTCCTGTGCATTGGGCTTAGGGTTGCCACCTACCTCTTTTTGTCAAAGACAAATAGGCAAGAAAATCAACAACTTGACATCGGTCATTAACCTGTCGTGGGCTTCTGGGTTCTTGCAAGTGTTACTGAATAGATATGAGTGAGCCAGGATAGTTAACCAAGGTTCTGACTTGTTTTTGGAAGGCTTTCACTAGCTCTGACTGCTTGAGTACTGAATAAAAATCACACGCGCGCGCACACACACACACACACACACACACACACACAAAAGATGTTGCCAAGCAGAAAGGACTCTGTGCAGTCTCATAGACTGTTTCTCTGCCAGAAGTCAAGGAAGTCCCCTTGTCACAACACATGAGACCTGTTCTGACTCCAAGATGTCCGGAGAAAAAAAAAGCCCACAACCTGGTCCCGTGCACTACAGGATTATTGTTAAGTATTTTTTTTTTTTTTTTTAATCTAGGGATGCCTCAGTGGCTTGGTCGGTTAAGCATCTGCCTCTGGCTCAGATCACGATCCTGGGGTCCAGGGATTGAAACCCATCTCGATCTCCATGCTGAGCAGGGAGTCTGCTTCTCCCTGTCCCACTGCCCCCCCCCCCCGCCACTGTACTCTCAGTCTCTTTCAAATAACTAAATAAAATATCTAAAAAAAATGTTTTTTGTATAACCTAAATCTCTTCTCTGGCAATCAAGAGAATAAATAGATCTATAAAGAGATATAAACCATTTCTTGTTCTTAGTAGCATCATTTATCAGCTTTTTTCCCTAGACAGGAGAAAATTATGTCTATTGTTTTTAACTTATCCCCAATGGCCATGTTTCCCATCCCTTTCTCCACTTTTATTTCTTCTGATGAACCATACTGGTTTCTGGTTTCTTCATACCCTTCTTTAAAACTGAATATATTTTTCTAATGAGATCTGACTGGTTCTTTCCTATGTCTCAGGTTCTTTCCTATGTCTCAGCTCACAGGACTATTAATTCACACACTGAGGTCATGTTAGCATCAATTATTTCCCCTTTATCCACTCTGGTTCAAATGCTTTCTTTTCCTTTATACTTTTCCCAAGTAGACATCAACTCCTTACTGACTAACAATTTCTCCTGTTAGGGTTGCTTTGGAGTTTTACACATGCTTTCTGAGTTATTGGTCTTTCTACCACATTTATTACCAGTTCTTATTTTCTGCATCAGAGTGCCAGGTTGTGTCTCTTTGTTGAGGCTTAAGAGAGGTGTCATTTGGTTCAGGCTTATAAAGGGGATGTGTGCTCCTTGTATACACACACACACACACACACACACACACACATACACCTTTGGCTAGGACTTCTATCTATAGTAATCATTTCATTCTGAACTAATTGATGAGAATGAGATTTGTGGCAGAAAATCTTCTATGTGATTATATCCATTTTTGTTGAGTGTAAATCCGTGCACATTCCATTCCTACATGTGTCCAGATTACTTACTTTATTGTATTTTGAGTGGTTGAAATTAAATGAATACCTTTTGAATTTCCAGGATTGATCTTTTAAAAAAAAAAATTAAGTTCTTCCAGCCATCAAGAGTATTCTGTTTCTGCCATGAGGTCCCCAAAATAACTGTTAGTGACTTTGTTATTTAGCACCTGCTCATTTCTTAGTTCCTCCAAGAAGCTTGGCCCAGGCTCAGTTGATTGGAACACACCAAACTTTAAAGTTCATCTTCCATCAAGCTCCCCTTATCTGGTTTCATCTTTTATCCCTCAGGCTGTTCTCCGTAACTCCCTTAGGAATATCACCTCTTTCCATTTTTAATGGGCACAGCTGATAATGAATTTGTTCCAGGTCACAATTTGGGTTTGCAGCAAAAATGCTTTCAGAACAGACAGCAGTCCTGGGTACAGGATGGGAGTCAATGAATGTCCAGCTGGATGGAGCAGAGCCTCAGGTGGAAAGGGGAAGCCAAGAAGAGGGGCCATGGAGAACAGCACCAGGGCCACTGGAGCACCTGTGCTGTGACCTTGAAGAGGATCCACAGTCCCTTCAGGAGAAGGGTGAGAGCCTGGAGTGTATATGTGTGTTTGAGTACTGTAACCAGTACCAGGACTAGTCTATTCTTCTTGGGCTCTGGTCACAGGAATATCAGGAGTTCCTGGGTTTTGTAAATCATGAAACTGCACTTCTCCTATTTCTTGCATAATCACTCCCTCCACATGCTGCAAGTGCATGGTTAGTGGTATTGAATGTGGGAGACAAAGGAAGTGACAACTCCTATTACTGTTGAGAACACACCCAGTAAGATGCACTTTACTAGGTGAAAATTACATTCAAATAATATAAATTCAAACCACAACTAGTCTAGTGGAGGTGGCTGACATATAATAAGCTTTACTAAAAACCACTTAACACCTTTGCAAAATATGTTAAGTGGAGATCTCTTCCACTCTATGTATGCATTTGAATTTTACCAATGGATACAGATTCAGGAAAATGTGACCCTTAAGTTCCTCTGACATGGGGTCCATCGCGCCCTTATTGGGAAAGGATGGATGGTCCATCTCTAGTGTTTCCTCTTTTTTCTCTCCAGCTCAGTCAGCTCCCTGGGTTCCTGCCATTCCCCAGGAGGGGAGCACCGGAGATTGGGAGATGGCAGCTGCACTTCTTGCAGCAGGATCACAGGTGGGCTGTTTTCCTTGGCCTCTCCCAGGGTCTCATCACTGCTACCTTTCTGTAGGCTCACCATCATCCTATTGATTTGTTATCTCACATGATCACAAATGGTATCTTCATCTTATAACTGGACAGATTCTTTCCCCTTCCAAATGGCTCATTAATACCCTTGAAGTGTGAAGTGAGTGAAGGCATGACAAGAAGAGGGGAATTCCTAGAGGTTAAGTTGTTTTTAATGGATGGCTGTGCCATTCCTATATGGCTTTTAAGAACAATTTATTAATGTTCTTTAAGAAAAAAATCTGGAAAGACTAGGAAAAGAGGACCTGAGGGAAGCTTGATAGAACATAAAGTAGACAGGACTGGGTGGGTAATGGAACATATGGAAAAGGAGAGAAGATAGAAAGATGTAAAGAGGGGCAGAGCCAGAGAGAGGAAATAGGTTTGGATTCAGAAGGCAATAGGAAACTCATGGAAAGATAATAATAGTAGTAGTAGCTATACTCCCAGAGTGCTTACCATGCTTGTGTCTCTCTAAATGCTTTATGTATATTAACCCATTTATCTCTGAGAGGAAACCAAATATGCTCATTTTACATGTGAGAAAATAGAGTAGGAAGAGATTAGGGCACTTGTGTAAGGACAAAACTGCTAATAAATGGCAGAGCTAGGAGTCATTTGGCTTGAGAATCCTAACCACTATACTATATACTGTCTCCAAAGATAAAGATATGGCATGATGGGTAGAGGTCAAAAAAGATGCTTCATCTATATGATTTTGTACTGATAGAAAAGGAAAAGGTCAAGTGGAGGAAGAGGAAGCTAGTACCCAGTTTCTGCAATTAAAAGAACGAGGCAAGTGAGGTGAGACTGGGCAGACACCTGTAGTTAATCAGGGGAGTAATGAGTTCATGGTGCCTCCAACTTCATGGTTCAAGTGGGAAACTCCTCAAGAGACATTATCCTCCTCACTCACTCACCATTACTTTCGCCCCTCTGCTCCATTTATCTTTCACCAAAACTATATGCCTTACCCAAAGACTTCTGGGGGAATTCTTTCCCTAAATGCTCTCATGCCCTCTCTTCTACCACTTCAGCCTTTTATACTGGGATCACATTTTCCTTAAGGAACAATTACTAACAGATGATGCTACATTTTGTTTCAGGGCCTGGTAACCATCAAGGATGTGTCCTTGTGCTTCTCTCAGGAAGAATGGCGGAGCCTGGACCCTTCTCAGACAGACTTTTATGGAGAATATGTCATGCAGGAAAACTGTGGGATAGTGGTCTCTCTAAGTAAGCATGATCTTCCCTAGCCACTTTTAAAAGATTATACTCTGGGAAGATGGGGCCATCTGCTCCAGAGCTATTGGATAGTATCTATCTAGGGTTCTTTCCTTGGCTGGAAGTCTGTCTACACTTTTACCAGAGAAAGAGCATTAGGGCTAATCCAAAGAGAATAGAAATGAGGTGTCATTTCTTAAAAACAACAGCAAAATAATGCTGAATTGTGGAGAAGGGAACTTTGGGCTCTTCTTGGTTGGGAATTAAGAGGGAGAAGGACATTTAAGTGATAGAACTGAGTCCTTGGAAACTCAGCAAGCCATCTAGGGTAAAATGGGAGTGGAGGTAGGACAGCTGTAGTAGGGCTAATTAAGTAAAGTTAAGGACAGGTGGGCTGGAAGTATTTGAAATCTGAGTGGAAGAGAACAGACACACTAGGGAAGAGAATATGACTTTCTAAAAGAAAGAAGAGGAACTTAACAGAAATGGGGACAGGAGAGAGGCCTATATCTGACCTTCTTTTATCTCCAGTTCCAAGGAATAATCTAGGAAACAGCTTTTTTTCAGAAATAGAAAATTACAATTGAACTCACTGACATCTCTGTTTTCCTTTCCTATGGACAGGATTTCCAATTCCCAAACTGGACATGCTTTCTCAACTAGAAGGAGGGGAAGAACAATGGGTCCCTGACCCCCAGGACTTGGAGGAGAGGGACATCCTAAGGGTCACATACACAGGTAAACACCTAGAATACACTTTCAGCCACTGCCTTCAACCCTCTTGGAGTGTCATCCTTATGTGTCCATCCAATCCCTCCTCCACTCAGTGAGTTACAGAGTCAAAAAAGTTGAGATCTTTTTCTTCAAAGGCAAGACAGTGTAGCAGAAAGGTTTAGAAGGCAGGCTCTAAAACCAGACTTTGTGGATTTGAATCCAGGACCACACCTGGGAATCTTGGAAATGTAATTAGCTCGCATTTGGGTTCCTCATTGGTAAATTATCGAGAGACTTAAATATGTTAACAGAATAGAACAATACCAGGCACATAATAAGCACTCAATAAATGTTAGTTGTTGTTGTTACTGATGTTATTATTCAACATCCCACTCATTGTGGAGATGCTTTCCAGGGTGCCGCTAGTATTGCTGACAGATGGTCACTCAGCCCATGAAGATTGCAGCACATTTCTTAACTCTTTCCATCTATGCTTAGACAGGAAGATGGAAGTAATTTAAATAAAAAATAAATAAATAAATAAATAAATAAATAATAAATAAATAAATAAATAATAAAAGCATAGACCATTTACTAAATGCTCACTATGTGCAGGTATTATACTGTCTGTCTTATAACATCTATCTTATGATCATTGCCATTTTACAGAAGAGAAAAGGCTTACAGAAGCTAAGTGGGAAAGCTGAGATTCAAAATTGGGGAATCTGCCTCCTAAGCCTAGGCTTTTAACTTCTACACTTCTTGCACTGTCTTGAACAATATTAGAATCTGTTCTTCCAGCCTTTGTGGGGTGAGGTTTAGGCCCTAACAGGAATCAGACAACCTCACCTGTGACTTGGGTCCTGGGGTACTCTCTTGTGACTCCCCTCTTGGGGTTGGTATTTTCCCTTCTCCACAGGAGATGGAAGTGAGCACGAGGGTGATACCCCTGAACTAGAAGCAGAACCTCCCAGAATGTTATCTAGTGTGTCTGAAGATACTGTTCTCTGGAACCCAGAGCAGGATGAGAGCTGGGATTCCATGCCCAGGGGCTCCAGAGGAATGCTCCTGGGCCCACCTTTTCTTCAGGAAGATAGCTTCTCAAACCTTCTATGTAGCACAGAGATGGATTCCCTGTTAAGACCTCACACATGCCCCCAGTGTGGGAAACAGTTTGTGTGGGGCTCCCACCTTGCCAGGCACCAGCAAACACACACTGGGGAGCGGCCCTATAGCTGCCTCAAGTGTGAAAAGAGCTTCGGGCGAAGACACCATCTGATCCGGCACCAGAAAACACACCTACACGACAAGCCCAGCAGGTGCTCTGAGTGTGGCAAGAATTTCCGATGCAACTCCCATCTGGCCAGCCACCAGAGAGTGCATGCGGAAGGCAAGTCCTGCAAGGGCCAAGAGGTTGGAGAGAGCCCGGGGGCTAGGAAACGGCAGCGTGCCCCCCCAGTGCCAAAGTGCCATGTGTGCACTGAGTGTGGGAAGAGCTTTGGCCGACGGCACCACCTGGTGAGACACTGGCTGACCCATACTGGGGAGAAGCCCTTCCAGTGCCCTCGCTGTGAAAAGAGCTTTGGCCGTAAACATCACCTGGACAGGCACCTGCTGACCCACCAGGGACAAAGTCCCCGGAGCAGCTGGGACAGAGGGACATCTATCTTTTGAAATCTGTTTCTGCTGCAGCTGTGGTCACATCTATCAGCAGCTGGTGCTACCAGGAGTCTCTGCCAGAACTGCCCCTCTCCTGCACCCCAGTGGCCAGAATCATGAACCCTGGCTCCATCCTTAGAAAGATGAGGTTCCAACATTGGCCAAACATTTCTCACCAGTTCTATGAGATTCCACATAAAATGGAGTTCTTTGGGCAAAACTTTTAGGAAACGATGCTGATATTCAGCCAAAGCCCATTCTCAAGGGTACTACTTGAGAATCAGCAGTTTATGGCTGCGGTCCATCCTGAGTGGTTGGAGCCTATGCTCTACCAGTTGAATATTTGAATAACACCTTTGTATACTGTAACTATTATATCCTCTCTGTATATAGAGAGAAAGACCATATTAGCATATTGAAGGCTCTGAGAACGTATGTGTGCAAAGACTTGTCAGGCCTCTTTTACTGCAGTGTTTCCTAAATGTGTTTGACCTCAGAGTCCTTGCTATCTCACCTCCCGCAGAACTGGTGACTCCATGAAACACACTGGTGAACACTGGGTTAGGGAGTAATGAGGAAACGGGAAAGAGATAGTGATCAGGCACCCAGAGTCCTCCTTTTTTATCCAGATGAAAGCTGAGGGGCAGACCTCATTCCTGTGTGGGTCTATCATCCTTACCCTGATCATCCAAATATACATCACACCTCTTACCCCCACCTATTGAAAAATAGAAACAAGAACGTTTTCACTCCCTTATTCAGACTCCCTTCATCTTCCTCATACATATATCCAGCTGAGGGATCACGCTACAATGCTGAGATGGACTTACACTCCCAAAGGAACCCAGGCCCACACGGAAGAAAAAAACTTTATCCCCTTGAACAGACCCCTCTCCTCTTGACTGTGTCTTTATGTGTCTATGTGTATCTGTGTGCAGGGTCTTTGAAGAGAGCATGCAATGTGCAAACTGTACAAGCTAGATTTTCTAGGGGCTGTTTTCTGGGGGTGAGGGTAGTAGGGATTGTATGGGATTTTTTTGTTTTGTTTCAAGATAGGAAGTAAGCTGAGCGATTAAGGGAGCCCTCATGGAAAGGATTAAGTGATGGGTTAAGTTGTGGGAGTTGAGGTATAAAGCTTTCCCCTGTATTGCTGAGATCAAGACAACTGTGGATATATATGTATAGGTCTGAATCTCTGGGCCACAGATTCTTTTTGCCTAGGAGGAGAAAGACAGACACATCCTCAGTGAGGTGAGCTGTTTCTTGTTGATTTCAAGTAAGGTGCATATAGAAGCTTTGTGCTGAGTGGGTTTCTTTGTCTTGTTTTAGTGCTGGAAAATTAGGACAGGAATCACAGTGCTTGCAGGTTGTTGTCATCACTCTTATTTGACCTTGATTGCCTCATCAAGGAGACAGTTTTTCTTAAGGATCTCATTCTCCCAGAAACGGAATGTTAGGGAAAATGGCTATGGTTCAGCTTTTCAGCCGATGTGGTGGGGAGGTAGTGCATTGGGTTTTCTTCCCAGTTCTGGGAAGGTATCCACACTAAGACTCTTAACTCCAGGACTTGCCTAAGTATTCTAGCATCTATTGGTTGATGAGTTGGTCATTGTTTTGCCTTATTGATAATGTGTTAATACCAATCATATAATTTAAAAATTATCTTGTATGTAAGAGCAGTTTGGGGTTAGGAAGGAGAGGAGCAAAGCAGATAAAAGTGGGATAATTTCTCTTTAATGCTTACATTCTGGTTTTTCCTTAACATACTTATTTCTTAACCACAATTTGGTGGAATTAACCAGAGAGGCAAAAGGAAGTAAGCTGCAACAATCTAGTTTAGTGATTATCCCATTTGCTTAGGAAAAACTGGGTGAACCACAGCTCCTCAGAGTTCTGGACCTAAATAGAGCTGAAAATAGGGTCATTTTGTTGACCGGGCTTCTTAGAGTGGATATGAGTTGAGCAACCCAGCTGCCACCTCCCTTTTGCCACACAGAGGAGCCTTTCTTCTTTGCCTGGGATGCACTTCTCTTGCTTAAGTTCCTACGAATAGAGCAAAATGGCCAGCCCTTTTTAAGGTCCTCAGAAATAGGAGCATTTTAGGATTAATATTAGGAGGTACCCCAGGGAATAGGAGAGTATTGGATTCCAGTGGTAAAACTGGACTATGCCATTTCTTTTACCCTCCCACTATGCCTCATTCATTAATGCAGATCAGCTCTATGTAAGCAGGGGTTCAGAACCTGTTTTAGATCAGAGACCCTTATGAGACTCTGATAAAAATCAGAAGCTCACTTTTAAGAAAAACGGGCATTAGAAATTCACTCTGTTTTATATACACATTTAGCAGGTTCAGAGCCCATCCATGGAATCACTAAACCAGGGTCATAGGGAGTTACGCTGACCCAACATGGTCATTTATACATTTGTGTCAAAAATTACAAGGCAAGGATCACTAAATATTTTAAGGACTAAGATATCAGAGGCAGTAGGGTATAAAGACAGAGTCTAGTCTTTAATGACTAGGAGAGTATTGCTGACATTCTACTCTGTTTTTTGTTGTTTTTTTTTTTTTTTTAAAGATGACATGCTGACAAATTGAGCTCCTCACAAACCTTGTTTTAAAGACTTGTGGGAAGTGACTCTCTGTACTGTCAGATCACACATCTTAATAACCAAATGTTAACCTCCAGCAATTGGTCTGTTTTAGTAATTATAAGGATAGCAAGAGAAGTCCCCAAAGTCTGGGTGCAGCCATCCAGACGAAAGGCATGATAGAGTCTAAGAGCTTTCTGCAGAAAGGACATCCCTTTAGGTCATTTCTGGTACACCACTGTCTTCTCTACCTCGGTCCAACACCACTTCCCTTGGACGAAAAATAAAATAAGCAACAGCCATTAGATGGGTGAATAGATTTGGAAGATTTTTCCCACAGGGAATCAGCTTCAAACTCCCATCTTTCTCCTAGCTGGCTTTGCCACATGTCCACCCTATCCCCTTTAAATAAAAACAAAAAAACAAAAAACAAAAAACCAAACACACAACTGTGTCTGTGTTCTCTCTGGACAAATGTAAATTGGGGAAGTCCATCTTTAGAAACCTATCACCTTTTCCTTCTGTGGTGCCTTTACCCTGTTCAGGGCCCAAATATTCTTCCCTTTTTATCCCATCAAAGTATGTCTGCAAAGAATCCCTTATACCAGATAATATAACTCAAAGTGTTAGCTCTTCCCAGAATTACTTACATTTCAAGCCTTAACTCTGATAGAAGTGAAGGAAAAATTTTTCCCTTGTCAAAATGATGTTATATCTTCAGGGAGCTAAAAGGGTAATAATTTGTGACAAAATCCTTTCCTTTCCTATACTTCTGGACTCAAACCACTGTTTCCTTATTTCCATTAAGGGCAAGGTGAGCCCTTACTCAGAACCAGAAATGCCAGAAGACGTGTATTCTTTCCACCTCTCTTCAGATGAGTGCACTGGACAGGGATGAGTGGAGCTGGGTAGTAACAGAAATCTATTCCTTTAGAGTCTTAGTGATCCTGAGCTGGCAAAATTTCCTGGAGTGCTATATTAGAGCTTAGGTCTCAAAATGTGGTCTCTGAACCAGCAGCATCAACATCACCTGAGAACTTGTTTTAGAAATGCAAATTCTCAGGCTCTACCCCAAACAAACTGAATCAGAAATTCTGGGAGTAGAGCCCAGGAATCAGTCTTCACTTGCCTTCCAGAATATCTGATGTATGCCAAAGTTTGAGAATCACTGCTAGGAGATTCAAATTCCACTTCAATCAGTAGTACCTTATCCTATTCAAATTGGGAGGGGAATCTTTGTGTTCCTGTTGTCAGGTTTATTTTCTGCAACCCCTCAAGGCTAGTTTCTCCTCCTTTCTGGTTCGCTTGAGTCCCCACCCTTAAATCTGTGAAAGGACTGGGTTAGTCAACAATTTTAGAAACCATGGTAGGGCACCTACCTAGCTGTTGTGACAGACTGGGGCTAGAGCTTCTACAGTGGACATAGAGGGTTCATAGGTACAGAAATCTGAAGGACCAAAAAGGAGCAGACACCTCAAAGAAGGGAAATCCAATGTAAAACTGAAAAACCAACATCCAAGGAAATAGTCCTCCTGTGCTAGTTACTTGCTCCTTCTCAAGGTCTAATAAGTTGGTCTGGAGGCATGCAAGGTGAACATTTAGCACAGAATAGAGTAAGGCCAGCTCTCCCCAGCTCTTAAGGCACCAAGTTTTCCAGCCTCATAATTGTATTGGAGACAATGAGGTACCATGAAAGGGATTCCCAACTATGATTTGGCCTACCCTATGGGCAAGAGCAATAGAAGCATTGGAGAGTCCCCAGGACACAAGAGACAACCAGGCTCATTTAGTAATATGTGACACAAGTGAGATTTGAACCCAGAGTCTATTTACCAGGTAGAGTTCTAATCAATTAAACCATAGCACCTATGTCAAAAATGCATTTCCTGCTTTGAAGACTGTCCAGTTCAGGCTGCAGGAAGGAACCTGTCTTGCAGGCCCTGGTTCTGTTACCTTCTCTAGCTCCTTTCCTAACCAAATCCATGAGGACATACTGAACTGATATTTACAAACCTACCACCTCTGGAGCTCTCCCAAAGTCAAAAGGTTGGAGTTTGGGGAGGTGATCAGACCCTCTCCCCAAGGTGGAGAAGCTTGGCTACAGTTTTCAACTCCAGGCCTCACGGTGTCTCTCTCTTGCCTTTCCAATCACTACCTCCATTTCCCAATAAATGGAGCTCCTTCTCCACTCTTCTCTCCCATTTCTCTTTTTCTGATGGTTTGGAATTTGTGTTTTGCCTGGGGAATGCCTCACCTTCACAAGGATATTTGTTCTTCTACTCCCTATCCTCTTTCCATCATAGTTACTCTCTTCAGGCTTCTAGTCAATTCTGTTCCATCATGAGCCCCCTGTCTCTGCCTGCTGTCCAGTTTGTCAGCTTTAAGCCTACAAAGCAGGATCAATTACTCATATTTCCTACTTTCTTCCCTCAAATCCCTCTAGCTCAGCTGCCATCCCACCACTCTGCGTCTCTTCCTCTCTTTCTGTCTTACCCCTCCCCACATGCTAACGTGGCCAGTGGATTGTCTATACCGCCAAGTCCAGGTCTTGCACTCCATTCCCTGCAGGCTCTTTTTCCCTTGATGTAACTTCCAAAATGGATTTCTACTTTTTGCTACTTTGATTTACCCAGTCCCTTCCTGGTTCTTCTTGCTTCCGAGAATCAGTCTCAATTCTATAAGCCATTTTTGGAGAGCTCATTACATGCCAGGCACTGGCTGTTCTAAGCCTGGGAGATCAAGTGTAGCCACAAGCCCTGTACTCAGCATGTTCCTCAGCTGAGCCCTTCCTTGGCACCACTTTTCTGCCATGCCTCATGATACTGTCACAAAGGCACCCTCATACAGGAAACTTTGGAGGTGTGTGTCCACATGCCATCCAGCCCAACTGCTCTGTGCCTGCCAGATTTCTAGCTGTTGTCTGACTTGGTTCCCTCTGATGGACTATGAATTTCTCTCTGATGGACCTTTGTTTGTATCCTTAGCGGTTTCTAATATGTCCTTTCATTCTCAGCTCTTCTCTTGATCAAAAAGCTGCAGCAGAGCTGGGGAGACACCAGATAGCTTTAGAGGAAGTCACAGAGCCATGCGTGAGCCCCTTCACTGCCACTCCCAAAAACATAAACCTTGAGATGCCACAAGTTTGGCTTCCCCATTTCCCTCTTGGTGTCCTGGCTTCCAGATGTCCCTCCCAAGTTAGCTGGTCTTAATCCAACCTGGAAATGGGGGAAGCAGAGTGTTGATCAGGACCAGGTCTAGGGTAAAGTGGGTAAAGGCCTAGGAAGCAAATTTAAGGAGGCCTTCCATCTCAGGGTCATTCAAGTGAAGATGCCACTCTTGGGATACCCTTAAAGTGGTAAGCCTGAGTCCAGAGACTGCGATGATGGTGAATGTGACTTGACCCCCTAGGCAAATTTACAGTAATTGGAGATGGGGGCGCTAGAAGAGGCATGCACAGATGGGGTTAAGCAGGAGCTGGGTCCACCAGACATACTTTTGTGGATAAAGAGGATGGGAACATGGCAGAGGGTATCAAAAGAATAAGGTAAGAGAAAAAAAGTGTGGGAGAAAACATGGGGAGCTGGCATGAAACTGCCAGCCTCTGATCCACTGACACCGCCTTCCACCTGTGGAGCTTCATGGAGTGTGGGGAAGAGGGGAAGGAACCCCTCTGCAGGCCTTGAGTACAACCCAAAGGCTTTGCTCTTCCTCCATGCGAGTTGCCTAAATGGAGCTTGGAGCCTACTGTTTGGGGATGATCCACCTGTGCAGCTTCCTGAACATGAACACCAGCCCAGCTGTTCTGGCACCTACCTTGGTGCTTCATGTTTCCCTGTTCTCATGTGTTCACTTTTAGTTCCCCCAGTCACCTGAAGTAATACTCTTGACAAATCTGGTCTTTCTCCTAACCAAAAAGGAGGCGGCGGCAAAGAGCTGACAAAGGGGGGAAAAGAAACACAGCTGTGATTGTTCACTGAGGCCCCTGTTCTCTCTGCCATCTCCAGTTGGTGTCTATTGAAATCCTGACCTCCTCTCCTTACTCCTTTCTATCAGTGCTTTTCCCAGCCTCATCCAAGGCCTCATGCTGACACCCCCTCAGTCTTTGGTTTCTCTCTTTCAAATCCTTTGGCTTTTTCTCTTTTTAAAGCTCCCTTTCTGACATGGTGCCCCTATATTAATTTCCCAGAATGTCTTCCTGTCCTTCGAGACATTTAGGTTGTAGATGGAGTTATCTCCAGCCCAACCACAAAGCCTTGTCTCCACAGGGCTCCCCCGAAATAGGGGATAGGAGAGAACTACTGTTTTGAGACCACTGACACATGGAGATGTTTGCATGCTCTGAAAACAGAGCCTGCAATGTGTTGGAGAACACCATCCACCACAAGAAACCTCAAATTTTTAAAACACTCAATGTGGGCATAAATTCTAACTCCTGACTCTACCTACATAGAAAAGATGTCTTGGAGAGTTACTGAGTAGATGGTGAGGCCCCATTCGGCATGTAGACAAGAGAGCACAGTTAAAAGTCAATTTCCAAAGTGCACATTTTCCAAACATTAAGCTTTTTCACTTGAGATCTAAGGGACTGAGGTGAAAATGAAACAATGCATGCAAAAGTACAAACCACATTATAAATGAAAAAGCTGCAACTGACAATTATGTGGAATTTTTTACCTTTTTTAAACAAGTTACAATTTACATGATTCTGAAAACAAATACCAAAAAAAAAAGAGATAGTAAAGAGTCTAATTTCTCTATATCCTCTACAGTTCCCATCACCTTCCCGTCTCCATACAGAACCAGTTAATTTTTGTGTATCTTTCCAGAGTTTTATACAATTACAAAGACATATATTTTCCTTCATTTTACACAAAAGATAGTATGGTATACTTCCTTGTCCGGAATTGTTTTTTCACTTATCTTTGGGAGCTTGTCATAATACGTAGAGACTCTCCTCCTTTTTACAGCTGCATGCAGTTTCACTATACAGAAGCTTGTTTAACCAGCCCCCTAGTTATATTTAGATTATTTCCTTTTTTGCTACTGCAGTGCTGCACTGAATACCTTGGACATAAGTCTTCTCATAAATGTACTTACATCTGAAAGATAAAGTGGTTCTGCTGGGTCAAAGGATATTTGCATTTGTAATTGTGAAAGACAAATTCCTGCATTTACACTTTCACTAGCATTGTGTGTGAGTGTCTGATCTCCCACAGCCTCACTGATGGAGTAGGTTCTCGAAACCTTTGAATTGATTTTTAAAAATGTTATCTTACTGTTTTAGTGTGCATCTCTCTTATGAGTAAAATGGTACCTTCTCCATATTTTTTTTAAGATTTTTTTTAAATTTTTTATTTATTTATGATAGTCACAGAGAGAGAGAGAGAGAGAGAGAGAGAGAGAGAGAGAGGCAGAGACATAGGCAGAGGGAGAAGCAGGCTCCATGCACCGGGAGCCCGATGTGGGATTCAATTCCGGGTCTCCAAGATCGTGCCCTGGGCCAAAGGCAGGTGCCAAACCGCTGCGCCACCCAGGAATCCCCCTTCTCCATATTTTTAAGGGCCATTTGCATTCCTGTTAACTGTTTTATCAACAACCATTGAATATCTGATGCTAGAGGGCATCTGAACTTTGTTACAAATCTAAAGTCCAACAATTTTCTGATCATCGCACTAGGCAGTTGAGATCAAAGGAGAGCAAAGAATTGAGGTCAGAGATGTTCCATTTGCTCTGACTAAAATTAAATACCCAAATATGCCACTAGAATGTGAGCAGTGAAAAGTGGGGATTATGCTTTATCCATCTTCAGCAAAGTGCCCAGAATCTTGCAGGCATTTCATCATTAATGAATACTGGGTATAAGATGAACTGTTCTTGGGAATTCCTTTCAGAGAAGTACCCAGCTAGCATTACAAACTAGATAATGTGGATAGCTAATGAGCTAAAGTCATTTCCTGTATTTTACTGGAGTATAGCCACCTTAATATTTACCAATGGAAAATAACCTGAAATGACCATATATAGCTACATATGGTCAGGGTCTGACACTTAATACATTTGTCAAATTTACTGACCAGAATGACTGGAAGTTTGCTTAAATGAAGAAATCATTATAATGTAAATAGAACTGTGATGATTCTTAGGAAATCTAAAAAAAAAATTGCCAGTGTCCTTCTCATCCCATTTTAGGAGAAAAGGCTTCTAGTTCTTGACCATCTGATTCTTTAGGTAAAAACCTCCCAGGACTATAACGGGGCAATACATCTGGCTATCCTAAGGACATCTGATTAACTTTGCTCTGTGTTCAACAAAGTTTCCCACTACCTTTTTTCAGATGGCTCCCTCGTCTCTGATTCTGGTTGCTTCATTCTATTCACAGACAATTCAAGTGCAGAGTAAATCTAATTATAGCAGGGGGAAATTTCAAAGTTCAGATCATCTATAGATGAGATACAACAGCAAGCATTTTGCTATTAGCTTTGCATAGGTTTAAAGCAGTGATTCTCATTTAAGGGTGTGAGAAGGTGAATATTAGCATCATTTAAGCTTTCTTTCCCTCCTTTCCTCCCTTCTTCCCTCCTTCCATCCTCCCTTCCTTTTCTTTCTGTGTGTAAATACACATACCTGTTCCCCTCTTGTAGAAGATACCACACTCTCTGAAAAGCTTGGTCATATACACTGAAAAAGCTTCCCACCTTGTTCAAACACATTTCCACCTCCCACCATCACTCTCACCTCTTTACAAGAATGAAAGCACCTTCCCAGTGTCTCCCTTCTTCCTATTCCTTTGGATTCAGCTGGAAACAGAAAGTCATTTCCTTGAATCAACTACTCTGATGTTTTTACTTCTCTAGGAACCATTTCTGTGTTCTGTCTTGTCCTATGGCATTAGAATTATTCCCATTCTGTTCTTAATCTCTACATTTGGAGCTAAAAGAAATCATACATTTGCTCTATATTTGGCATATGATGCTCAATACATGTTGTTTTTTAAGAAAAGTAAAAGATCTAGCTATTCATTACCTAGCCTTCTCATCTTATATTTCTGATATGCATCCTATAAATATACATAATTTCCTCTCGTTAGTATTCCCCGTTGATAATTCCCTCACTGCATTTTGTCAAGGCCGACATCATGATACTTTGTCTTATTTTACTAACACTTAAAAGCCCCTAAAACCATCCTAGCCCAATTCCAACCTTTTTTTAGAGAAGGAAGCCAAGACTATGAACGGTTAAGTAACAACTCAGCCAAGGTCAGAATGTGGAACTTTGACTAGAATCCTGGTCTCATTAAGTGCTGATCCAGTAGAGTTTTCTGTCATAGCTCATTATCACATCATCACAAACTATTTATACTCTTATTTAACGCTCAGGCACCTACCCTGTGCCAAGCCCTGTGCTAAATGCTTTCACACACACCCATTTAGCTGAATATTAACATAATAAGAAAGTTTTAAAGTTAAAATAATATCAAGTCAGGTAAAAACTACAAACCCATTACAATCCACTTGGGGAGAAGGGCCTTTTTCCCTAAAGGAATTTCAGTTAAGAACATTTTGGGTCAGTGGAACCACTCATCCTATAAAGGTTGCCTGCTCTTCTCTTGTCCCAATGATGCCCCCTACTTCTCTCTTTACATGCCCTTCTCCCCAAAACTGAATTTGGATCTGACCGGGTGTCTAACATTAATCCCCTCAAGTGGCTGCTTTTCTTCTACCTGTTTTCTTTCTTCCTTCTGAAAGGCATTGGCCTGGGGCCTGAAGCAGGAGCAGAATCACCACATCTTTTTGTCCCCTCACCCCATCTGCCCCGCCTATAGGTCTCACCTCAACACCCACCCTTGCCCTTACTCTTCCAGGTGCGGCAAAGACAAAACGGACACGATATAGTGGAAAGGTCTTGTATATAGTCTTGTCCACTTCAGTGTGTGAGAGCTGCTCTGATTAGAGCCTACAGGAAAGGCATCTGTGTCTGGATGAAGGGCAATTGCTCCCACCCTACAGGCACCCGGCTGCATTCCGAGCACTTTCACATTTCATGGAAGTCTTTGTGCGGGCAGCCCTTGGCTCATGAGTCTTCCCCTGACTGCTAGAATTGCGGTCAGTCTTCACCAAGGTTGTCTTCTGGAGGGTGCGTTTTACCGGCTTCTCCTGGTCTTGCTGCTTCTCTTCCCTGGGCTTCAAGCCTGGCCTGCTCCTCTCTTCCCGGGTCCTAGGCCTGTTGTCTTCCTTCAGGGTCCGTCCTTTCCTCTCCTCCATCACCTTAGCCCTCGCTTCCTCCCTGGCTCTGGAACGCACCGAGTCCTTGGCTCTTGCCCTTATCTTCCGCACCCTCGCGTTTGCCCTGGTGCTCCGTCTCCATACTTCCCTGGCCTTCTTGGCCGCCCTGCGATGCGTGCTGCGCCTCCGTGGGCTCCGCGGCGCCGGAAGGCTCCTCCGCGAAGAGCGCGCGCCCTCCGCCAACCTCGGGCGTCCTGGCTTTCTCTTGGGCTTCGGAGTCTTCCAGACCCTGAAGTAGCCCGAGGCGTCCCTGCCGCTGACCCGCAGAAGCGTGCCCTTCACATCAGACTTGGGTGCTTCGCCCGAGGGGCGGCAGCACTTCCTGCGCACTTCGTAGCCAGCATTTCCAAACTCCTTCTTGAGGGCAGCAAGGGTCAGCCCTTTGTGCGCAGTGATGGCTCGGAGCAACAGCTGGGAGACTTTGAGCACCGAGCGCGGGCCCCTCCTGGGCGGTGTCGTCAGGGTTTTTTCGGCGCCCAGCTGGGTTTTAACTTCAATGGCTTTGGGATCACCAGTGGGCCCAGCCACCTCAGCCATGGCCCCGCTCCCGCCTCTGCGGGGCCGCTGCTGTGGGCTTCCCACGCCGCGGCGCGAGCTAAAGCTGAAGCTGGCTGCGGATGTCACAATGGCAGGCCTGACTTTCCGGTCCTGGCTAGGGAGCTGCCGCCAGACCCCACCCAGGTGGGGGGGCCGGTCAGTCTCCACTTCCTTCTAGGTCTAAACCAATCCAGATCGCGGTGTCTGTGCACCCCCCCAAAAATCACCTTTATCATCTCCGGGGGTTGTTCCCTGCCCTTGTTATGCTCCCACTTCTCATGACCTTGATCTTAACCACTTTCTGAAGTTCACTGTTTTTCTGTGGTCCTGAACACCATCTACCCACATTTCCCTAAAGTGAAAGAAGCTGCTCCCAACTATCTAAAACAGGTAATACAATGCCTTTAAAAAAATAAATGTGGTAGTCTATCACACAAAGCCTGATCTAGAAACTCCCACCTTTAGGTCTCACCCGCTAGAGATCTACAGTCACGTCTCCCTGACTCTCCACATGGTGGATTCTGTGCAAGAATATGAAGGAAAGAAAGAACCACTGTGCTCCCTCTACCCTAAACAATGATTCCCACACCTGGGAAATTCAGATGCCTCATTTAGGTGGATAGAAACCAACCAGTTTCCAAACAGACTAAGAACTCTGGTCTAATCATTATTCTTTGACCAGACTTTGCTTTTCTGCCTTTTGTTCCTCCTCTTGGATTGCTCACTCCCTTTCTTTGTTCAGATATATCCTGCTTATCTTTCAAAGACCTGCTAAATCCTTTCCTTACTGAAGCCTCCTCAACTCTTTCAAATGATTTCTCTCATCTTAACTACCACATTAAACTTCTGCAATCCTACACTGCATTTTACTTAATTTAAATGAATTTGGTACTAGAGGGTACAATGCAGCACACTAGTTTTAAAAAGAAAACAGCCTGGACTTAGAGCTGGAGACATGGACACATATCTCAGCTCATTAACAGCCATATGGCATTGATAAACCCCTCCATATCTTTAGATCTGACTTCTTTATCTTAAAAAAAAAAAAAGGCCAATAATCCCTTCCTACCAACATCACAGAATTATTCGAGAGGTTCATTAGAGGTGATGATAGATGACAAAGGATTACCCAAATATAAGGCATAAAATTAATTTTACTCTGAATGTTTATGCCTTTCCAACTAAATAAAGTTTCCAGAGAGCCAAATAGCCTTTGGATTTCTATGGCCCCTGCTGCATCTAACACTATCCTTCATTATACCCAGCAGGCATTTCATAGAGTCTGTGTAAGCTCCTCTGGTGAGGAGGCTTTCTCTGGATTCAAAGGAAACTCCCAGGGAATCAGGAGAAAGGAGCAGGATGATTCTTAAAGAGTTGAAATGAAGGGGACCAAGGTAGCTAGTTACTCAAGGACTTCTTATTTTGGACACAGTCTAGTTGGGAATTATTCAAAGAATACTTCAAATTGCAAAAGCATATCATACTTCTCCAAAGGACATTCGATATACTCAGCAGTCACAGGCTGGACTATGACATCATTTCT
Source organism: Canis lupus familiaris (assembly GCF_011100685.1). Taxonomy (NCBI): domain Eukaryota; kingdom Metazoa; phylum Chordata; class Mammalia; order Carnivora; family Canidae; genus Canis; species Canis lupus. The sequence continues at coordinate 40,204,724 of NC_049248.1, read as the reverse complement.
TCTAGGAATCAAAGTGCTAGGAAGTGGCTTAGGGCAGTACTTCTTAAACTTTAGTGTACTTCATAAAATACTGATTCCTGTACATTAGGTCTGGGGTGGGGCCAGAGGTTTTACCTTTCCAACAAGCTCCTAGGTAATTCCATCTGATTAAAACACAACTGTTGGGGAGTGAGGAGTAGACAATGAGAGGGAAGTGGCAGGAGATTAGACTGGAAAAGTAGGTTAGGGCCAAGGTGTGAAGGACATGTAACATAATGACACAGCTGTAAGTAGTCACATAGCAGTAAATGGTAGAGTGTGGGTTCATACCTAAGTCTACTTAATTCTAAGGACTAAATTATTAACTATGGAGCTAGGTTTCCTTTCCTCCAAGATTGACCTTTATGTATCTCCACCACAGAGCAAGAAGAAGTTTATCTTCTCAATCACAGTTCAGAATCAGAAGGATCTACAAGCACTCACTGTACTTTCTCCCAGTATTTAAATTAGAGCAAGGTACTGTGTTAGTCCAAGAGACTAACACATCAGCACACGGACAGTGCACCAACAAAGAGCTACCAGGCAGAAAGGTAGAACCACATGGACCAGGTTTTCTCTCATTTGTGTAGTCTCTTGCTCTGGCTATACTTCCTGGCTGTGTAGGCCACTAGCTGTAGGATGGGACAACCATCATGAAAAAAAGACAAGAACCACATCGGGGCATTGGGTGGCTCAGTCAGTTAGGCATCTGACTTTTGATTTTGGCTCAGGTCATGATCTCAGGGTTGTGAGACTAAGAATCAAGCCCCTGAAACAAGCCCCACATCAAGCCCTACGTCAAGCTGGGTATGTAGCCTGCTTAAGATTCTTTCTCTCCCTCTCTCTCTACCCTGCCTCCCCATGTCTGGAAAAAAAAAAAAAGAACCAAATCAAACAACCATGTTTATTGATACCCTTGTGATGACAAAAGAGGACAATTAGAAGCCTCTGGGAAAGGCTGATGTCAAAGGAAAAGAAATATTTGTGGGAAAAAAAAAACAACATGGCAAACAAAACAAAAAATTTTCATTTATGCGTAACCATTTCTTTATAAATTTCTGTGTAAATATACTAGAAGTAATGGAAGAATAACAAAAAATTAGAGGTAAGAAACAAAATGCTTCACTACCACTAAGCTGGCTCAGAAGACAAGAAAGCCAACTACCTGATAGAAACTTTCTGCTGCACCAATCTCTCAGAGTTCTTTTGTTCCTCTTTGGAATAAATCTACTTGCCAGACCTCTTCTGACACCCCAAAGGAAAAAGATACTTCAGAAAAAAAAATTTCTTTAGGAAAAGAGTCAGAACAAGCCAGTGTCATACCTCTAATGAGGAGATACCAACTCCAGCTCCAGAAAGACAAGACTGAACCATCCCTTCCAATTTTAATCATCTATGATTATAAAACAGAAGTAAGCACCTAGCACTACCCTGTTGTGAGAAAGATCAATAGCTCTTAATTTCTGGAAGCCTTGGGGTTAAGGGAGGGGGCAGAGGAGGTAAAAGGATACTTGGGGATAATGTTTAGCCTAAATCTTTCTGCTTCAAGTTCCAGGAAAGATAATATTATTCTTTTTTTAAGATTTTATTTATTTTATTCATGAGATATATATATAGAGAGAGACAGAGGCATAGGCAAAGGCAAATCCCCATGGGGAGCCCAATGTGGAACTGGACCCTGGGACTCCAGGATCACGCCCTGAGCCGGAGGCAGATGCTGAACCACTGAGCCACCCAGGCATCTCAAGATCATATTATTCTTTGTTGGTAACAAGACTCTTCTGTAGTGGTCATGACTGTTAGGTCTCCAGAGGAACTTGGTTGATTTAGGCATAGCAACCTTTAATTACTATACAAAATTCTAAGAACATCAGAGTTTTTATTAATCTCACTTCCTCACATAGAGTTATGCAGCTCTAACTTTATTAAGGATAACTCCATGCAAGAGTACAGCAAAATTTAGTAGCACACTTTGATCTAACTTCAAACTATACCTAGGACCCCAAGTGTCTAGGTCTTGCTTACTCAATTATCTTGTATTTGATCAATTTATCTCTCTCAAACCGCTAGTTGGTTTTCCCCCAAAAGACTCTTTTCCTCTCCTGAACCACTATATACCTTCCACTTTAATGCAAATAACCCCACAATGGTCATTTCAGCAAACAAACCCATTAGTCTACTCATGGCTTTTGTGAGAACTAAAGTGGTTCACACTAAAGAATGTAAAAATAAAAATATCAAGATTCATAAAAGTATGGAGACAGAATAGCAATTGGGCATTTATCCTTCTAATCCTCAGCACAATTGTTCTAGAAGTGAGTCTAGATAATCTAGATCCAGGTGATGTTACTGGAGGACCAGGCAAATCTCTTAGCAATTATCCTGAAAACATGAAGGTCCAGTCTCCCTGACTCCTCCCAAGAAGCTCTAAAAACCCAGTGTAACACACCCCTCCTCACAAATATAAAATCTATACTCATCCCTCTAAAAATAACAAGAGAGAAATAAGGGCTTTGGTATTGGCAAAATCTTACCCAAGTACCTTTTTTCCACTCAAAGGTGTCCTATATAAATTAAATCCTTCATAAATTGAATCAAGCATTATTAATAGTTAAGTCTTTCCATGAGCCCACAATGTGGGACCTCTAAGAACTATTCTACTATAGCGCTTAAATATGAAAACTGAAAACCCATTTTTCTGAGGATTTTTACTTTCAATATGAGGCCCAGGGCATTCCAAGACAGACAATCTGCAGTCCCACAATAACACTACATTCTGGGCAACATTCAATTCTGTCATAGTTAACTGCTCCCAGCCATCCATGCCCTTGTCAATTCCCAGAATATTGTACAAATGAACCCAAAGCATAAACACACACACAAAAAAATGGTAGAGTAGAAATCATTTACCATATATATGTAACTCTTGTAGTCAGAGAATTGAAATATCCCAGACCTACAATTCACTACAGAGAAGCTTATTCCTATCTTAATCTCTACAGACCTAAAATACCAGAAAACCCAAATTCACTAATTAAAAATTGCTTTCCTTCAAATTAAATGGTATAAATAAATGTCCATGCTCAGGAATATGACCAAGAGCAAGCCTAATTGGCATTCTCAATTCACAATACACATTCTGGAATTATACTGCATAACTTCCCCATTTTTTCCCTCAAAACTGCGGTCCTAAATATTTCATTTCAAACACACTTACCTCTCCATTTCCTGTTAAAAATCACATCTAATTTTCTATCTTAAACCTACTCTTCTCTCTTGGCTTTTTCTCAGCCTTTGATCCTTTAGGGAAAAAGAGCTACTATTTACTTATTGAAGGCCAATGGATCAAGTATTGTGTTTAAATTATCACTAATTCTTTCAACAACACTGAAAAGTGGATAATATTATTCACATTTACAGATGAGAAGGTAAATGGTGTACCAAAGGAGAAGTCTGGAATGAGAATTCTCTATACCTCACAGGTAAACCCAAAAAGGATTCCTATTTTTTCAACCTCAACCTAGAGTAAGGGAAATGCCACACTAGCTCTTTTCTTCTATCATTTCACTAATCAAAGCTTTGAGCAAGCAATTCCAATTCTCCTTCCTCACTATAATTCCTACCATATACTGTGGAGAACCAGCTCCAGAGCTTATCTGAGAACTGAATCTCGTAGTCCTCAGCACACTGGGGATAGGTGAGGTCCAGTGTCAGCACACTAACTCTTGACCACATGGTTCTCCAGATACAGCTCCTCCACTCCCTACTCCTTGAGTCAATAGCCTATTCTTTTACCTCTTCAACATTTTTTTCCTCTGCTTCCCAAAGTTAATAATTCCTATGGCCACTATGCTAGCTCTCTTAATTAAAAACTGGAGGAGACAAAGCCTCAGGGTCCAAGTCCGAGTCTGGTTTGAGTCTGAGTCTTGGTCCCCCTGTCCCTCAGATTAAAATTCAGTGAGACTCAGTCTTTCTTCACATGGTTGCCTCCAACTATCCTGGATCACCAGCAATATACTAGTTATGCCAGTTGCCAATTTATTGCTTTTGTTACCTGAATGTGAAAATGGATCTGGGCCTTTTATTTATTTTTTTTATTTTTTAAGTATTTATTTATTTATTTATTTATTTATTTATTTATTTATTTATTTGGTCTGGGCCTTTTAAATATTTCTCCTTTTTCATCTGACATCATGTTAAGTTTTGTAGTAAAGGGTACTAGAAAGACTTTGCGGGACAAGAGGGTTTTCCCTTCTAGTTCTGGTTCTCTGTTCTTTACCAGGTTGCTAGAGCAGAGGTTGAAAAACTGTGGGGATCCCTGGGTGGTGCAGCGGTTTGGCGCCTGCCTTTGGCCCAGGGCGCGATCCTGGAGACCCGGGATCGAATCCCACATCGGGCTCCCGGTGCATGGAGCCTGCTTCTCCCTCTGCCTATGTCTCTGCCTCTCTCTCTCTCTCTCTCTCTCTCTGTGAGACTATCATAAATTAAAAAAAAAAAAAAAAGAAAAACTGTGGCCCATGGGCCCAAACCAGCCTGCTGCCTATTTTTGTGTGGCTTTATAGGCACAACTCAAGTGGACTAGCACTTTTAGCTTCAGATAACAAGACAAAATGTACCTAGTTCTACTTCATGCTCCACTCCCAACGTATGCCTCCCTGGCCTGGGCCATGTCTTACCACTCTCTAGGGCCACATATACAGTTCTGAATTCTCCACTGGTGGCACTGAAAAATACATTTATATTTTTAAAATGAATTCCAACCTGGGCACCTGGAGGGCTCAGTTTGTAGAGGATGAAACTTTTTTTTTTTTTTTTGAGAGAGAGAGAGAACATGCATGCACTGTGGAGGAGCGGGGAGCGGGAGAGGGAGAGAGAGAGTCTTAAGGAGGCTCCACACCCAGCATGCAGCCTGATGTGGGGTTCAATCTCATGACCATGAGATCATGACCTGAACCAAAATCAAGAGTCAAACACTTAACTGACTGAGCCACCCAGGTTCCCTAAGCATGAAACTGTTGTTCATGAGTTCAAACCCCAAATTGGGTGTAGAACTTATTTAAAAATAAATAAGTAAAATTCCAATCCTTAAAATCACTTTCACTATTTAAAAAAAAAAAGATCCTGAAGCTTTTATCTCTTTGTCATTAGACCTAACTTTTAACAAGTTAGGAGTAACTACTAATGAGAAAAATGTATATGATATAATAGTTAAGAACTTGACATTTTTTTCAACAAAATACTCCTGTTTCACCAAATGTGAATAAAATTAAGATGGATCAAAGAGTTAAATACAGAAAATGAAAGCAGGGAATAGTTTAGGTATTTATCTGATTTTAAGAAGAAAGATTTTCTAAGCATTAAGTTAATGGAAGAATTCACAGAGGAAATTACTGACATGATTATATAAAAATCTTAAAATTCTGTACATTAAAAAAGTAAAAGAAGAATAAAAAAGTAAACTGAGGAAAAATCTGCTCCAAAACTCTATTAGTTATTCCAAAATTAAGAGTAAACCTCCAAATTAAGAAATGTAGGCATGAAAATATGTGAAAAATAAGCTCTTCCTTTGACTATAATAAAACAACAAAATAGGTAATGATTTTTGACCTATCAAAGTAACAAAGTAACAAAGATTATTTTTTAATAAAAACATAGAGATAAGAGACTTTTATTTTTAGATCAGACAGATTAATCACACTACACTCAACCTCTCATACAACTAAAAACCTTGGACTAAAATATGTAAAACAACTACCAGAATACTCCAAAAAGCGGATGCAAGCAGGTTAAGGGTCTCAGGACTTAGGGGACAAAGTAGCTGCAAGTTCCTTGGATTTTCTTTTTTGAGCTAGGCATAGGATATATATATATATATCCCTGCCTAGATGCTAGTGCAGCCTAAAAACCCAGAACTTCCAATGGCCCAGACAGGGGAAAAAAGAGAGAGAGAGAGAGAGAGAGAGAGAAGAATCTATTCTCTCTAGCTGTAGGACTGGCAAGGGAGGACTGTGGGATGGAAACTTTCTGATTTTTATACCCATCCCACTCCAGGTGATTATCCCCAAACTAGCAGCACTCCTTCCCCTCCCCATCAGCAGTGATGTAGCTCCTGAAGACCAAAGCCCTATTTCAGGCTTCTATTCTCTACCAGGGAAGCGCTAATAAAGAGTAGAACTAGGGGTGCCTAGATGGCTCAGTTGGTTGAGTGTCCAACTCTTGATTTTGGCTCAAGTCATGATCTTGGGTCCTGAGATTGAGCCCCATGTAGGTTCTGTACTAAGCACAGAATCTTCTTCAGATTCCCCCTCTTCTTCCCACTCACTCTCTCCAATAAATAAATAAAATCTTCAAAAAAAAAAAAAAAAAAAAAAGAGCAGAGTTACTCCCCCTTCCCGCTGTGCAGCAGTGGCAGATTCTGGATAGCAACACTGTAGGGACTCAGCAGAATGGAGATGACAGAAGGAAGAGTCATTGAGCTTGAAGATAAATATATTCGGTATAAATAAGGGAAGGAAAAAAAGATGAAATGAGTTGAAAATAGTCTTAGAGACCTGTAGGACAATATCAAAAGGAACAATATACATGTCACAGATGTCTCAGAGGGAAAGAAGAAAAAGATTGGAGCAGAAAAAAATATATCATACATATAAAATGGTTGAAAACTATCCAAATTTGGTGAAAAGTATAAATTTACAGATCCAAAAGCATAGCAAAACCCAACAGATGAACTTAAAATTATAGTCAGGCATAGCATAATCAAATAGCTTAAAATTGAAAGAAAAAAATCTTTTTTTAAAGAAGATTTTATGTATTTATTTGAGAGAGATGGAGCAAGCACAAGCAGGCGGCAATGGGAGAGGAAGAAGTAGGCACTCTGCTGAGCAGGAAGCCTGGCATAGGGCTAGATCCCAGGACCCTGGGATCATGACCTGAGTTGAATAACTGACTGAACCACCCAGGTGCCCCTGAAGAAAAAATCTTAAAAGCAGACAAAGAAATACAAGACATTACATTTAAGCAAACAGTCAAATGATGGTGGTCAGGCCAGAAATTAGTGGAACATTTAAAAATGACTAGTTATTGGGGCACCTGGGTGGCTTAGTCAGTTAAGTATCAGACTCTTGGTTTCAGCTCAGGTCATAATCTCAGGCTCCTGAGATTGAGCCTTAGTGGGGGCTCAGTAGGGAATCCGCCTGATATTCTTTCCTGCTCTTTCTCCCTCCCCCTCCATTCCTCCCCCTGCTCCTTCTCAGAGGCGCTCTCTCTCTAAAATAAAATAATCTTTAAAATGACTAGTTGTTGGTCCAAATGGCTTCTAAAATCTCTTCTGTGGGTGGCAAATTGAATTTGGTATTTGCATGTAATTAGATGAACAACTGTACACATGAAAAGGAGGTACTGAATAATTTACTAAAGCGTATTACCTTCTCTGAATGAGGTTTAGAGAGAAAAAGAAAAGGCCTTACTCTTCCCTAGGGCACTGATTCCCAAAATGTAATCAAGCCTTTCAAGGGACTATCACAAGGTAAAAACTTTTCATAAATAATCCTTAGACATTATTTACCTGTGTTGACATTTACTTCAATAGTGCAAAAACCAATAGCAGGTAAAACTGCTGGCCTCTGAGCGTGAATTAAAGCAGTGGCACCAAACTGTACTAGCAGACACTATATTCTTTACCACTAAACGCTGATAGAAAAGAAGGGAAGGAAACAAGTTTTACTTGAAATACCTTTGATGAAGCCATGAAAATTATAATTTTATTAAATTTCAATCCTTGAGTATCCTTCTTTTTAATACTCTGAGTAGCAAAATAATTATTTTATATATTTTATATTTAAATAGTTATTTTAAAATTTATATTTATTTTTATTTATGTCTGCATATCTAAAGCAATTCTGCTGTGGGCTGAAGTTTTTTCCAAAGAAAATGTAGTGAGCAGCACTTGCCCTGCTTACTCTCCCTTAGTCCTGTTCACTTTACCTGCCCTGATCACCTAAGTCTCCTGCCTCTTTCCTTGCTGTAGAATAGTTGTCTTCAGAAAATCTCAATTTCTGGGTCTTCTAAAGTTGTCCTTCAAAAATTCGCCCCCTTCCTCACCTCCAGAAGTGAATGAAGGCTCACAACAGTTAAGATTTATCAGGGACACAGGCAGAGGCTTGCCTGAGAGGTGGAGGGGCCCTTAGAAGGCCAGATGAGTCCAGATTAAAACTTGGTTCCAGGACGCCTGGGAGGCTCAGCAGCTGAGTGCCTGCCTTTGGCTCAGGGCGTGACCCCGGGGTCTCGGGATCGAGTCCCACATCGGGCTCCCTGCATGGAGCCTGCTTCTCCCTCTGCCTGTGTCTCTGCCTCTCTCTCTCTCTCTCTCTCTCTATTTCTCTGTGTGTGTGTCTCATGAATAAATAAAGAAAATCTTTAAAATAAATAAATAAAATGATGGTTCCCAGGAAATCCTCTTGGGAGAGGGGCAGAGCCTCCCACAGTGCCACGGCCCACAGAGGAAGATAACGGATTGGCCGTGAAGGCCGGGAACTCACACCCCCAAGCGCCTCCAAGCCCAGTCATTAGGGCGGTGCTACCAGGTGGGAAGAAAAAGAAAAACCCCACACCGCCTCCAACTCTGCTCCCAGCAGGCCCCTCATGATGACGTCGGCAAACGTTAGCCAATGAGAGCAGCTGCTCCAGGGGCTTTCCCGCCCTTTCTCTCAGGCCGAAGACCCGCGGCTCCTCAGAGCCCCGAGGAGGGCGCTCAAAGGGCACCTCCCCCGGGAATAGCGGGAGCGAGAAAAGAAAGGTCCAGGGGAGAAATGCGACTGGCAGGGTAAGTCCAAAAAGCGAAAGGAACGCTGAGAATGAAGGTTATTTCTGCGGGGTTGGGGAGAGGAACGTGCTGGCCAAGGGGACGGCCACGAGACTCTTGGAGGTGAGGAAGCGACTCACGAAAGGTCTGGTGTGTGCAGAGAACAGGGAACAAAACATCTGGTCAGAAAGGGTGGCATGGGCAGAGCCACGAGACATCCTTGCTCCTGTAGACAGACCACACATATTTCTGGATAATTCACACAAAAAAAATCCTTTTTCTTCCTGTGTCTCCTTCATCTGATCTTTCCTACTGTGGGCCCCGTGTAGCGTGCTGTAGCAGCCTTGAGCGCTCAGCCTTTCTAGTTACCTCATTCTCCTGCCCATTAGCAAGCGTTTTACCAGACATGTTATTAAAATTAACTCCCTCCCCCACAAAAACCACACAAAAAAGCCAAAGAAAACAACAAAAGGTTGTTGTTGAACTGGGGCAGTTCAGTGGTTTTGTTTTGGTTTTTTTACTTACTTACTTACTTACTTACTTACTTACTTACTTACTTATTTATTTATTTATTTATTTATTTATTTATTTATTTATTTATTTATTTATTTATTTATTTATTTATTTATTTATTTATTTATTTATTTATTTATTTATTTATTTATTTATGAGAGAGACAGAGAGAGGCAGAGACACAGGCCACGGGAGAGGCAACTCCCTGCAGGAGCCCTTGCGGACAGGATGACGCCCTGAGCCAAACGCAGACGCTCAACCACTGAGCCACCCAGGCGTCCCAGTGGGTTAAGTTTCCTACCCTTGATTTCTGATTCAGGTCATGATCTCTCCATCCTGAAATGGGAGGCGGCCTCCTGCTCAGAGTTGGGCGTGGAGTCTGCTTCAGATTCCCTCTCTCCTCCTTCTGTCCCTCCCGACCCACATGTTCTGTTTCTCTCTCTCTCTCAAAAAAAAAAAAAAGAAAAAGAAAAAGAAAAAAGAAGAAAAGAAAAAAACCCAAACCAAACAAACAAAAGACCCCTCCCAGTGTTACTGCTAGTTTATGCCTTTAAAGATGTGTAAATGATAAACACACCAAGATACTTGTGAATAAGATACCTCCAGGAGAATGTCAGTTTTTGTTTTTGTCATGGTGGGACTTCATTCTGAAACATTGGCTGTGCATATTAGGATCACCTGAAGGGCTTGTTAAGAAAAGAGCTTGTTGGATCCTACCCCATGTTTCTGATTTAGTAGGTTTAGGATGAGGCCCAAGAATTTGTACTTATTTGTTTCAGGTATACAACACAAAGATAGTTGTATATGTTTTGAAATGATCACCATGCTCTCTTGCTTTCATTCTGTTACAAATTTTTTTTCTTGTGATGAGAACTTACATATACTCTTTGCAAATTTCAAATACTCAATACAGTGTTACTAACTATACTCACAATGCTATACATTACATTCCTATGACTTATCAACTGGAAATTTAGACCTTTGACCTCCTTCACTTCACCTACCTCCCCTCCTCTGGCAAACACCAATCTGTTCTCTGTATCTGAGTTGGGTTTTTTTCTTCTTTCTTAGATCTCAGAAATGAGTGATATATTATATATATATCTTTCTTTGATGTCATTTAGCATTATGGAACTTGAAGAAGTTCCACCCATATTGTCACAGATAGCACACAAAGATTTCATTCTTTTTTTATGGCTGAATAATATCCACTGAATAAATATATATGACATTTTCTTTATCTATTCATCCATCCGTGGACACTTAGGCTGTTTCCATGTCTTGGCTATTGTAAATAATGCTGCCTGTGCATGGAGGTGCAGATATCTTTTTGAGTTTCATTTTCTTGGGATAAATACTTGCAAGCGGAATTGCTAGACCATATGGTAGTTCTATTTATAGTTTTTTGAGAAACCTTTGTACTGTTTTTAATAGTGGCTGCACCAACTTACATTCCTACCATTGGCATAAAAGTGTTCTTTTTTCCACATCCTCACCAACACTTATTATTTCTTGTCTTTTTGATAATAGCTATTATCAAAATAGGTGTGAGGTGATAGCTCACTGTGGTTTTGATTTGCTTTTCCTTATGATTAGTGATGTTGGGCATCTTTTTCATGTTGGCCATCTGTATGTCTTAAGATTTTGCCTTTTTAATATGTTCCCAGTTGATGCTGTTGTTGCTGTTCTGGGGACCACATTTTGAGAACCACTGGACTAGCATATCTAAAAAGAAAAAATATACCAAAGTTCAGGCACTGAACTAAATGAGTGATTTATTTTACATGCAGTTCTTATCAAAACTGTAACAGATGGGGTTAATATTTCTTTTACAGGGAGTAAACTTGGCTGAGGATAATGACTGAGATTACTCATTCTTAGAGAAGCCTGTAATTTACAAAAACATACCACTCCACCCTCAAGCTGGACCCCAGCTTCATATTCTTCTTTGATCTAAAGAATAAGCAGGCTGAGAGAGAACACTCTTGTGCTATGGTTAAAAATACCTTTGCTAATAAAGACAGGCATACATACCAATGGAATAAAGAACCCAGAAATAATCCCTCACTTATACAGTCAAATGATTTTTGACAAGGGTGCCAAGACCATTTGATAGAAAAAGGATGGTCTTTTTAACAAATAGTGTTGGGAAAATTGGACATCTGCATGTAAAAGAAAGTTGGACCCTTACCTAACACCATATACAAAAATTAACTCAAAAGGGATCAAAGACCTAAATGTAAGACCTATAACAATGAAATTCTCAGAAAAATACATAGGATAAAGTTTCATAACATTGGACATGGTAATGATTTCTTAGATATGATGCCAAAGCCACAGATAACAAAAGAAAAAATAGACAAATTGGTATTCATGAAAATTTTAAAAATCTATACATCAAAAAACACTATTCACAGAGTAAAAAGGCAACCTGTAGAATGGGGGGAAATATTTGCAAATCATTTATCTGGGTATCCAGATAATAACCAGAGTATATAGAGAACTCCTAAAACTCAACAACAAAAAAGCAAACAGCCTGATTCAAAGATGGGCAAAGGACTTGAGTAGACATTTCTCCCAAACTACACAAACATCCAACAAACATATGAGATGCTCAGTATCACATCTCACACCCATTAGGTTGGCTGCTATTTAAAAAAAAAAAACAAACAGAAATAAAGTGTTGGGAAGAATGTGGAGAGATTGGAACCCTTGTGCACCATTGGTGGGAATGTAAGATTGTACAACTGCTATGGAAAACAGTGTGATGGTCCTTGAAAAATTAAAAATAGAATTACTATATGACCCAGCAGTTCGACTTCTGGGTATAGAGCTAAAAGAATTGAAAGCAGCATCTCAAAGAGATTTGTACACCTGTGTTCATAGCAGCATTATCCACATTAGCTAAAATTTATTTATTTATTTTTAAAGATTTTATTCATTCATTCATGAGAGACACAGAAAGAGAGGCAGAGACACAGGTAGAGGGAGAAGCAGGCTCCCTATGGGGAGCCCAGTGTGGGACTCCATCCCCGGACATGGGACCATGCCCTGAGCCGAAGGCAGATGCTTAAACTGCTGAGCCATCCAGGCGTCCCAACAATAGCCAAAATTTAGAAGCAAAGCAAGTGTCCATTGATAGATGAAAGGATAAGTAAAATGTGGTATATACATACGATGAATATTGCTCAGCCTTAAACAAGAAGGTAATTATGTTAAGTGAAATAAGCCATTCACAAAAAGACAAAAACTATACAATTCCATTTATATGAAGTACTTAGAGTAATCAAAATCATAGAGACAGAAAGTAGAATGTTGGTGGCCAGGGCTGAGGAGAAAGGGATAATATTGAATTATTGTTTAATAGGTATAGTTGCAGTTTTACAAGATGAAAAGAGTTATGGAAATGGATGGTGGTGATGGCTGCACAACAATATGAATATATCTATAAATATATTCATATGTGATACCAATCAACTGTACAGTGAAAAAATGGTTAAGATAGTATGCTTTATGTTTATTTTAACCCAATTAAAAAATTTTAATACATTTACTGAACTGTGTTCCCTAGAAGAGTAGCTGTGGGTGAATCATTTCACCTCTCTTCAACATGGGCATATTGGACTACAGCAGTTATACCATCAAGAACCCTGACTTGTTGCTACTTTTCCTCTGTAGGTCCCATGCTTTGAAAGATTGTGTCTTGCATAATACTGTGTTTGCTATGAAACTATTTGTTTTATATTTCTTATTAATTAAAGACATTTTTGTTTCTGGTTAGCACTAGATTGAACCATGATTGCCACCCTGAGTTGAGATGTCAGGCAAAGGCAGAAAAACAAGATTTTATATACGGTAGTTATGAGATTTCTGTTACAACATTTCAAATATTGAAAATTGTTATTTAACTCCTAAAGGTTTAGAGACCACAGGCTTGACACCACAGAAATGGTTGATTTTCAAGGTTCTTCCTCTTAACATATATGATTCTATGAAGGTATGGCTTCCTATAGGCACAGTGCTGACATAAGGTTATGGAAACTTGTACTACATCAATCATAACTGGACTGACTGAGGCTTGAGTGTGTAGGATAATGCTATTGATATCTGGTTCTTTACTTTGTCCCAGAGATGAAACAGAAATGAGAAGTGAAAATGGAGTTCAGAAAAATGCAGTGCAATTTTTGGTATCTGGAGACCAGTTCAAAGAGATATGTGGTCTTTGAGGCCAAATTCTTGGACTTCTATTATGAGTGATAAATGGTCACTGCACTTGAACCAGATAAATTTTTCTAAATAATTATTCATTTCCTATGAATTGTATAGAACATTACCTAACAATGGAAAAAAGCCTCTAATTAGTGTGAATCTCATAGACATTATATAGAGTGAAGAAAAGAGACGTGAATACATTTTGTATGATTCCATATATATGAAGTTCAAAACAGGCAAAACTAAGCAATAATATAAACCCCAAATGTTTAGTGTTTTCAGCAATTATTATGGTGGTAGTCTTAGCATTGTTATTCTGAGAATATATTGATGTGGGATAAAGCAAATGAGTAATTATGAAATTTTCTAGTTCTATTGTCTCTTCATCCTTAATAATCAGGATTACTAACGTAGGAGAAAGGCGGTATAGATGTAATACCAAAAAAGTTGAGTTAAAAACTCCGTAGTCTTGAATTTGAATTGGAAACATCAGCATGAATTCACAAGGTACAAATATAAACATAAATACAAATATATAGCTGCTACATCCACTGGAAATGCCTAAAAACAATAAGGAAAAGAAAATAAAAAGAACAGTCGCCGTGAGTATCCCTAGTATCTGTATTGTAGTCTTGAAATACCACTTCACATTAGAAGAAACCAGGGTTTCTTTTTTTTTTCCTTTAAGATTTTATTTATTTATTTGAGAGAATGAGCAAGAGAGCACAAGCAGGAGGAGCTGCAGAGGGAGATGGAGAAGAGGAGCCCATCAAGGGGCTCAATTCCAGGACCCTGGGATCATGACCTGAGCTTAAGACAGACACTTAACCAACTGAGCCACCCAAGTGTCCCTGAAACCAAGGCTTCTTATAGAAGTAGCCAATTCCAATCTGAAGCAGGAAATGTACAAGATAAGCTTGGAACATCTTGAGACATGGGATAGTTATGAAGCTTTCAAAGACTACTAGGGTCATCTCAAAAGACCTCAGCAGCCAACTGAAGATAATACACTAGCCAAAGAAGGGATAATTCGAGTATCAATAAGGATAAGAAAAGCATAGATTGAAACCCATGAAATATGTTTAAATCCACAAGTTCATAATAGATATTTAAAAAGGAAAGAATTGAAGATAATAGGAACCAATTCATTACCTGGTAAATGAATCAAGCATTCATTTGGCCTTTCCCATATGAACCATACCACTGCATACCCAAATAGCACGTGAAATGGATGAAGTATCTCTTTATATAAAAGTATCCCAACTAACATATGGAAAAAAACTAGAATATCACTATTCTGCAACTCATGATAAATTAAGAGATTGATTCATCATGCATCAATAGCTGTTAACACTACAAAGAGAAAACTAGGTATCATTTGCCTCCTCTAGTCTTGGCAAACACTCTCTCTATATATATGCTACTACTCAGCCATCCAAAAAAATGAAATCATGCAATTTGCAATGACATGGATGGAACTAGAGGATATTATGCTAGGTGAAATAAGTCAATTATAGAAAGACATAATATGATCTCACAAAGTAACACTGTGATTGGGTATCTAAGTAAATTTTATCTATAGGGAGAACAAACTAGAGTAAGGGCAAAGATCTAATTGGTAAAGAAGTAGCATTCATTCATTTAGTTGATAGAGAAATTTTTAGCATTTTGTGGGTTGTACAATGCTCTTGTCTGAAGTGGGTGTTCTTTTGAGATCATTTATGTCCGATTAAAAAACAACATAGCTTAGCTATAAGTTTCAAATCAGTTGCTAGGTATAAGAGATAGTTATTTTTCTTTCTCACTACATTCCATTTGTAGAAACCTTACATTAGATGTTTCTCATTTAAGAATTATGAAAGCTAATTTTTCTTTGCTCTTGGTGTTGAAAAATAAAATTCAGGCTCACAAATGTTGAAGGGCTCTCTAATCAATCTTGGACCTAAGAATAAGTTTTCCTTTTGAGTAGTGATTGGGACCTTTTCTTCTCCCCTCAGAAGTTACTGCATTTTGAACAGTGTAAGAACTCTTTGAAACACATAAAGAAATATATTATTGTCTTTGATCAATTAACCATGATCATACATAAAGGTTTTGAAGTGACCTTGAAGTCAGACCATCTGGGTTCATTTTCTGACTCTGACACTTTCTACCCTCGTGATTTTTTAGAAAATTAGTTTCTCTGTACCTCAGGTTTCCTTATCTATAAGATACATTTCATACTGCCTATGAGACATTGTTGAAATGATTATATAACTCATGAAATCTACAGGAAAATAAGCCCAATGACTGCAAAGGTGGTTCAATATTTGTAAATAAATCAACATGATACACCATATTAATAAAGGAAATATATTATCCTTTATTAATTCCTATGATTAATATTATATTAATATTACTATATTATCCATATGATCCTCTCAATAGATGCAGAAAAAGCATTTGACAAAGTATGACAACAATTCACGATAAAAGTCCTTAATGAATTAGGGATAGTGACTTCAACATCATAAAGGCCGGAATCCCTGGGTGGTGCAGCGGTTTGGCGCCTGCCTTTGGCCCAGGGCGCGATCCTGGAGACTCGGGATCGAATCCCACATCAGGCTCCCGGTGCATGGAGCCTGCTTCTCCTCTGCCTATGTCTCTGCCTCTCTCTCTTTCTCTCTCTGTGACTATCATAAATAAATAAAAATTAAAAAATAAAAAAAACCATCATAAAGGCCATATATGAAAAACCCATAGTTGCTATAATCCTTAATGGGGAAAAATTGAAGGCTTTTCCTCTGTAACCAGGAACAAGACAGGGATATCCACTCTTGTGGCTATTATTTAACATAGTACTGGAAGTTCTGGCCAAAGGGATCAGGCAACAAAAAGAAATAATAGGCATCCAAATAAGCAGCAACTCTCACTAGTTGCATGATACTCTGAAGAAAATCCAAAAGACTACCAAAATGCTAGAACTGATACATGAATTCATTAAAGTCACAGAATACAAAACCAACATATAGAAATCTGTGGCATTTCTATACACAATAATAAAGCAGCAGAAAGAGAAATTAAGGGATTACTCCCATTTACAATTGCACCATGAACAATAAGAGACTTAGGAATAAACCTTGCCAAAGAGATGAAAGATCTGTACTCAGAAAACTTAGAAAATTTAGGAAAGAAATTGAAGATGATGGACACTGAGGCTCCTTCCACAGTTTGGCTATTGTAAACATTGCTGCTATAAACATCAGGGTACAGGTGTCCCGGCATTTCACTGCATCTGTATCTTTGGGGTAAATCCCCAGCAGTGCAATTGCTGGGTTGTAGGGCAGATCTATTTTTAACTCTTTGAGGAAACTCCACACAGTTTTCCAGAGTGGCTGTTGAAAGATGAATGGATAAAGAAGATGTGGTATATGTATACAATGGAATATTACTCAGCCATTAGAAATGACAAATACCCACCATTTGCTTCAACATGGATGGAACTGGAGGGTATTATGCTGGGTGAAATAAGTCAATCAGAGAAGGACAAACATTATATGATCTCATTCATTTGGGGAATATAAATAATAGTGAAAAAATAGTGAAAGGGAATAAAGGGGAAAGGAGAAAAAATGAGTGGGAACTATCAGAAAGGGAGACAGAACATGAGAGACTCCTAACTCTGGGAAACGAACAAGGGGGGGTAGAAAGGGAGGTGGGCGGGGGGTGGGGGTGACTGGGTGACGGGCACTGAGGGGGGCACTTGATGAGATGAGCACTGGGTGTTATTCTATATGCTGGCAAATTGAACACCAATAAAAAAAATAAAAATAATAAATTGAAGATGACACAAAGAAATGGAAAAACATCCCATGCTTGTGAATTGGAAGAAAAAATGTTAAGATGTTTGTACTGCCCAAAGCAGTCTACATATTTAATGCAGTCCCTATCAAAATATCACCAGCATTTTTCACAGAGCTGGAACAAACAATCCTAAAATTTGTATGGAAACAAAAGACCCTGAATAACCAAAGAAACCTTGAAAATGAAAAGCAAAGCTGGAGGCATCACAATTCTAGAATTCAAGTTATATTACAAAGCTGTAGTCATCAAGACAGTATGGTACTGGCACAAAAATAGACACATAGATCAATGGAACAGAATAGAAAAACCAAGAAATGAACCCAAAACTACATGATCAACTAGTCTTCAACAAAGCAGAAAAACAATATCCACAGGAAAAAGTCTCTTCCACAAATGGTTCTGGGGAAAACTGCACCACTCTCTTATGCCATACACAAAAATAAATTCAAAATGGATGAAAGACCTAAATGTGAGACCTGAAGAAGAGAACATATGCAGTAACTTCTTTGACATTGGCCATAGCGACTTCTTTCTACATATGTCTCCTGAGGCAAGGGAAACAAAGGCAAACATAAACTGTTGGGACCTCATCAAGGTAGAAAGCTTCTGCACAGTGAAGGAAGCAACAAAAGTAAAAGGCAACCTTCAGAATGGAAGAAGATACTTGCAAATGGCATATATCATAGAGGGTTAGTATCCAAAATCTACAACAAACTTCACAAACTCAACACCCAAAAAACCTATAATCCAGTTTAAAAAATGGGGAGAAGAGAGGTGCCTAGGTGGCTTAGTTGGTTAAGCGTCTGACTCTTGATCTCAACTCAGGTCTTGATCTCAGGGTCATGAGTTCAAACTCTGTGTTGGGCTCCATGCCCAGCGTGGAGACTACTTAAAAATATGCATATGTGTGTGTGTGTGTGTGTGTGTGTGTGTGTGTGTGTGTGTAAAAGAGAAGTACCAGATGATCCAGCAATTGCACTTTTAGATATTTATCCAAAGGATACAAAAATACTGATTCAGCAAGATACATGCATCCTGATGTTTATAGCAGCATTATCAACAATAGCCAAATTATGAAAAGAGCCCAAATGTCCATCAACTGATGAATGGATAAAGAAGATGTGGTCTCTGTATACAGTGGAATATAAAAGACATCAAAAAAGAATGAAGTCTTAACATTTGCAACAGTGTGGATGGAGCTACTGTGTATTCTCCTAAGTAGTGTAAGTCAGTCAGAGAAAGGCATATCATATGATTTCACTCATGTGGAGTTTAAGAAGCAAAACAGATCAATGGGGGCAGGGGGAGAAAGGCAAACCAGAAAACAGACACTTAACTATAGAGAACAAAGGGTTACTGGAAAGGAGGTGGGTAGGGGGATGGGTTATGATATGTATTAAGGAGGGCACTTGCGATGAGCACTGGGTGTTGTATGTAAGTGATGAATCACTAAAGTCTACATCTGAAACTAAAAAAAAAAGAAAAAGAAAGCCCAATGAGAGCAAGAATCTTGTCTGTTAACCACTCTATTCTCAACTAGCACTGTGACAAGAACATAGTAGGTGATCAATACATATTGGTTAAATGAATGAATATAAAGCACTTATGACCTTTCAACATATTAAACACGCAAAAAGTTTGGCTCTTATATGTATTATTATTATCACTATTTTTATTCTCCTGAAGATTAAAGTGAAGCCTAAATGAAATTACCCAATGAAGCTGGACCATTGTCTCATTCTCTAGAACTGTAATGCCAATCTAGTTATAATACTATTTGGATATAATCATATTACAGTAGCTGTGCTTTGCTTATATCTTCTAATTTGCTCTAAACTCTTGAGTATATTCATAAGCTTTCCATCATCAAATCTGTCACCACAGTGTTCTACAGTGAACTCCTTCAGTGAAGCCACTGAAACCCTCATTCTTATCTCTCTACAAAACCACTTCAAAGTCTATGGCAATTTCACTTGGAGCCTGATCCTTACCACATCATAACCTTGAGATATGCCCGAGTCCTGCTCTAACTCATCTTTAGCACTTGGGCCTCCTTGAACTTGCTTCTTAGTTACATTTTTCATTTTCTTCTTTAAGGTGGAACAACTTGGATAAGGTCAGATAAGATCTGCAACTGTAGGATAAACTTTTTTCAAGATTTAAAAAGGCTTGTTATGTTTTGGTCTTTCTACAGTGAGATGGAATAGGCCTTGAGTTTGATCATATTTTTTCTGAAAGTTCTGTGTTAATTATTAAATAATGGCTCATTGCGAGAGGAAATTATATACTTGGTTTTGAGCACTTTACATTTGAGTTAATAAAAGGAAATATTCCAGGAGAAAGTGGAACTATAAAAGTAAACCTTAATAAAAGCTATGTCTATAGAAACAGTTTAAATATTTTATTGAATAGATTATATATCCTATGTATATTAAATACATTCCTCCCTGACCTTCTTCTTCAAAACCCAAACCTTGACCCTCTCTGGCAAAGCCCAGAATTGGAATAAGACTCAGGAATAAAATAAAAGGGCCTGATGCTCATATTGCTTGGTGATTAAAAATAACAAAAGCTTTTTAAAGAATATTAACATGTCACTAAGGTCACAAAAATCAGTTTAGAATGTTGGCAGACTCCTACCTGCAAACCGTCTGTAATTTTAAAATGGGTTATAGAGTCTGAGTACTTTTGGAAAATCCTGTTTTCCCATATGAGCTGTTTTCTGTATAAGTACTATATTTTGACACTCATTTAGCCAAGCCAGCTAGTCTGGATTAGTGCCTGTTGACATAACTATTGCATAATATTCCAGAGTTTAATTATTCACTTTAGACAGTTTTTACTATTACAAACATGCTACAGTAAGTCTCTCTTTATAGTCCTCTTTGTGTATATGTGCATATAACTCATTAGAAGACATCTTTAGAAATGGAATTCCTAGTAAAAGTATATGCATATAATGTTTTGGTAGATGTTGTTAAATTGCCCTCTAAAGAGGCTGAGCCAATTTAAATTAATGCCAATGGTGTTTTACTGTTTTAATTTGCATTTTCCTGTTGGTACAGCTGAACATCTTTCCATGAGTTTAATTATTCATTTGTATTTCTTTTGTGAATTGTTGTTTCTATCCTTCCATAATGTTTTATATTGTTTTATTCTTGACTTGTAGGAACTCTTTATATATTGTACAAGAGAGAATATGGCAGGTATCAGATAAGAGCTAGCCTGTAACTAGAACCTAGGCCCAGAAGTTCCCTACTTAACAGAAACAATTTCAGAGAACAATAACATCAAACAAAAGTATTCATGACTCTTTTGGAGCAAGACAAAAATGCAACCATTCTAATCATATCTGAGCACAGATAAG